>NW_027488379.1:0-321796 GCF_051014445.1 Colletes latitarsis | reverse complement strand
TTTGGCAGCTCGTGCTCGTCCGTCACTCTTAATCAGGATCCTGCCTTGAGCACATCGGTAAACGATCACGCTCCGCAGAATTCCCAAAATCTCCGAATCGCTTCGAGTTATTCGAGCTTTCGTTGAGGAAACATTTTGTGACACATCGGCTGATTCTATCGCAGATTCGAAAGTTCGAGTTATTCGAACTTTCGTTAAGCGGACAAGCGACGTATAGCCGTAGCTTTACTGGTTAGATTGCGTAAGCAAATTCATACCAGTAACCTACGTGTAATTCCGTTTGTCGAATCAGCTAGTTAATCGATTCGGTCGTGAGTACGACCCGGTTAAAAGACTGCGGGAAACTCGTTGATATCATCGAGTTCCCGAATTTTCCACGTATTGCTGCAAACAGCGGTCGTGCGAGAGGCATCGAGATTAAAACTCGATCCTCCCTTGATTTTCGAACGGTCTTGCTCCCACCTATAGGGGCCTTCGTGGCGTGTATACCCTGAGTGGACTTGCCGTCTTCCAGTCGGAGCTTGGGACGAGTTATTCCAAGCCCAGCTTCCGGCGACCTGCTAGAGCGCTGTTCACTGACCGCCAGTCCTGTACGGCTACTGTGCGTAGAACGCGACTCACAAAGCGCCGTGGTGTGATAGTCTCAACGTAAGTCGTCAAATACGCCGTTGAAAGACTGCACCACACTGTGTTCCGTACGCACATACGAAGACGGTAAGGGACCGAGGACTGGGTGACGGTTGGAGCCTTACAACCTCCCTCTATTCACCCTCTCCTGCGACAATCAAGAGTTGCAGTCGTCAAAGTAATGAGATTAAATCTCACTAGATAACGGGACGTTTTTAAATTCGGCCGCCTCTTAATTACCCGAGACCGGAGAAAACTCTCCGCTCTCTTAAGGCTGCGGAGGAAGCTGGATACAAACCCCGATCTCGTAACAATAACAGAGCGATTCCCGATTTAAAGGGAACGCTCACATATACAGTCCACTTGCTTAGCTGCGTATCGCGGCGGCTGAGATTCCCGCTCCTGAGTGCGACAAGCACAAACCAGGAGCGTGCAGAAAAGAGTAAGACACACAACGTGACTAACGTTGTCAGGTATTTAACGCCTAAATTCGTCTCTCTCTTTCTATTCCATAACAGCGCGACGCGAGCCATCAGACCGATCGACGCGAGGGTTTTTCTAGACGTCAGCCAGACGTCTGAGTTTTTTTCCCAATTTCTTCTATCGTCTGTATTTAAGAGTCAAATTTAACGAAATAAACGGCTTAGTCGCATAAGGCGATCAAGCGAAAATAAAATTATAATTGTACCGCTTATTTTCCGTCTGTTCTTTCCCTCGAGATCCGGACCCCCGTTAGGCGAGGTATTTTCAAACCTCCTCCCCCTAACATAAGGTCCTTCGAGCCGGATCAAATCGAGGTTGATTGGAACGGGAAAAGAGTGAACACTCTCATACGTGAAGAATTAACCACGACAGAGTTTAAATCGAGTTGATTGATCCTCGATAAAATACACTATGGCGATAGCGGAAGAATTGTCGCGGTCTGACCTTGAGGATCAACTCACGGAATTAACCGAAGAGTTCGACCGTCTCAGAACGCTGACCACAAACTTGAAAAAGATGGGCAGAGCGAAGTACTCAGAGAAACTTCTTGAGGAAAAACTCAACTACGCCAGACAATTATGGCGGGACACCCGCGCCCTGTATACAAGCGTGCGTAGGATGGTTCCCGCCGCGAAAAGACAAGCCTACGCGCTGTTTAAGCCGGGCTACCTCCTCGGTGTGGAAAACGAATTCCAGGAATTCCAGAATTATGTTACCACCGAAATGGACCGAATCGCCGCTGAGTCTAAACCAGCGGCACCGGAAGTCCAACAAATGAGCAT
The DNA here is from genome assembly GCF_051014445.1 of Colletes latitarsis. Classification (NCBI taxonomy): domain Eukaryota; kingdom Metazoa; phylum Arthropoda; class Insecta; order Hymenoptera; family Colletidae; genus Colletes; species Colletes latitarsis. Next base: position 319,904 of record NW_027488379.1, on the reverse strand, counting down.
GCCGATCGAGCTCCCGAAGCAACGATTGCCCAAATTCGGAGGAGATCCTCGAGAATGGGAACATTTCGAGGATCTATTCACTTCCGGGGTAGTCAATAATGCATCTTTATCTGATGTACAGAAACTGTATCATCTGAATGCGTGCTTAGAGGGACCAGCTCTCGTGACGATTTCGTCGTTCGAGATCGTCGGACGTAATTTCCCGGAAGCATGGAAAAAGCTGAAAGAAAAATACGGCCTTCCACGCCTGGTCACGGGAAAGCTGCTTGATAAGCTCCTGTTTATGGACCCGATTGATCTGAACGATCTGGCCAGTATGCAGCAGATAACTGTGGATTGCACAGAAACTCTTGCTGCCCTCCGAAAAAGAGGAACCGCCGAGCAGCTGTTAGACTGGCTGCTCGCGCACTGGGCGAAACACCATTTCACCCCGAAATTAGAGCTGGAATGGCAGAGGGCGTTGAACCTTACGACAGAATATCCTACGTTCGAAGACGTAAGGAAGTTCATCGAAAACCATTCGCTCGCTCTTCTCGCGATGAACGAAGATCGTCGAGAGGAAGCCCTAGCACCTGCAACCAGGGACAGTACACGTAACCGTGGCACCGCTCGGGACACGAGCTCTGTCTCAGAAAAGGTGCGCAGCCATAACGTTGTGAGGGAAAACGACTCGGCTGCAGAGCCACAAGAGCGGTACCCCAACGACGAAGTACAGGCAACCCCCGTTTCGGAGGAAACGTGCGGGTTCTGCTCTGGACCGCACGAGTTATCGAAATGCGATAACTTCTTGGTATTGCCTGCTCAAATGCGCTGCCAATACATAAAGAACCGCCGGGGGTGCATACTATGCTTGGGCACAACCCACACGGTGCAGCGGTGTCAGAGCCTCAATGTCTGTAAAAAGTGCAGCGGGAGGCACCATCCCTTGCTACATTTTGAGCAAACCTGGGAAGCTCGCGACCAGAAACCGTTACCGAATAACGAGTACGACAATCGTGAAGAATGGCGTTCGAATGCCTCACGACGTCGGCCTGCCAAATTCAGGTCAAAGGCCAAAAACTCGACTTCGAGTGCTGATGTGAACCACGCCTCAACGTAACACGGTATCGTGTTCAGTACAGTTGTACCGAGGACAGTGCCATCGGCCACAGCCTAAGTACGAGTGTTCGGTAAAACGAGTGCGATGTAAATCTCGCACTGATCAGAATATTGAAATTCTGATCGACACGGTTGCATAGGTCCAAATTATTCGACCAAGATTTCGTCGAATAAAGCACGAGGGTTTCATAGCGCCAGACACTGCTTCGGATGGGTGATCACCGGTCCGAGAAATGCAGCGGGCGAAACCCGGGTAACCATAAGAACGCTGCAAGGCACCGTTCTCGAATCGCTGGATCAAGCGATTTGAAGGTTCGGAGAAACTGAAAAATCTCCTCGACCTCGGTGCGTACCACAACGGTGGAGGAAGACGACATACGCTTCCAAAAAAAAAAAATCCGTTGCACTGGAACAACGGGGCGGTTTAAAGTCCGGCTGCCTCTTAATTACCCGAGACCGGAGAACTCTCCGCTCTCTTAAGGCTGCGGAGGAAGCTGGATACGAACCCCGACCACGAGGGTGAATAATCTAAGTTTCTCACGGAAAATGAGTCCGTAGATCATATGACTCGAATCGAGGCCATTGATCAAACCAGACTCTACATCCCGCGATTCGTTTGGTGGTATAAAAATAACCGGTAAAATCGGGAAAATCAACCTGAAACGCATCCTCGGCGATTTACGTCTAAAAGCGAGAAAATGCAGACACAATGCTGCAAGATCGCAGCGAGTTAAACTCGTCGCGAACGCCGCTTATAGGACTGATCGAGGATTATGCGTCTCTCACACCGTACCACTTATGATCGGAAGTCCAAATAATGTACTTCCAGTGGAAACTGAAAATCCTTTCGCGGTTTAAGCGATTGAGAAAAAATTCAGAACTTCCACGAGCAACTCTGAAAACAATTGCATGCGCGAGTGACTCACGTAGCTCCAGAATTGCTACAAGTGGCATACCACACGAATGCAGTTTAAATCAAAGGAATTGGTTTTGATACACAACCCTCTTCTCCCCCCGAATCATTGGGAAACGGGAAGTAACGAGGAACGATTCCTGGGCAAAAACAGGCATGTGCATGTAACTCAAGTACGCACAGCCACTTATACACGATCAATTACAAAGTTGTGTATAACTGCCCGTCGATGAGTCAACATCGACATGAGCCGTCGAAGCCGCAGACGGGATAGAAAAAGTCCCGAATTCCGCGGTACCAGACACAGGAAGGCGAGAACTACCGTTTGAACATAAAAACGGCGTTGATTCTTACATACCCTGTGTCTTTAATTTGCTGTACTTGATAATAAGTACGGTCTCGCCGACCAAACGCGCCTGTATTAAACCAGGCCCCCATGAAGGAGGTGATCCTCACCCCAGCACAGATTGCAGGGCAGACTGACCTTCTCGCGGCGATAATGCAAGTACCTTAATTTTCATAATTAAGTACATGCCAACTTTTCTCGACGGTGACTAATCGCGACGTGACAACGAATTAACGCTCCTCCTAATTATTGCACGGACAGTGCAAGGGGGGCGGTGTGTTTAAATATCGCATTAATTCGAGGTATTTGAACATAACATAAAATTCGTTAAACAGTGTTGATTTCGAGGTACGTAACCGACCAGAGGACTCTCGGTCGCGGCGTCCGTTACGCGACACAATATAGACTAGAAAAACCATAATTTTCGGGTTTTTTCTGAAAGTCACGCGATCGACCAAGTAACGTACGAGTTCGAACAATTAGTTCAACGTACGAGTACAGAGAAAAGGTACGTTTACAAGTTAGAAAAAGACGGACGAAAGACACGGCGACAGCGCCGCGTGTCGGAGGATTCCCCCTCTCACGCGTAACTTTTGGCAGCTCGTGCTCGTCCGTCACTCTTAATCAGGATCCTGCCTTGAGCACATCGGTAAACGATCACGCTCCGCAGAATTCCCAAAATCTCCGAATCGCTTCGAGTTATTCGAGCTTTCGTTGAGGAAACATTTTGTGACACATCGGCTGATTCTATCGCAGATTCGAAAGTTCGAGTTATTCGAACTTTCGTTAAGCGGACAAGCGACGTATAGCCGTAGCTTTACTGGTTAGATTGCGTAAGCAAATTCATACCAGTAACCTACGTGTAATTCCGTTTGTCGAATCAGCTAGTTAATCGATTCGGTCGTGAGTACGACCCGGTTAAAAGACTGCGGGAAACTCGTTGATATCATCGAGTTCCCGAATTTTCCACGTATTGCTGCAAACAGCGGTCGTGCGAGAGGCATCGAGATTAAAACTCGATCCTCCCTTGATTTTCGAACGGTCTTGCTCCCACCTATAGGGGCCTTCGTGGCGTGTATACCCTGAGTGGACTTGCCGTCTTCCAGTCGGAGCTTGGGACGAGTTATTCCAAGCCCAGCTTCCGGCGACCTGCTAGAGCGCTGTTCACTGACCGCCAGTCCTGTACGGCTACTGTGCGTAGAACGCGACTCACAAAGCGCCGTGGTGTGATAGTCTCAACGTAAGTCGTCAAATACGCCGTTGAAAGACTGCACCACACTGTGTTCCGTACGCACATACGAAGACGGTAAGGGACCGAGGACTGGGTGACGGTTGGAGCCTTACAACCTCCCTCTATTCACCCTCTCCTGCGACAATCAAGAGTTGCAGTCGTCAAAGTAATGAGATTAAATCTCACTAGATAACGGGACGTTTTTAAATTCGGCCGCCTCTTAATTACCCGAGACCGGAGAAAACTCTCCGCTCTCTTAAGGCTGCGGAGGAAGCTGGATACAAACCCCGATCTCGTAACAATAACAGAGCGATTCCCGATTTAAAGGGAACGCTCACATATACAGTCCACTTGCTTAGCTGCGTATCGCGGCGGCTGAGATTCCCGCTCCTGAGTGCGACAAGCACAAACCAGGAGCGTGCAGAAAAGAGTAAGACACACAACGTGACTAACGTTGTCAGGTATTTAACGCCTAAATTCGTCTCTCTCTTTCTATTCCATAACAGCGCGACGCGAGCCATCAGACCGATCGACGCGAGGGTTTTTCTAGACGTCAGCCAGACGTCTGAGTTTTTTTCCCAATTTCTTCTATCGTCTGTATTTAAGAGTCAAATTTAACGAAATAAACGGCTTAGTCGCATAAGGCGATCAAGCGAAAATAAAATTATAATTGTACCGCTTATTTTCCGTCTGTTCTTTCCCTCGAGATCCGGACCCCCGTTAAGCGAGGTATTTTCAAACCTCCTCCCCCTAACACAGATGATTGCAAATACCAGAACTAACCCTGACATAACCAGGTTTATCCTCTAAAATACGCATCGGAACATGCTTTTAATGACTGTTTCAGTGTGGTACCACATTACTACGTTATCCAAACCAGAAAAAGCCCAGGATCGGGCCAACAAGAATGCGAAAAATGCGAAAGTACGAGCCAGATGAGGGAAAATCCCAGACCTAACCGAGACGTAACCGGCGCTATTCCCTAAAATATTAATCGCAACCAGGTATAATTGACTGTTTCGGTGTGGTACCGCATTGCTACGATGATCCAAACCAGAAAAAGGCCAGGATCTGGCCAACAAGTATGCGAAAAATGAGAAAGTCCGAGCCAGATGAGGGCAAATACCAGACCTATCCGAGACATAACCGGCGTTATCCTCTAAAATAATAATCGCAACCAGGTTCAGTTGACTGCTTCGGTGTGGAACCACATTACTACGTGATCCAAACCAGAAAAATGCCAGGATCTGGCCAACAAGTATGCGAAAAATGCGAAAGTACGAGCCAGATGAGGGCAAATACCAGACCTAGCCCAGACATAACCGCCGTTATCCGCTAAAATATTAATCGCAACCAGGTTTAATTGACTGTTTCGTTGTGGAACCGCATTACTACGTGATCCAAACAAGAAAAAAACCAGGATCTGGCCAACAGCTATGAGAAAAACGCGAAAGTATGAGCCAGATGATTGCAAATACCAGAACTATCCCAGACATAACCACCGTTATCCTCTAAAATACTTATCGGAACCAGCTTCTATTGACTGTTTCAGTGTGGTACCACATTACTACGTGATCCAAACCAGAAATGGGTCAGGGTCTGGCCAACAAGTATGCGAAAAATGCGAAAGTCCGAGCCAGATGAGGGCAAATACCAGACCTAACCGAGACATAACCGGCGTTATCCTCTAAAATATTAATCGCAACCAGATTCAATTGACTGTTTCGGTGTGGAACCACATTACTACGGGATCCAAACCAGAAAAAACCCAGGATCTGGCCGACAACTATGAGAAAAACGCGAAAGTATGAGCCAGATGATTGCAAATACCAGAACTATCCCAGACATAACCAGCGTTATCCTCTAAAATACTTATCGGAACCAGCTTCTATTGACTGTTTCAGTGTGGTACCACATTACTACGTGATCCAAACCAGAAATGGGTCAGGGTCTGGCCAACAAGTATGCGAAAAATGCGAAAGTCCGAGCCAGATGAGGGCAAATACCAGACCTAACTGAGACATAACCAGCGTTATCCTCTAAAATAGTAATCGCAACCAGGTTTAATTGACTGTTTCAGTGTGGTACCACATTACTACGTGATCCAAACCAGAAAAAGCCCAGGATCTGGCCACCAAGTATGCGAAATCGTGAATGTACGAGCCAGATGAGGACAAATACCAGACCTAGCCCAGACATAACCGCCGTTATCCTCTAAAATATTAATCTCAACCAGGTTTAATTGACTGTTTCGTTGTGGAACCACATAACTACGGGATCCAAACCAGACAAAACCCAGGATCTGGCCAACAAGTATGCGAAAAATGCGAAAGTATGAGCCAGATGATTGCAAATACCAGAACTAACCCAGACATAACCAGCGTTATCCTCTAAAATATAAATCGCAACAGGTTTAATTGACTGTTCCGTTGTGGAACCGCATTACTACGTGATCCAAACCAGTAAAAACCCAGGATCTGGCCAACAACTATGAGAAAAACGCGAAAGTATGAGCCAGATGATTGCAAATACCAGAACTATCCCAGACATAACCAGCGTTATCCTCTAAAATACTTATCGGAACCAGCTTCTATTGACTGTTTCAGTGTGGTACCACATTACTACGTGATCCAAACCAGAAAAGGGCCAGGGTCTGGCCAACAAGTATGCGAAAAATGCGAAAGTCCGAGCCAGATGAGGGCAAATACCAGACCTAACCCAGACATAACCGGCGTTATCCTCTAAAATATTAATCGCAACCAGGTTTAATTGACTGTTTCGTTGTGGAACCGCATTACTACGTGATCCAAACCAGAAAAAACCCAGGATCTGGCCAACAGCTATGAGAAAAACGCGAAAGTATGAGCCAGATGATTGCAAATACCAGAACTATCCCAGACATAACCACCGTTATCCTCTAAAATACTTATCGGAACCAGCTTCTATTGACTGTTTCAGTGTGGTACCACATTACTACGTGATCCAAACCAGAAAAGGGCCAGGGTCTGGCCAACAAGTAAGCGAAAAATGCGAAAGTCCGAGCCAGATGAGGGCAAATACCAGACCTAACCCAGACATAACCGGCGTTATCCTCTAAAATATTAATAGCAACCAGGTTTAATTGACTGTTTCGGTGTGGTACCACATTGCTACGTGATCCAAACCAGAAAAAGGCCAGGATCTGGCTAACAAGTATGCGAAACATGCGAAAGTACGAGCCAGATGAGGGCAAACACCAAACCTAACCCAGACATAACCGGCGTTATCCGCTAAAATATTAATCGCAACCAGGTTTAATTGACTGTTTCGTTGTGGAACCCCATTACTGCGGGATCCAAACCAGAAAAAACTCAGGATCTGGCCAACAAGTATGCGAAAAATGCGAAAGTACGATCCAGATGAGGGCAAATCCCAGACCTAACCGAGACATAACCAGCGCTATCCTCTAAAATATTAATCGCAACCAGGTATAATTGACTGTTTCGGTGTGGTACCGCATTGCTACCATGATCCAAACCAGAAAGAGGCCAGGATCTGGATAACAAGTATGCGAAAAATGCGAAAGTACGAGCCTGATGAGGGAAAATCCCAGACCTAACCGAGACGTAACCGGCGTTATCCCCTAAGATATTAATCGCAACCAGGTTTAATTGACTGTTTCGGTGTGGAACCACATTACTACGGGATCCAAACCAGAAAAAACTCAGGATCTGGCCGACAAGTATACGAAAAATGCGATAGTATGAGCAAGAGGAGGGCAAATACCAGACCTAACACAGACATAACCGGCGTTATCCTCTAATATATTAATCGCAACCGGGTTTAATTGACTGTTTCGGTGTGGAAACACATTACTACGGGATCCAAACCAGAAAAAACCCAGGATCTGGCCAACAACTATAAGAAAAACGCGAAAGTATGAGCCAGATGATTGCAAATACCAGAACTATCCCAGGCATAACCAGCGTTATCCTCTAAAATATTATTCGCTACCAGGTTTAATTGACTGTTTCGGTGTGGTACCACATTACTACGTGGTCCAAGCCAGAAAAAGGCCAGGATCTGGCCAACAAGAATGCGAAAAATGCGAAAGTACGCGCCAGATGAGGGCAAATACCAGACCTAACCGAGACATTACCGGCATTATCCTCTAAAATATTAATCGCAACCAGATTTAATTGGCTGTTTCGGTGTGGTGCCGCATTACTACGTGATCCAAACCAGAAAAAGGCCAGGATCTGGCCAACAAGTATGCGAAAAATGCGAAAGTACGAGCCAGATGAGGGCAAATACCAGACCTAACCCGGACATAACCGGCGTTATCCGCTAAAATATTAATCGCAACCAGGTTTAATTGATTGTTTCGTTGTGGAACCGCATTACTACGGGATCCAAACCAGAAAAAAACCCATGACCTGGCCAACAGCTATGAGAAAAACGCGAAAGTATGAGCCAGATGATTGCAAATACCAGAACTATCCCAGACATAACCACCGTTATCCTCTAAAATACTTATCGGAACCAGCTTCTATTGACTGTTTCAGTGTGGTACCACATTACTACGTGATCCAAACCAGAAATGGGTCAGGGTCTGGCCAACAAGTATGCGAAAAATGCGAAAGTCCGAGCCAGATGAGGGCAAATACCAGACCTAACCGAGACATAACCGGCGTTATCCTCTAAAATATTAATCGCAACCAGATTCAATTGACTGTTTCGGTGTGGAACCACATTACTACGGGATCCAAACCAGAAAAAACCCAGGATCTGGCCGACAACTATGAGAAAAACGCGAAAGTATGAGCCAGATGATTGCAAATACCAGAACTATCCCAGACATAACCAGCGTTATCCTCTAAAATACTTATCGGAACCAGCTTCTATTGACTGTTTCAGTGTGGTACCACATTACTACGTGATCCAAACCAGAAAAGGGCCAGGGTCTGGCCAACAAGTATGCGAAAAATGCGAAAGTCCGAGCCAGATGAGGGCAAATACCAGACCTAACCCAGACATAACCGGCGTTATCCTCTAAAATATTAATCGCAACCAGGTTTAATTGACTGTTTCGTTGTGGAACCGCATTACTACGTGATCCAAACCAGAAAAAACCCAGGATCTGGCCAACAGCTATGAGAAAAACGCGAAAGTATGAGCCAGATGATTGCAAATACCAGAACTATCCCAGACATAACCACCGTTATCCTCTAAAATACTTATCGGAACCAGCTTCTATTGACTGTTTCAGTGTGGTACCACATTACTACGTGATCCAAACCAGAAAAGGGCCAGGGTCTGGCCAACAAGTATGCGAAAAATGCGAAAGTCCGAGCCAGATGAGGGCAAATACCAGACCTAACCCAGACATAACCGGCGTTATCCTCTAAAATATTAATAGCAACCAGGTTTAATTGACTGTTTCGGTGTGGTACCACATTGCTACGTGATCCAAACCAGAAAAAGGCCAGGATCTGGCTAACAAGTATGCGAAACATGCGAAAGTACGAGCCAGATGAGGGCAAACACCAGACCTAACCCAGACATAACCGGCGTTATCCGCTAAAATATTAATCGCAACCAGGTTTAATTGACTGTTTCGTTGTGGAACCCCATTACTGCGGGATCCAAACCAGAAAAAACTCAGGATCTGGCCAACAAGTATGCGAAAAATGCGAAAGTACGATCCAGATGAGGGCAAATCCCAGACCTAACCGAGACATAACCAGCGCTATCCTCTAAAATATTAATCGCAACCAGGTATAATTGACTGTTTCGGTGTGGTACCGCATTGCTACCATGATCCAAACCAGAAAGAGGCCAGGATCTGGATAACAAGTATGCGAAAAATGCGAAAGTACGAGCCTGATGAGGGAAAATCCCAGACCTAACCGAGACGTAACCGGCGTTATCCCCTAAGATATTAATCGCAACCAGGTTTAATTGACTGTTTCGGTGTGGAACCACATTACTACGGGATCCAAACCAGAAAAAACTCAGGATCTGGCCGACAAGTATACGAAAAATGCGATAGTATGAACAAGAGGAGGGCAAATACCAGACCTAACACAGACATAACCGGCGTTATCCTCTAATATATTAATCGCAACCGGGTTTAATTGACTGTTTCGGTGTGGAAACACATTACTACGGGATCCAAACCAGAAAAAACCCAGGATCTGGCCAACAACTATAAGAAAAACGCGAAAGTATGAGCCAGATGATTGCAAATACCAGAACTATCCCAGGCATAACCAGCGTTATCCTCTAAAATATTATTCGCTACCAGGTTTAATTGACTGTTTCGGTGTGGTACCACATTACTACGTGGTCCAAGCCAGAAAAAGGCCAGGATCTGGCCAACAAGAATGCGAAAAATGCGAAAGTACGCGCCAGATGAGGGCAAATACCAGACCTAACCGAGACATTACCGGCATTATCCTCTAAAATATTAATCGCAACCAGATTTAATTGGCTGTTTCGGTGTGGTGCCGCATTACTACGTGATCCAAACCAGAAAAAAACCCATGACCTGGCCAACAACTATGAGAAAAGGCAAAAGTATGAGCCAGATGATTGCAAATACCAGAACTATTCCAGACATAACCAGCGTTATTCTCTGAAATATTATTCGCAACCAGGTTTAATTGACTGTTTCAGTCTGGTGCCACTTTACTACGTGGTCCAAGACAGAAGAAGGCCAGGATCTGGCCAACAAGTATGCGAAAAATGCGGAGGTCCGAGCCAGATGAGGGCAAATACCAGACCTAACCGAGACATAACCGGCGTTATCCTCTAAAATATTAATCGCAACCAGGTTCAATTGACTGTTTCGGTGTGGAACCACATTACTAGGGGATCCAAACCAGAAAAAAACCCAGGATCTGGCCAACAACTATGAGAAAAACGCGAAAGTATGAGCCAGATGATTGCAAATACCAGAACTATCCCAGGCATAACCAGCGTTATCCTCTAAAATATTATTCGCAACCAGGTTTAATTGACTGTTTCGGTGTGGTACCACATTACTACGTGGTCCAAGCCAGAAAAAGGCCAGGATCTGGCCAACAAGAATGCGAAAAACGCGAATGTATGAGCCAGATGATTGCAAATACCAGAACTAACTCAGATATAACCAGCGTTATGCTCTAAGATACTGATCGGAACCAGATTCTATTGACTGTTTCAGTGTGGTACCACATTGCTACGTGATCCAAACCAGAAAAAGGCCAGGATCTGGCTAACAAGTATGCGAAACATGCGAAAGTACGAGCCAGATGAGGGCAAACACCAGACCTAACCCAGACATAACCGGCGTTATCCGCTAAAATATTAAGCGCAACCAGGTTTAATTGACTGTTTCGTTGTGGAACCCCATTACTGCGGGATCCAAACCAGAAAAAACCCAGGATCTGGCCAACAAGTATGCGAAAAATGCGAAAGTACGATCCAGATGAGGGCAAATCCCGGACCTAACCGAGACATAACCGGCGCTATCCTCTAAAATATTAATCGCAACCAGGTATAATTGACTGTTTCGGTGTGGTACCGCATTGCTACGATGATCCAAACCAGAAAGAGGCCAGGATCTGGCTGACAAGTATGCGAAAAGTGCGAAAGTACGAGCCTGATGCGGGAAAATCCCAGACCTAACCGAGACGTAACCGGCGTTATCCCCTAAAATATTAATCGCAACCAGGTTTAATTGACTGTTTCGGTGTGGAACCACATTACTACGGGATCCAAACCAGAAAAAACTCAGGACCTGGCCGACAAGTATACGAAAAATGCGATAGTATGAGCCAGAGGAGGGCAAATACCAGACCTAACACAGACATAACCGGCGTTATCCTCTAAAATATTAATCGCAACCGGGTTTAATTGACTGTTTCGGTGTGGAACCACATTACTACGGGATACAAACCAGAAAAAACCCAGGATCTGGCCAACAACTATAAGAAAAACGCGAAAGTATGAGCCAGATGATTGCAAATACCAGAACTATCCCAGGCATAACCAGGGTTATCCGCTAAAATATTATTCGCAACCAGGTTTAATTGACTGTTTCGGTGTGGTACCACATTACTACGTGGTCCAAGCCAGAAAAAGGCCAGGGTCTGGCCAACAAGAATGCGAAAAATGCGAAAGTACGCGCCAGATGAGGGCAAATACCAGACCTAATCGAGACATTACCGGCATTATCCTCTAAAATATTAATCGCAACCAGATTTAATTGACTGTTTCGGTGTGGCGCCGCATATCTACGTGATCCAAACCAGAAAAAGGCCAGGATCTGGCCAACAAGTATGCGAAAAATGCGAAAGTATGAGCCAGATGATTGCAAATACCAGAACTATCCCAGACATAACCAGCGTTATCCTCTAAAATATTATTCGCAACCAGGTTTAATTGACTGTTTCAGTCTGGTGCCACTTTACTACGTGATCCAAGACAGAAGAAGGCCAGGATCTGGCCAACAAGTATGCGAAAAATGCGAAGTTCCGAGCCAGATGAGGGCAAATACCAGACCTAACCGAGACATAACCGGCGTTATCCTCTAAAATATTAATCGCAACCAGGTTCAATTGACTGTTTCAGTGTGGAACCACATTACTACGGGATCAAAACCAGAAAAAACCCAGGATCTGGCCAACAACTATGTGAAAAACGCGAAAGTATGAGCCAGATGATTGCAAATACCAGAACTATCCCAGGCATAACCAGCGTTATCCTCTAAAATATTATTCGCAACCAGGTTTAATTGACTGTTTCGGTGTGGTACCACATTACTACGTGGTCCAAGCCAGAAAAAGGCCAGGATCTGGCCAACAAGAGTGCGATAAATGCGAAAGTACTCGCCAGATGAGGGCAAATACCAGACCTAACCGAGACATTACCGGCATTATCCTCTAAAATATTAATCGCAACCAGATTTAATTGACTGTTTCGGTGTGGTACCGCATTACTACGTGATCCAAACCAGAAAAAGCCCAGGATCTGGCCAACAAGTATGCGAAAAACGCGAAAGTATGTGCCAGATGAGGGCGAATACCGGACCTAACCGAGACATAACCGGCGTTATCCTCTAAAATATTAATCGCAACCAGGTTCAATTGACTGTTTCTGTGTGGAACCACATTACTACGGGATCCAAACCAGAAAAAGGCCATGATCTCGCCAACAAGTATGCGAAAAATGCGAAAGTATGAGCCAGATGATTGCAAGTACCAGAACTATGCCTGAAATAACCACCGTTATCCTCTAAAATACGAATCGGAACATGCTTTTAATGACTGTCTCAGTGTGGTAACACATTACTACGAGATCCAAACCATGAAAATCCCAGGATCGGGCCAACAAGAATGCGAAAAAAGCGAAAATACGAGCTAGATGTGGGCAAATCCCAGACCTACCCGAGACATAACCGGCGTTATCCTCTAAAATATTAATCGCAACCAGGTTCAATTGACTGTTTCGGTGTGGAATCACATTACTACGGGATCCAAACCAGAAAAAGGCCATGATCTGGCCAACAAGTATGCGAAAAACGCGAAAGCATGTGCCAGATGAGGGCTAATCCCAGACCTAACCGAGACATAATCGGCGTTATCCTCTAAAATATTAATCGCAACCAGGTATAATTGACTGTTTCAGTGTGGTACCACATTACTACGTGATCCAAACCAGAAAAGGGCCAGGGTCTGGCCAACAAGTATGCGAAAAATGCGAAAGTACGAGCCAGATGAGGGCAAATCCCAGACCTAACCGAGACATAACCGGCGGTATCCTCTAAAATATTAATCGCAACCAGGTTTATTTGACTGTTTCGGTGTGGTAACGCATTGCTACGTGATCCAAACCAGATAAAGCCCAGGATCTGGCCAACAAGTATGAGAAAAATGCGAAAGTTCGAGCCAGATGAGGGCAAATCCCAGACCTAACCCAGACAAAACCGGCGTTATCCCCTAAAATATTAACCGCAACCAGGTAAAATTGACTGATTCGGTGTGGTACCACATTACTACGTGGTCCAAGCCAGAAAAAGGCCAGGGTCTGGCCAACAAGAATGCGAAAAATGCGAAAGTACGCGCCAGATGAGGGCAAATACCAGACCTAATCGAGACATTACCGGCATTATCCTCTAAAATATTAATCGCAACCAGATTTAATTGACTGTTTCGGTGTGGCGCCGCATATCTACGTGATCCAAACCAGAAAAAGGCCAGGATCTGGCCAACAAGTATGCGAAAAATGCGAAGTTCCGAGCCAGATGAGGGCAAATACCAGACCTAACCGAGACATAACCGGCGTTATCCTCTAAAATATTAATCGCAACCAGGTTCAATTGACTGTTTCAGTGTGGAACCACATTACTACGGGATCAAAACCAGAAAAAACCCAGGATCTGGCCAACAACTATGTGAAAAACGCGAAAGTATGAGCCAGATGATTGCAAATACCAGAACTATCCCAGGCATAACCAGCGTTATCCTCTAAAATATTATTCGCAACCAGGTTTAATTGACTGTTTCGGTGTGGTACCACATTACTACGTGGTCCAAGCCAGAAAAAGGCCAGGATCTGGCCAACAAGAGTGCGATAAATGCGAAAGTACTCGCCAGATGAGGGCAAATACCAGACCTAACCGAGACATTACCGGCATTATCCTCTAAAATATTAATCGCAACCAGATTTAATTGACTGTTTCGGTGTGGTACCGCATTACTACGTGATCCAAACCAGAAAAAGCCCAGGATCTGGCCAACAAGTATGCGAAAAACGCGAAAGTATGTGCCAGATGAGGGCGAATACCGGACCTAACCGAGACATAACCGGCGTTATCCTCTAAAATATTAATCGCAACCAGGTTCAATTGACTGTTTCTGTGTGGAACCACATTACTACGGGATCCAAACCAGAAAAAGGCCATGATCTCGCCAACAAGTATGCGAAAAATGCGAAAGTATGAGCCAGATGATTGCAAGTACCAGAACTATGCCTGAAATAACCACCGTTATCCTCTAAAATACGAATCGGAACATGCTTTTAATGACTGTCTCAGTGTGGTAACACATTACTACGAGATCCAAACCATGAAAATCCCAGGATCGGGCCAACAAGAATGCGAAAAAAGCGAAAATACGAGCTAGATGTGGGCAAATCCCAGACCTACCCGAGACATAACCGGCGTTATCCTCTAAAATATTAATCGCAACCAGGTTCAATTGACTGTTTCGGTGTGGAATCACATTACTACGGGATCCAAACCAGAAAAAGGCCATGATCTGGCCAACAAGTATGCGAAAAACGCGAAAGCATGTGCCAGATGAGGGCTAATCCCAGACCTAACCGAGACATAATCGGCGTTATCCTCTAAAATATTAATCGCAACCAGGTATAATTGACTGTTTCAGTGTGGTACCACATTACTACGTGATCCAAACCAGAAAAGGGCCAGGGTCTGGCCAACAAGTATGCGAAAAATGCGAAAGTACGAGCCAGATGAGGGCAAATCCCAGACCTAACCGAGACATAACCGGCGGTATCCTCTAAAATATTAATCGCAACCAGGTTTATTTGACTGTTTCGGTGTGGTAACGCATTGCTACGTGATCCAAACCAGATAAAGCCCAGGATCTGGCCAACAAGTATGAGAAAAATGCGAAAGTTCGAGCCAGATGAGGGCAAATCCCAGACCTAACCCAGACAAAACCGGCGTTATCCCCTAAAATATTAACCGCAACCAGGTAAAATTGACTGATTCGGTGTGTGTACCGCATTGCTAGGATGATCCAAGCAAGAAAAAACCCAGGATCTGGCCAACAAGTATGCGAAAATGCGAAAGTACGATCCAGATGAGGGCAAATCCCAGACCTACCCGAGACATAACCGGCGTTATCCTCTAAAATATTATTCGCAACCAGGATTAATTGACTGTTTCGGTGTGGTGCCGCATTACTACGTGATCCAAACCAGAAAAAGGCCAGGATCTGGCAACCAAGAATGCGAAAAATACGAAAGTACGAGCCAGATGATTGCATATACCAGAACTATCCCAGACATAACCAGCGTTATCCTCTAAAATACGAATCGGAACATGCTTTTAATGACTGTTTCAGTGTGGTACCACATTACTACCTGATCCAAACCAGAAAAAGCCGAGGATCGGGCCAACAACAATGCGGAAGACGCGAAAGTATGAGCCAGATGATTGCAAATACCAGAACTAACACAGACATATCCAGCGTTATCCTCTAAAATACTAATCGGAACCAGCTTTTATTGACAGTGTGGTACCACATTACTACGTGATCCAAACCAGAAAAAGCCCAGGATCTGGCCAACAAGTATGCGAAAAACGCGAATGTATGAGCCAGATGATTGCAAATACCAGAACTAACCCAGACATAACCAGCGTTATCCTCTAAAATACTAATCGGAACCAGCTTCTATTGACTGTTTCGGTGTGGTACCACATTACTACGTGATCCAAACCAGAAAAAGGCCAGGATCTGGCCAACAAGTATGCGAAAAGTGCGAAAGTACGAGGCAGTTCAGGGCAAATCCCAGACATAACCGTGACATAACCGGCCTTATCCTGTAAAATATTTATAGCAACCAGGTTTAATTGACTGGTTCGGTGTGGTACCGCATTACTACGTGATCCAAACCTGAAAGAGGCCAGGATCTGGCCAACAAGTATGCGAAAAACGCGAAAGTACGACCCAGATGATTGCAAATACCAGAACTCACCCAGCCATAACCAGCGCTATCCTCTAAAATACTAATCTGAACCAGGTGTAATTGACTGTTTCAGTGTGGTACCACATTACTACGTGATCCAAACCAGAAAAAGTCCAGGATCTGGCCAACAAGTATGCGAAACCCGCGAAAGTATGTGCCAGATGATAGCAAATACCAGAACTAACCCAGACATAACCAGCGTTATCCTCTAAAATACTAATCGGAACCAGCTTCTATTGACTGTTTCAGTGTGGTACAACATTTCTACGTGATCCAAACCAGAAAAAGGCCAGGATCTGGCCAACAAGTATGCGAAAAACGCGAAAGTACGAGCCAGATGAGGACAAATCCCAGACCTACCCGAGACATAACCAGCGTTATCCTCTAAAATACAAATCGGAGCCAGATTCTATTGACTGTTTCAGTGTGGTACCACATTACTACGTGATCCAAACCAGAAAAAGGCCAGGATCTGGCCAACGAGTATGCGAAAAACGCGAAAGTACGAGCCAGATAAGGACAAATCCCAGACCTACCCGAGACATAACCGGCGTTATCCTCTAAAATATTAATCGCAACCAGTTTAATTGACTGTTTCGGTGTGGAACCTCATTACTACGGGATCCAAAACAGAAAAAACCCAGGATCTGGTCAACAAGTATGCGAAAAACGCGAAAGTATGAGCCAGATGATTGCAAATACCAGAACTAACCCAGACATAACCAGCGTTATCCTCTAAAATTCTTATCGGAACCAGCTTCTATTGATCGTTTCAGTGTGGTACCACATTACTACGCGGTCCGATCCAGAAGAAGGCCAGTATGTGGCCAACAAGTATGCGAAAACTGCGAAAGTACGAGCCAGTTGAGGGCAAATACCAGACCTAACCGAGACATAACCGGCGTTATCCTCTAAAATATTAATCGCAACCAGGTTTAATTGACTGTTTCGGTGTGGAACCACATTACTACGGGTTCCAAACCAGAAAAAACCCAGAATCTGGCCAACAACTATGAGAAAAACGCGAAAGTATGAGCCAGATGGTTGCAAATACCAGAACTATCCCAGACATACCCACCGTTATCCACTAAAATATTATTCGCAACCAGGTTTAATTGACTGTTTCGGTGTGGTACCACATTACTACGTGGTCCAAGCCAGAAAAGGGCCAGGATCTGGCCAACAAGTATGCGAAAAATGCGAAAGTACGAGCCAGATGAGGGCAAATACCATACCTAACCGAGACATTACCGGCTTTATCCTCTAAAATATTAATCGCAACCAGATTAAATTGACTGTTTCGGTGTGGTAACGCATTACTACGTGATCCGAACCTGAAAGAGGCCAGGATCTGGCCAACAAGTATGCGAAAAATGCGAAAGTATGAGCCAGATGATTGCAAATACCGGAACTAACCCAGACATAACCAGCGTTATCCTCTAAAATATTAATCGCAACCAGGTTTAATTGACTGTTTCGGTGTGGTGCCGCATTACTACGTGATCCAAAACAGAAAAAGGCCAGGGTCTGGCCACCAAGAATGCGAAAATTGCGAAAGTACGAGCCAGATGATTGCAAATACCAGAATTATCCCAGACATAACCAGCGTTATCCTCTAAAATACAAATCGGAACCAGCATCTATTGACTGTTTCAGTGTGGTACCACATTACTACGTGATCGAAACCAGAAAAAGTCCAGGATCTGGCCAACAAGTATGCGAAACCCGCGAAAGTATGTGCCAGATGATAGCAAATACCAGAACTAACCCAGACATAACCAGCGTTATCCTCTAAAATACTAATCGGAACCAGCTTCTATTGACTGTTTCAGTGTGGTACCACATTACTACGTGATCCAAACCAGAAAAAGGCCAGGATCTGGCCAACAAGTATGCGAAAAACGCGAAAGTACGAGCCAGATAAGGACAAATCCCAGACCTACCCGAGACATAACCGGCGTTATCCTCTAAAATATTAATCGCAACCAGTTTAATTGACTGTTTCGGTGTGGAACCTCATTACTACGGGATCCAAAACAGAAAAAACCCAGGATCTGGTCAACAAGTATGCGAAAAACGCGAAAGTATGAGCCAGATGATTGCAAATACCAGAACTAACCCAGACATAACCAGCGTTATCCTCTAAAATTCTTATCGGAACCAGCTTCTATTGATCGTTTCAGTGTGGTACCACATTACTACGCGGTCCAATCCAGAAGAAGGCCAGTATGTGGCCAACAAGTATGCGAAAACTGCGAAAGTACGAGCCAGTTGAGGGCAAATACCAGACCTAACCGAGACATAACCGGCGTTATCCTCTAAAATATTAATCGCAACCAGGTTTAATTGACTGTTTCGGTGTGGAACCACATTACTACGGGATCCAAACCAGAAAAAACCCAGAATCTGGCCAACAACTATGAGAAAAACGCGAAAGTATGAGCCAGATGGTTGCAAATACCACAACTATCCCAGACATACCCACCGTTATCCACTAAAATATTATTCGCAACCAGGTTTAATTGACTGTTTCGGTGTGGTACCACATTACTACGTGGTCCAAGCCAGAAAAGGGCCAGGATCTGGCCAACAAGTATGCGAAAAATGCGAAAGTACGAGCCAGATGAGGGCAAATACCATACCTAACCGAGACATTACCGGCTTTATCCTCTAAAATATTAATCGCAACCAGATTAAATTGACTGTTTCGGTGTGGTAACGCATTACTACGTGATCCGAACCTGAAAGAGGCCAGGATCTGGCCAACAAGTATGCGAAAAATGCGAAAGTATGAGCCAGATGATTGCAAATACCGGAACTAACCCAGACATAACCAGCGTTATCCTCTAAAATATTAATCGCAACCAGGTTTAATTGACTGTTTCGGTGTGGTGCCGCATTACTACGTGATCCAAAACAGAAAAAGGCCAGGATCTGGCCAACAAGTATGCGAAAAACGCGAAAGTACGAGCCAGATAAGGACAAATCCCAGACCTACCCGAGACATAACCGGCGTTATCCTCTAAAATATTAATCGCAACCAGGTATAATTGACTGTTTCGGTGTGGTACCGCATTGCAACGATGATCCAATCCAGAAAGAGGCCAGGATCTGGCTAACAAGTATGCGAAAAATGCGAAAGTACGAGCCAGATGAGGGCAAATCCAAGACCAAACCGAGACATAACCAGTGTTATCCTGTAAAATATTAATCGCAACCAGCTTCTATTGACTGTTTCAGTGTGGTACCACATTACTACGTGATCCAAACCAGAAAAAGCCCAGGATCTGGCCAACAAGTATGCGAAAAACGCGAATATATGAGCCATCTCATGATTGCAAATACCAGAACTAACCCTGACATAACCAGCGTTATCCTCTAAAATACGCATCGGAACATGCTTTTAATGACTGTTTCAGTGTGGTAGCACATTACTACGAGATCCAAACCAGAAAAATCCCAGGATCGGGCCAACAAGAATGCGAGAAACGCGAAAGTACGAGCCACATGAGGGAAAATCCCAGACCTAACCCAGACATAACCGGCGTTATCCGCTAAAATATTAATCGCAACCAGGTTTAATTGACTGTTTCGTTGTGGAACCACATTACTACGGGATCCAAACCAGAATGAACCCAGGATCTGGCCAACAACTATGAGAAAAACGCGAAAGTATGAGCCAGATGATTGCAAATACCAGAACTATCCCAGGCATAACCAGCGTTATCCTCTAAAATACTAATCGGAACCAGCTTCTATTGACCGTTTCAGTGTGGTACCACATTACTACGTGATCCGAACCAGAAAAAGGCTAGGATCAGGCCATCAAGTAAGCGAAAAACGCGAAAGTATGAGCCAGATGATTGCAAATACCAGAACTAACACAGACATAACCAGCGTTATCCTCTAAAATATTAATCGCAACCAGGTTTACTTGACAGCTTCAGTGTGGTACCACATTACTACGTGATCCAAACCAGAAAAAGCCGAGGATCTGGCCAACAAGTATGCGAATAACGCGAAAGTATGTGCCAGATGATTGCAAATACCAGAACTATCCCAGGCATAACCAGCGTTATCCACTAAAATATTATTCGCAACCAGGTTTAATTCACTGTTTCGGTGTGGTACCACATTACTACGTGGTCCAAGCCAGAAAAGGGCCAGGATCTGGCCAACAAGTATGCGAAAAATGCGAAAGTACGAGCCAGATGAGGGCAAATACCATACCTAACCGAGACATTACCGGCTTTATCCTCTAAAATGTTAATCGCAACCAGATTTAATTGACTGTTTCAGTCTGGTGCCACTTTACTACGTGGTCCAAGACAGAAGAAGGCCAGGATCTGGCCAACAAGTATGCGAAAAATGCGAAGGTCCGAGCCAGATGAGGGCAAATACCAGACCTAACCGAGACATAACCGGCGTTATCCTCTAAAATATTAATCGCAACCAGGTTCAATTGACTGTTTCGGTGTGGAACCACATTACTACGGGATCCAAACCAGAAAAAAACCCAGGATCTGGCCAACAACTATGAGTAAAACGCGAAAGTATGAGCCAGATGATTGCAAATCCCAGACCTAACCGAGACATAACCGGCGCTATCCTCTAAAATATTAATCGCAACCAGGTTTAATTGACTGTTTCGGTGTGGTACCGCATTGCTACGATGATCCAAACCAGAAAGAGGCCAGGATCTGGCTGACAAGTATGCGAAAAATGCGAAAGTACGATCCAGATGAGGGCAAATCCCAGACCTAACCGAGACATAACCGGCGCTATCCTCTAAAATATTAATCGCAACCAGGTATAATTGACTGTTTCGGTGTGGTACCGCATTGCTACGATGATCCAAACCAGAAAGAGGCCAGGATCTGGCTGACAAGTATGCGAAAAATGCGAAAGTACGAGCCTGATGAGGGAAAATCCCAGACCTAACCAAGACGTAACCGGCGTTATCCCCTAAAATATTAATCGCAACCAGGTTTAATTGACTGTTTCGGTGTGGAACCACATTACTACGGGATCCAAACCAGAAAAAACTCAGGACCTGGCCGACAAGTATACGAAAAATGCGATAGTATGAGCCAGAGGAGGGCAAATACCAGACATAACACAGACATAACCGGCGTTATCCTCTAAAATATTAATCGCAACCGGGTTTAATTGACTGTTTCGGTGTGGAACCACATTACTACGGGATCCAAACCAGAAAAAACCCAGGATCTGGCCAACAACTATAAGAAAAACGCGAAAGTATGAGCCAGATGATTGCAAATACCAGAACTATCCCAGGCATAACCAGGGTTATCCGCTAAAATATTAATCGCAACCAGATTTAATTGACTGTTTCAGTCTGGTGCCACTTTACTACGTGGTCCAAGCCAGAAAATGGCCAGGGTCTGGCCAACAAGTATGCGAAAAATGCGAAAGTACGAGCCAGATGAGGGCAAATACCAGACCTAACCCGGACATAGCCGGCGTTATCCGCTAAAATATTAATCGCAACCAGGTTTAATTGACTGTTTCGTCGTGGAACCGCATTACTACGGGATCCAAACCAGAAAAAAACCCAGGACCTGGCCAACAACTATGAGAAAAAGCAAAAGTATGAGCCAGATGATTGCAAATACCAGAACTATCCCAGACATAACCAGCGTTATCCTCTAAAATATTATTCGCAACCAGGTTTAATTGACTGTTTCAGTCTGGTGCCACTTTACTACGTGGTCCAAGACAGAAGAAGGCCAGGATCTGGCCAACAAGTATGCGAAAAATGCGAAGTTCCGAGCCAGATGAGGGAAAATACCAGACCTAACCGAGACATAACCGGCGTTATCCTCTAAAATATTAATCGCAACCAGGTTCAAGTGACTGTTTCGGTGTGGAGCCACATTACTACGGGATCCAAACCTGAAAAAACCCAGGATCTGGCCAACAACTATGTGAAAAACGCGAAAGTATGAGCCAGATGATTGCAAATACCAGAACTATCCCAGGCATAACCAGCGTTATCCTCTAAAATATTATTCGCAACCAGGTTTAATTGACTGTTTCGGTGTGGTACCACATTACTACGTGGTCCAAGCCAGAAAAAGGCCAGGATCTGGCCAACAAGAATGCGATAAATGCGAAAGTTCGCGCCAGATGAGGGCAAATACCAGACCTAACCGAGACATTACCGGCATTATCCTCTAAAATATTAATCGCAACCAGATTTAATTGACTGTTTCGGTGTGGTACCGCATTACTACGTGATCCAAACCAGAAAAAGCCCAGGATCTGGCCAACAAGTATGCGAAAAACGCGAAAGTACGAGCCAGATGAGGACAAATCCCAGACCTACCCGAGACATAACCAGCGTTATCCTCTAAAATACAAATCGGAGCCAGCTTCTATTGACTGTTTCCGTGTGGTACCACATTACTACGTGATCCAAACCAGAAAAAGGCCAGGATCTGGCCAACAAGTATGCGAAAAACGCGAAAGTACGAGCCAGATAAGGACAAATCCCAGACCTACCCGAGACATAACCGGCGTTATCCTCTAAAATATTAATCGCAACCAGTTTAATTGACTGTTTCGGTGTGGAACCTCATTACTACGGGACCCAAAACAGAAAAAACCCAGGATCTGGTCAACAAGTATGCGAAAAACGCGAAAGTATGAGCCAGATGATTGCAAATACCAGAACTAACCCAGACATAACCAGCGTTATCCCCTAAAATTCTTATCGGAACCAGCTTCTATTGATCGTTTCAGTGTGGTACCACATTACTACGTTATCCAAACGAGAAAAGGGCCAGGGTCTGGCCAACAAGTGTGCGAAAAACGCGAAAGTATAAGCCAGATGATTTCAAATACCAGAACTAACACAGACATAACCAGCGTTATCCTCTAAAATACTAATCGGAACCAGCTTTTATTGACAGTTTCAGTGTGGTACCACTTCACTACGCGGTCCAATCCAGAAGAAGGCCAGTATGTGGCCAAGAAGTATGCGAAAACTGCGAAAGTACGAGCCAGTTGAGGGCAAATACCAGACCTAACCGAGACATAACCGGCGTTATCCTCTAAAATATTAATCGCAACCAGGTCTAATTGACTGTTTCGGTGTGGAACCACATTACTACGGGATCCAAACCAGAAAAAACCCAGAATCTGGCGAACAACTATGAGAAAAACGCGAAAGTATGAGCCAGATGGTTGCAAATACCAGAACTATCCCAGACATACCCAGCGTTATCCACTAAAATATTATTCGCAACCAGGTTTAATTGACTGTTTCGGTGTGGTACCACATTACTACGTGGTCCAAGCCAGAAAAGGGCCAGGATCTGGCCAACAACTATGCGAAAAATGCGAAAGTACGAGCCAGATGAGGGTAAATACCAGACCTAACCGAGACATAACCGGCGTTATCCTCTAAAATATTAATCGCAACCAGGTTTAATTGACTGTTTCGGTGTGGAACCACATTACTACGGGATCCAAACCAGAAAAAACCCAGAATCTGGCCACCAAGAATGCGAAAAATGCGATAGTACGAGCCAGATGATTGCAAATACCAGAACTATCCCAGACATAACCAGCGTTATCCTCTAAAATATTAATCGCAATCAGTTTAATTGACTGTTTCGGTGTGGAAACTCATTACTACGGGATCCAAAGCAGAAAAAACCCAGGATCTGGTCAACAAGTATGCGAAAAACGCGAAAGTATGAGCCAGATGATTTCAAATACCAGAACTAACACAGGCATAACCCGCGTTATCCTCTAAAGTATTATTCGGAACCAGCTTCTATTGACTGTTTCAGTGTGGTACCACATTACTACGTGATCCAAACCAGAAAAAGCCCAGGATCTGGCCAACAAGTATGCGAAAAACGCGAATATATGAGCCATCTCATGATTGCAAATACCAGAACTAACCCTGACATAACCAGCGTTATCCTCTAAAATACGCATCGGAACATGCTTTTAATGACTGTTTCAGTGTGGTACCATATTACTACGTGATCCAAACCAGAAAAAGCCCAGGATCGGGCCAACAAGAATGCGAAAAATGCGAAAGTACGAGCCTGATGAGGGAAAATCCCAGACCTAACCGAGACGTAACCGGCGTTATCCCCTAAAATATTAATCGCAACCAGGTATAATTGACTGTTTCGGTGTGGTACCGCATTGCTACGATGATCCAAACCAGAAAGAGGCCAGGATCTGGCCAACAAGTATGCGAAAAATGCGAAAGTATGAGCCAGATGATTGCAAATACCAGAACTAACCCAGACATAACCAGCGTTATCCTCTAAAATATTAATCGCAACCAGGTTTAATTGACTGTTTCAATGTGGTACCACAATACTACGTGATCCAAACCAGAAAAAGCCCAGGATCTGGCCAACAAGTATGCGAAAAACGCGAAAGTATATGCCAGATGATAGCATATACCAGAACTAACCCAGACATAACCAGCGTTATCCTCTAAAATACGAATCGGAACATGCTTTTAATGACTGCTTCAGTGTGGTACCACATTACTACGTGATCCAAACCAGGAATAGCCCAGGATCGGGCCAACAAGAATGCGCAAAATGCGAAAGTATGAGCCAGATGATTGCAAATACCAGAACTAACCCTGACATAACCAGCGTTATCCTCTAAAATACGAATCGGAACAAGCTTTTAATGACTGTTTCAGTGTGGTACCACATTACTACGTGATCCAAACCAGGAAAAGCCCAGGATCGGGCCAACACGAATGCGCAAAATGCGAAAGTATGAGCCAGATGATTGCAAATACCAGAATTAACCCAGACATAACCAGCGTTATCCTCTAAAATATTAATCGCAACCAGGTTTAATTGACTGTTTCGGTGTGGCACTGCATTACTACGTGATCCAGACCAGAAAAGGCCAGGATCTGGCCTACAAGTATGCGCAAAATGCGAAAGTACGAGCCAGATCAGGGCAAATACCAGAACTAACCCAGACAAAACCAGCGTTATCCTCTAAAATACTTATCGGAACCAGCATCTATTGACTGTTTCAGTGTGGTACCACATTACTACGGGATCCAAATCAGAAAAAGCCCAGGATCTGGCCAACAAGAATGCGAAAAATGCGAAAGTACGAGCCAGATGGGGGCAAATCCCAGACCTAACCGAGACATAACCAGCGTTATCCGCTAAAATATTAATAACAACCAGGTTTAATTGACTGTTTCGATGTGGTACCGCATTACTACGTGATTCAAACCAGAAAAGGGCCAGGGTCTGGCCAACAAGTGTGCGAAAAACGCGTAAGTATGAGTCAGATGATTGCAAATACCAGAACTAACACAGACATAACCAGCGTTATCCCCTAAAATACTAATCGGAACCTGCTTTTATTGACTGTTTCAGTGTGGTACCACATTACTACGGGATCCAAATCAGAAAAAGCCCAGGATCTGGCCAACAAGAATGCGAAAAATGCGAAAGTACGAGCCAGATGGGGGCAAATCCCAGACCTAACCGAGACATGACCAGCGTTATCCTCTAAAATACTGATCGGAACCAGCTTCTATTGACTGTTTCGGTGTGGAACCACATTACTACGTGATCCAAACCAGAAAGAGGCCAGGATCTGGCCAACAAGTATGCGAAAAACGTGATAGTACGAGCCAGATGAGGACAAATCCCGGACCTACCCGAGACATAACCGGCGTTATCCTCTAAAATATTAATCGCAACCAGTTTAATTGAGTGTTCCGGTGTGGAACCTCATTACTACGGGATCCAAAACAGAAAGAGCACGGGATCTGGCCAACTAGTATGCGAAAAACGCGGAAGTATGTGCCAGATGATAGCAAATACCAGAACTAACCCAGACATAACCAGCGTTATCCTCTAAAATACTTATAGGAACCAGCTTCTATTCACTGTTTCAGTGTGGTACCACATTGCTACGTGATGCAAACCAGAAATGGGCCAGGGTCTGGCCAACAAGTATGCGAAAAATGGGAATGTCCGAGCCAGATGAGCGCAAATACCAGACCTAACCGAGACATAACCGGCGTTATCCTCTAAAATATTAATCGCAACCAGGTTCAATTGACTGTTTCTGTGTGGAACCACATTACTACGGGATCCAAACCAGAAAAAACCCAGGATCTGGCCAACAACTATGAGAAAAACGCAAAAGTACGAGCCAGATGTGGGCAAATCCCAGACCTAACCGAGACATAACCAGCGTTATCCTCTAAAATATTAATCGCAACCAGGTTTAATTGACTGTTTCGGTGTGGTACCGCATTACTACGTGATCCAAACCAGAGAAAGGCCAGGATCTGGCCAACAAGGATGAGAAAAATGCGAATATATGATCCAGATGAGGGCAAATCCCAGGAAAAACCGAGACATAACCGGCGTTATCCTCTAAAATATTAATCGCAAGCAGGTTTAAGTGACTGTTTCGGTGTGGTGACGCATTACTACGTGATCCAAACCAGAAAAAGGCCAGGATCTGGCCAACCAGTATGCGAAAAATGCGAAAGTACGAGCCAGATGAGGACAAATCCCAGACCTACCCGAGACATAACCGGCGTTATCCTTTAAAATATTAATCTCAACCAGGTTTAATTGACCGTTTCTTTGTGGAACCACATTACTACGTGATCCAAACCCGAAAAGGGCCAGGATCTGCCCAACAAGTATGCGAAAAATGCGAAAGTACGAGCCAGATGAGGGAAAATCCCAGACCTAACCCAGACATAACCGGCGTTATCCTCTAAAATGTTATTCGCAACCAGGTTTAATTGACTGTTTGAGTCTGGTGCAACTTTACTACGTGATCCAAACCAGAAAAAGCCCAGGATCTGGCCAACAAGTATGCGAAAAACGCGAATATATGAGCCAGATGATTGCAAATACCAGAACTAACCCTGACATAACCAGCGTTATCCTCTAAAATACGAATCGGAACATGCTTTTAATGACTGTTTCAGTGTGGTACCACATTACTACGTGATCCAAACCAGGAAAAGCCCAGGATCGGGCCAACAAGAATGCGCAAAATGCGAAAGTATGAGCCAGATGATTGCAAATACCAGAACTAACCCTGACATAACCAGCGTTATCCTCTAAAATACGAATCGGAACATGCTTTTAATGACTGTTTCAGTGTGGTACCACATTACTACGTGATCCAAACCAGGAAAAGCCCAGGATCGGGCCAACAAGAATGCGCAAAATGCGAAAGTATGAGCCAGATGATTGCAAGTACCAGGACTAACCCTGACATAACCAGCGTTATCCTCCAAAATACGAATCGGAACATGCTTTTATTGACTGTTTCAGTGTGGTACCACATTACTACGGGATCCAAATCAGAAAGAGCCCAGGATCTGGCCAACAAGAATGCGAAAAATGCGAAAGTACGAGCCAGATGGCGGCAAATCCCAGACCTAACCGAGACATAACCAGCGTTATCCTCTAAAATATTAATAACAACCAGGTTTAATTGACTGTTTCGATGTGGTACCGCATTACTACGTGATCCAAACCAGAAAGAGGCCAGGATCTGGCCAACAAGAATGCGAAAAATGCGAAAGTACGAGCCAGATGTGGGCAAATCCCAGACCCACACGAGACATAACCGGCGTTATCCTCTAAAATATTAATCGCAAACAGGTTTAATTGACTGTTTCAGTGTGGTACCACATTACTACGTGATCCAGACCAGAAAAAGCCCAGGATCTGGCCAACAAGTATGCGAAAAACGCGAATGTATGAGCCAGATGATTGCAAATACCAGAACTAACTCAGACATGACCAGCGTTATCCTCTAAAATACTGATCGGAACCAGCTTCTATTGACTGTTTCGGTGTGGTGCCGCATTACTACGTGATCCAAAACAGAAAAAGGCCAGGGTCTGGCCAACAAGTATGCGAAAAACGCGAAAATACGAGCCAGATGGGGGCAAATCCCAGACCTAACTGAGACATAACCAGCGTTATCCCCTAAAATATTAATCGCAACCAGTTTAATTGAGTGTTCCGGTGTGGAACCTCATTACTACGGGATCCAAAACAGAAAAAGCACAGGATCTGACCAACTAGTATGCGAAAAACGCGGAAGTATGTGCCAGATGATAGCAAATACCAGAACTAACCCAGACATAACCGGCGTTATCCTCTAAAATACTTATAGGAACCAGCTTCTATTCACTGTTTCAGTGTGGCACCACATTGCTACGTGATCCAAACCAGAAATGGGCCAGGGTCTGGCCAACAAGTATGCGAAAAATGGGAATGTCCGAGCCAGATGAGGGCAAATACCAGAACTAACCCAGACATAACCGGCGTTATCCCCTAAAATATTAATCGCAACCAGGTTTAATTGACTGTTTCGGTGTGGTACCGCATTACTACGTGATCCAAACCAGAGAAAGGCCAGGATCTGGCCAACAAGGATGAGAAAAATGCGAATATATGACCCAGATGAGGGCAAATCCCAGGAAAAACCGAGACATAACCGGCGTTATCCTCTAAAATATTAATCGCAAGCAGGTTTAATTGACTGTTTCGGTGTGGTGACGCATTACTACGTGATCCAAACCAGAAAAAGGCCAGGATCTGGCCAACCAGTATGCGAAAAATGCGAAAGTACGAGCCAGATGAGGACAAATCCCAGACCTACCCGAGACATAACCGGCGTTATCCTTTAAAATATTAATCTCAACCAGGTTTAATTGACCGTTTCTTTGTGGAACCACATTACTACGTGATCCAAACCAGAAAAGGGCCAGGATCTGGCCAACAAGTATGCGAAAAATGCGAAAGTACGAGCCAGATGAGGGAAAATCCCAGACCTAACCCAGACATAACCGGCGTTATCCTCTAAAATGTTATTCGCAACCAGGTTTAATTGACTGTTTGAGTCTGGTGCAACTTTACTACGTGATCCAAACCAGAGAAAGGCCAGGATCTGGCCAACAAGGATGAGAAAAATGCGAATATATGATCCAGATGATTGCAAATACCAGAACTAACCCTGACATAACCAGCGTTATCATCTAAAATATTAATCGCAACCAGGTATAATTGACTGTTTCGGTGTGGTACCACATTACTACGTGATCCAAACCAGAAAAGGGCCACGGTCTGGCCAACAAGTGTGCGAAAAACGCGAAAGTATGAGCCAGATGATTGCTAATACCAGAACTAACACAGACATAACCAGCGTTATCCTCTAAAATACTAATCGGAACCAGCTTTTATTGACTGTTTCAGTGTGGTACCACATTACTACGTGATCCAAACCAGAAAAAGCCCAGGATCTGGCCAAGAAGTATGCGAAAAACGCGAATATATGAGCCAGATGATTGCAAATAACCGAACTAACCCTGACATAACCAGCGTTATCCTCTAAAATACGAATCGGAACGTGCTTTTAATGACTGTTTCAGTTTGATACCACATTACTACGTGATCCAAACCAGGAAAAGCCCAGGATCGGGCCAACAAGAATGCGAAAAATGCGAAAGTACTAGCCAGATGAGGGAAAATCCCAGACCTAACCGAGACGTAACCGGCGTTATCCCCTAAAATATTAATCGCAACCAGATATAATTGACTGTTTCGGTGTGGTACCGCATCACTACGTGATCCAAACCATAAAAAGGCTAGGATGAGGCCAACAAGTAAGCGAAAGATGCAAAAGTACCAGCGACATGAGGGTAAATACTAGACCTAACCTAGACATAACCGGCGTAATCCTCTAAAATATTAATCGCAACCAGGTTTAATTGACTGTTTCGGTGTGGAACCACAATACGACGGGATCCAATCTACAAAAAACCAAAGATCTGGCCAACAAGTATGCGAAAAATGCGAAAGTATGAGCCAGATAAGGACAAATCCCAGACCTACCCGAGACATAACCGGCGTTATCCTCTAAAATATTAATCGCAACCAGTTTAATTGACTGTTTCGGTGTGGAACCTCATTACTACGGGATCCAAAACAGAAAAAACCCAGGATCTGGTCAACAAGTATGCGAAAAACGCGAAAGTATGAGCCAGATGATTGCAAATACCAGAACTAACCCAGACATAACCAGCGTTATCCTCTAAAATTCTTATCGGAACCAGCTTCTATTGATCGTTTCAGTGTGGTACCACATTACTACGCGGTCCAATCCAGAAGAAGGCCAGTATGTGGCCAACAAGTATGCGAAAACTGCGAAAGTACGAGCCAGATGTGGGCAAATCCCAGACCCACACGAGACATAACCGGCGTTATCCTCTAAAATATTAATCGCAAACAGGTTTAATTGACTGTTTCAGTGTGGTACCACATTACTACGTGATCCAGACCAGAAAAAGCCCAGGATCTGGCCAACAAGTATGCGAAAAACGCGAATGTATGAGCCAGATGATTGCAAATACCAGAACTAACTCAGACATGACCAGCGTTATCCTCTAAAATACTGATCGGAACCAGCTTCTATTGACTGTTTCGGTGTGGTGCCGCATTACTACGTGATCCAAAACAGAAAAAGGCCAGGGTCTGGCCAACAAGTATGCGAAAAACGCGAAAGTACGAGCCAGATGGGGGCAAATCCCAGACCTAACTGAGACATAACCAGCGTTATCCCCTAAAATATTAATCGCAACCAGTTTAATTGAGTGTTCCGGTGTGGAACCTCATTACTACGGGATCCAAAACAGAAAAAGCACAGGATCTGTCCAACTAGTATGCGAAAAACGCGGAAGTATGTGCCAGATGATAGCAAATACCAGAACTAACCCAGACATAACCAGCGTTATCCTCTAAAATACTTATAGGAACCAGCTTCTATTCACTGTTTCAGTGTGGCACCACATTGCTACGTGATCCAAACCAGAAATGGGCCAGGGTCTGGCCAACAAGTATGCGAAAAATGGGAATGTCCGAGCCAGATGAGGGCAAATACCAGAACTAACCCAGACATAACCGGCGTTATCCCCTAAAATATTAATCGCAACCAGGTTTAATTGACTGTTTCGGTGTGGTACCGCATTACTACGTGATCCAAACCAGAGAAAGGCCAGGATCTGGCCAACAAGGATGAGAAAAATGCGAATATATGATCCAGATGAGGGCAAATCCCAGGAAAAACCGAGACATAACCGGCGTTATCCTCTAAAATATTAATCGCAAGCAGGTTTAATTGACTGTTTCGGTGTGGTGACGCATTACTACGTGATCCAAACCAGAAAAAGGCCAGGATCTGGCCAACCAGTATGCGAAAAATGCGAAAGTACGAGCCAGATGAGGACAAATCCCAGACCTACCCGAGACATAACCGGCGTTATCCTTTAAAATATTAATCTCAACCAGGTTTAATTGACCGTTTCTTTGTGGAACCACATTACTACGTGATCCAAACCAGAAAAGGGCCAGGATCTGGCCAACAAGTATGCGAAAAATGCGAAAGTACGAGCCAGATGAGGGAAAATCCCAGACCTAACCCAGACATAACCGGCGTTATCCTCTAAAATGTTATTCGCAACCAGGTTTAATTGACTGTTTGAGTCTGGTGCAACTTTACTACGTGATCCAAACCAGAGAAAGGCCAGGATCTGGCCAACAAGGATGAGAAAAATGCGAATATATGATCCAGATGATTGCAAATACCAGAACTAACCCTGACATAACCAGCGTTATCATCTAAAATATTAATCGCAACCAGGTATAATTGACTGTTTCGGTGTGGTACCACATTACTACGTGATCCAAACCAGAAAAGGGCCACGGTCTGGCCAACAAGTGTGCGAAAAACGCGAAAGTATGAGCCAGATGATTGCTAATACCAGAACTAACACAGACATAACCAGCGTTATCCTCTAAAATACTAATCGGAACCAGCTTTTATTGACTGTTTCAGTGTGGTACCACATTACTACGTGATCCAAACCAGAAAAAGTCCAGGATCTGGCCAAGAAGTATGCGAAAAACGCGAATATATGAGCCAGATGATTGCAAATACCAGAACTAACCCTGACATAACCAGCGTTATCCTCTAAAATACGAATCGGAACGTGCTTTTAATGACTGTTTCAGTTTGATACCACATTACTACGTGATCCAAACCAGGAAAAGCCCAGGATCGGGCCAACAAGAATGCGAAAAATGCGAAAGTACTAGCCAGATGAGGGAAAATCCCAGACCTAACCGAGACGTAACCGGCGTTATCCCCTAAAATATTAATCGCAACCAGGTATAATTGACTGTTTCGGTGTGGTACCGCATCACTACGTGATCCAAACCATAAAAAGGCTAGGATGAGGCCAACAAGTAAGCGAAAGATGCAAAAGTACGAGAGACATGAGGGTAAATACTAGACCTAACCTAGACATAACCGACGTAATCCTCTAAAATATTAATCGCAACCAGGTTTAATTGACTGTTTCGGTGTGGAACCACAATACGACGGGATCCAATCTACAAAAAACCAAAGATCTGGCCAACAAGTATGCGAAAAATGCGAAAGTATGAGCCAGATGATTGCAAATACCAGAACTAACCCAGACGTAACCAGCGTTATCCTCTAAGATACTTATCGGAACCAGCTTCTATTGACTGTTTCAGTGTGGTACCACATTACTACGTGATCAAACCAGAAAAACCCAGGATCTGGCCAACAACTATGAGAAAAACGCGAAAGTATGAGCCAGATGATTGCAAATACCAGAACTATCCCAGACATAACCAGCGTTATCCTCTAAAATATTATTCGCAACCAGGTTTAATTGACTGTTTCAGTCTGGTACCACTTTACTACGTGGTCCAAGCCAGAAGAAGGGCAGGATCTGGCTAACAAGTATGCGCAAAACGAGCAAGCATTTGCCAGACGATAGCAAATACCAGAACTAACCCAGACATAACCAGCGTTATCCTCTAAAATACTTACAGCAACCAGCTTCTATTGACTGTTTAAGTGTGGTACCACATTACAACGTGATCCAAACCAGAAAAGGGCCAGGGTCTGTCCAACAAGTATGCGAAAAAGGGAAAGTCCGAGCCAGATGAGGGCAAATACCAGACCTAACCGAGACATAACCGGCTTTATCCTCTAATATATTAATCGCATCCAGGTTCAATTGACTGTTTCGGTGTGGAACCACATTGCTACGGGATCCAAACCAGAAAAAACCCAGGATCTGGCCAACAACTATGAGAAAAACGCGAAAGTACGAGCCAGATGGGGGCAAATCCCAGACCTAACCGAGACATAACCAGCGTTATCCTCTAAAATATTAATCGCAACCAGGTTTAATTGACTGTTTCGGTGTTGTACCGCATTACTACGTGATCCAAACCAGAGAGAGGCCAGGATCTGGCCAACAAGAATGCGAAAAAAGCGAAAGTACGAGCCAGATGTGGGCAAATCCCAGACCTACCCGAGACATAACCGGCGTTATCCTCTAAAATATTAATCGCAACCAGGTTTAATTGACTGTTTCAGTGTGGTACCACATTACTACGTGATCCAAACCAGAGAAAGGCCAGGATCTGGCCAACAAGGATGAGAAAAATGCGAATATATGATCCAGATGATTGCAAATACCAGAACTAACCCTGACATAACCAGCGTTATCATCTAAAATATTAATCGCAACCAGGTATAATTGACTGTTTCGGTGTGGTACCACATTACTACGTGATCCAAACCAGAAAAGGGCCAGGATCGGGCCAACAAGAATGCGAAAAATGCGGAAGTACGAGCCAGATGAGGGAAAATCCCAGAGCTAGCCCAGACATAACCGGCGTTATCCTCTAAAATATTATTCGCAACCAGGTTTAATTGACTGTTTGAGTCAGGTGCAACTTTACTACGTGATCCAAACCAGAAAAAGCCCAGGATCTGGCCAACAAGTATGCGAAAAATGCGAAAGAACGCGCCAGATGAGGGCAAATACCAGACCTAACCCAGACATAACCGGCGTTATCCGCTAAAATATTAATCTCAACCAGGTTCAATTGACTGTTTCGTTGTGGAACCACATTACTATGTGATCCAAACCACAAAAAGGGCCAGGGTCTGGCCAACAAGTGTGCGAAGAACGCGAAAGTATGAGCCAGATGATTGCAAATACCAGAACTAACCCAGACGTAACCAGCGTTATCCTCTAAGATACTTATCGGAACCAGCTTCTATTGACTGTTTCAGTGTGGTACCACATTACTACGTGATCCAAACCAGAAAAGGGCCAGGGTCTGGCCAACAAGTGTGCGAAAAACGCGAAAGTATGAGCCAGATGATTGCTAATACCAGAACTAACACAGACATAACCAGCGTTATCCTCTAAAATACTAATCGGAACCAGCTTTTATTGACTGTTTCAGTGTGGTACCACATTACTACGTGATGCAAACCAGAGAAAGGCCAGGATCTGGCCAACAAGGATGAGAAAAATGCGAATATATGATCCAGATGATTGCAAATACCAGAACTAACCCTGACATAACCAGCGTTATCATCTAAAATATTAATCGCAACCAGGTATAATTGACTGTTTCAGTGTGGTACCGCATCACTACGTGATCCAAACCATAAAAAGGCTAGGATGAGGCCAACAAGTAAGCGAAAGATGCAAAAGTACGAGCGACATGAGGGTAAATACTAGACCTAACCTAGACATAACCGGCGTAATCCTCTAAAATATTAATCGCAACCAGGTTTAATTGACTGTTTCGGTGTGGAACCACAATACGACGGGATCCAATCTACAAAAAACCAAAGATCTGGCCAACAAGTATGCGAAAAATGCGAAAGTATGAGCCAGATGATTGCAAATACCAGAACTAACCCAGACGTAACCAGCGTTATCCTCTAAAATATTAATCGCAACGAGGTTTAATTGACAGTATCGGTGTGGTACTGCATTACTACGTGATCCAGACCAGAAAAAGGCCAGGATCTGGCCATCAAGAATGCGCAAAATGCGAAAGTATGAGCCAGATGATTACAAATACCAGAACTATGCCTGACATAACCCGCGTTATCCTCTAAAATACGAATCGGAACATGCTTTTAATGACTGTTTCAGTGTGGTAACACATTACTACGAGATCCAAACCAGAAAAATCCCAGGATCGGGCCAACAAGAATGCGAGAAACGCGAAAGTACGAACCACATGAGGGAAAATCCCAGAAAAAACCGAGACATAACCGGCGTTATCCTCTAAAATATTAATGGCAACCAGGTTTAATTGACTGTTTCGGAGTGGTACCACATTACTACGTGTTCCAAACCAGAAAAAGCCCAGGATCTGGCCAACAAGTATGCGAAAAATGCGAAAGTACGAGCCAGATGATGGCAAATCCCAGACCTAACCGAGACATAACCGGCGTTTAGCTCTAAAATATTAATCGCAACCAGGTTTAATTGACTGTTTCGGTGTGGTGACGCATTACTACGTGATCCAAACCAGAAAAAGGCCAGGATCTGGCCAACAAGTATGCGAAAAACGTGAAAGTACGAGTCAGATGAGGACAAATCCCAGACCTACCCGAGACATAACCGGCGTTATCCTCTAAAATATTAATCGCAACCAGTTTAATTGACTGTTTCGGTGTGGAACCTCATTACTACGTGATCCAAACCAGATAAAGCCCAGGATCTGGCCAACAAGTATGAGAAAAGTGCGAAAGTTCGAGCCAGATGAGGGCAAGTACCAGACCTAACCCAGACAAAACCGGCGTTATCCCCTAAAATATTAATCGCAACCAGGTATAATTGACTGTTTCGGTTTGGTACCGCATTGCTACGATGATCCAAACCAGAAAGAGGCCAGGATCTGGCTAACAAGTATGCGAAAAATGCGAAAATACGATCCAGATGAGGGCAAATCCCAGACCTAACCGAGACATAACCGGCGTTATCCTCTAAAATATTAATCGCAACTAGGTTTAATTGACTGTTTCGTTGTGGAACCACATTACTGCGGGATCCAAACCAGAAAAAACCCAGGGTCTGGCCAACAAGTATGCGAAAAATGCGAAAGAACGATCCAGATGAGGGCAAATGCCAGACCTAACCGAGACATAACCGGCGTTATCCTCTAAAATATTAATCGCAACTAGGTTTAATTGACTGTTTCGCTGTGGTACCGCATTACTACGTGATCCAAACCAGCAAAAGGCCAGGATCTGTGCCAACAAGTATGCGAAAAATGCGACAGTACGATCCAGATGAGGGCAAATCCCAGACCTAACCGAGACATAACCGGCGCTATCCTCTAAAATATTAATCGCAACCAGGAATAATTGACTGTTTCGGTGTGGTACCGTATTGCTACGATGATCCAAACCAGAAAGAGGCCAGGATCTGGCTAACAAGTATGCGAAAACTGCGAAAGTACGATCCAGATGAGGACAAATCCCAGACCTAACCGAGACATAACCGGCGCTATCCTCTAAAATATTAATCGCAACCAGGAATAATTGACTGTTTCGGTGTGGTACCGCATTGCTACGATGATCCAAACCAGAAAGAGGCCAGGATCTGGCTAACAAGTATGCGATAACTGCGAAAGTACGATCCAGATGAGGGCAAATCCCAGACCTAACCGAGACATAACCGGCGTTATCCTCTAAAATATTAATCGCAACCAGGTTTAATTGACTGTTTCGTTGTGGAACCACATTACTGCGGGATCCAAACCAGAAAAAACCCAGGATCTGGCCAACAAGTATGAGAAATATGCGAATGTTCGAGCCAGATGAGGGCAAATACCAGACCTAACCCAGACAAAACCGGCGTTATCCCCTAAAATATTAATCGCAACCAGGTATAATTGACTGTTTCGGTTTGCTACCGCATTGCTACGATGATCCAAACCAGAAAGAGGCCAGGATCTGGCTAACAAGTATGCGAAAAAAGCGAAAGTACGATCCAGATGAGGGCAAATCCCAGACCTAACCGAGACATAACCGGCGTTATCCTCTAAAATATTAATCGCAACCAGGTTTAATTGACTGTTTCGTTGTGGAACCACATTACTGCGGGATCCAAACCAGAAAAAACCCAGGATCTGGCCAACAACTATGAGAAAAATGCGAAAGAACGATCCAGATGAGGGCAAATGCCAGACCTAACCGAGACATAACCGGCGGTATCCTCTAAAATATTAATCGCAACCAGGTTTAATTGACTGTTTCGTTGTGGAACCACATTACTGCGGGATCCAAACCAGAAAGATCCCAGGATCTGGCCAACAAGTATGCGAAAAATGCGAAAGTACGATCCAGTTGAGGGCAAATCCCAGACCTAACCGAGACATAACCGGCGTTATCCTCTAAAATATTAATCGCAACCAGTTTAATTGACTGTTTCGGTGTGGAACCTCATTACTACGTGATCCAAACCAGAAAAATCCCAGGATCTGGCCAACAAGTATGCGAAAAATGCGAAACTACGATCCAGTTGAGGTCAAATCGCAGACCTAACCGAGACATCACCGGCGTTATCCTCTAAAATATTAATCGCAACCAGGTTTAATTGACTGTTTCGGTGTGGTACCGCATTACTACGTGATCCAAACCAGATAAAGCCCAGGATCTGGCCAACAAGTATGAGAAAAATGCGAAAGATCGAGCCAGATGAGGGCAAATATCAGACCTAACCCAGACATAACCGGCGTTATCCTCTAAAATATTAATCGCAACCAGGTTTAATTGACTGTTTCGTTGTGGAACCACATTACTGCGGGATCCAAACCAGAAAAAACCCAGGATCTGGCCAACAACTATGAGAAAAACGCGAAAGTACGAGCCACATGAGGGAAAATCGCAGACCTAACCCAGACATAACCGGCGTTACCCTCTAAAATATTAATCGCAACCAGTTTAATTGACTGTTTCGGTGTGGAACCTCATTACTACGTGATCCAAACCAGAAAAATCCCAGGATCTGGCCAACAAGTATGCGAAAAATGCGAAAGTACGATCCAGTTGAGGGCAAATCCCAGACCTAACCGAGACATAACCGGCGTTATCCTCTAAAATATTAATCGCAACCAGGTTTAATTGACTGTTTCGGTGTGGTACTGCATTACTACGTGATCCAAACCAGAGAAAGCCCAGGATCTAGCTATCGAGTATGAGAAATATGCGAAAGAATGAGCCTGATGAGAGAAAATCCCAGACCTAACCTAGACCTAACATGAATTATTCTCTAAAATATTGGTCGAAACCAGGTTTAATTGACTGATTCAGTGTGGTCCCACATTACTACGTGATCCAAACCAGAAAAAACCCAGGATCCGTTCAACATGTATGTGAAGAATGCGAAAGTATGAGTCTGATGAGTGAAAATCCCAGGCCTAACCTAGACCTAACATGCGTTATCCTCAAAAATATTGATCGAAACGTGGTTTAATCGACTGTTTCAGTGTGGTGCCACATTACTATGTGATCCAAACCAGAAAATAACCCATGATCTGTTCAACGAGTATGTGAAGTGTGCGGAAGTATGAGTCTGATGAGTTCAAATCCCAGACCAATCCCAGACTTAACTTGCGTTATCCTCTAAAATATTGATCGAAACCAGGTTTAATCGACTGTTTCAGTGTGGTAGCACAATAGTACGTGATCCAAACCAGAAAAAACCCAGGATCAGTTCAACAAGTATAAGAAGAATGCGAAAGTATGAGTCTGAAGAGTGAAAATCCCAGGGCTAACCTAGACCTAACATGCGTTATCCTCTAAAATATTGATCCAAACCAGGTTTAATGGACTGTTTCAGTGTGGTACCACATTACTACGTGATACAAACCAGAAAAAACCCAGGATCCGTTCAACAAGTATGTGAGGAATGCGAAAGTATGAGTCTGATGAGTGAAAATCCCAGGCCTAACCTAGACCTATCATGCGTTATCCTCAAAAATATTGATCGAAACCTGGTTTAATCGACTGTTTCAGTGTGGTGCCACATTACTATGTGATTCAAACCAGAAAATAACCCAGGATCTGTTCAACGAGTATGTGAAGTGTGCGAAAGTATGAATCTGATGAGGTCAAATCCCAGACCAATCCCAGACTTAACTTGCGTTATCCACTAAAATATTGATCGAAACCTGGTTTAATCGACTGTTGCAGTGTGGTACCACATTACTACGTGTTCCAAACCAGAAAAAACCCAGGATCAGTTCAACAAGTATAAGAAGAATGCGAAAGTATGAGTCTGATGAGTGAAAATCCCTGGGCTAACCTAGACCTAACATGCGTTATCCTCTAAAATATTGATCCAAACCAGGTTTAATGGACTGTTTCAGTGTGGTCCCACATTACTACGTGATCCAAACCAGAAAAAACCCAGGATCAGTTCAACAAGTATGTGAAGAATGCGAAAGTATGAGTCTGATGAGTGAATATCCCAGGCCTAACCTAGACCTAACATGCGTTGTCCTCAAAAATATTAATCGAAACCTGGTTTAATCGACTGTTTCAGTGTGGTACCACATTACTATGTGATCCGAACCAGAAAATAACCCAGGATCTGTTCAACGAGTATGTGAAGTGTGCGAAAGTATGAGTCTGATGAGGGCAAATCCCAGACCTATCCCAGACCTAACATGCGTTATCCTCTAAAATATTTATCACGACCAGGTTTAATTGATTGTTTCAGTGTGGACCCACATTACTACGTGATCCAAACCAGAAAAAACCCAGGATCCGTTCAACAAGTATGTGAAGAATGCGAAAGTATGAGTCTGATGAATGAAAATCCCAGGCCTAACCTAGACCTAACATGCGTTATCTTCAAAAATATTGATCGAAACCTGGTTTAATCGACTGTTTCAGTGTGGTACCACATTACTATGTGATCCAAACCAGAAAATAACCCAGGATCTGTTCAACGAGTATGTGAAAAACGCGAAACTGTGAGCCTGATGAGAGCAAATCTTAGACCTAACCCAGACCTAAGATGCGTTATCCTCTAAAATATTTATCCAGACCAGGTTTCATTGAGTGTTTCAGTGTGGTACCACTTTACTACGTGATCCAATCAAGAAATAGCCCAGGATCTAGCCATGAAGTATGAGATATATGCGATAGTAAGAGCCTGATGAGGGCAAATCCTAGACCTATCCCAGACCTAACTTGCGTTGTTCTCTAAAATATTGATCGAAACCAGGTTTAATTGAATGTTTCAGCGTGGTAGCACATTACTACGTGATACAATGCAGAAACAGCCCAGGATCTAGCCATGAAGTATGAGAAATATGCGAGAGAATGTGCCTGATGAGAGCAAATCCCAGACCTAACCTAGACCTAACATGCGTTATCCTCTAAAATATTGAGCGAAACCAGGTTTAATGGACTGTTTCAGTGTGGTACCACATTACTACGTGATCCAAATCAGAAAAAACCCAGGATCTGTTCAACAAGTATGTGAAAAACGCGAAACTGTGAGCCTGATGAGGGCAAATCTTAGACCTAACCCAGACCTAAGATGCGTTATCCTCTAAAATATTTATCCAGACCAGGTTTCATTGAGTGTTTCAGTGTGGTACCACTTTACTACGTGATCCACTCCAGAAATAGCCCAGGATCTAGCCATGAAGTATGAGAAATTTGCGATAGTAAGAGCCTGATGAGGGCAAATCCTAGATCTATCCCAGACCTAACTTGCGTTATCCTCTAGAATATTGATCGAAACCAGGTTTAACTGACTGTTTCAGCGTGGTAGCACATTACTACGTGATACAATGCAGAAACAGCCCAGGATCTAGCCATGAAGTATGAGAAATATGCGAAAATATGAGCCTGATGAGGGCAAATCCTAGACCTAACCCAGACCTAACATGCGTTATTCTCTAAAATATTTATCAAGACCAGGTTTAATTGAATGTTTCAGTGTGGTACCACATTACTACGTGTTCCAAATCAGAAAAAACCCAGGATCCGTTCAACGAGTATGTGAAGAAGGCGAAAGTATGAGTCTGATAAGTGAAAATCTCAAGCCTTACCTAGACCTAACTTGCGTTGTCCTCTAAAATATTGATGGAAATCAGGTTTCATTGACTGTTTCAGTGTGGTACTACATTACTACGTGATGCAATCCAGAAAAAGCCCATGATCTAGCCATCAAGTATGAGAAATATGCGAAAGAATGAGCCTAATGAGAGCAAATCCCAGACCTAACCTAGACCTAACATGCGTTATGCTCTAAAATATTGAGCGAAACCAGGTTTAATGGACTGTTTCAGTGTGGTACCACACTACTTCGTGATCCAAACCAGAAAAAACCCAGGATCTGTTCAACAAGTATGTGAAAAACTCGAAACTGTGAGCCTGATGAGGGCAAATCTTAGACCTAACCTTGACCTAACATGCGTTATCCTCTAAAATATTGAGCGAAACCAGGTTTGATGGACTGTTTCAGTGTGGTACCACACTACTACGGGATCCAAACCAGAAAAAACCCAGGATCTGTTCAACAAGTATGTGAAAAACGCGAAAGTATGAGCCTGATGAGGTCAAATCCCAGACCATCCCCAGACTTAACTTTCGTTATCCTCTAAGATATTGATCGAAACCAGGTTTAATCGTCTGTTTCAGTGTGGTACCACATTACTACGTGATCCAAACCAGAAAAAACCCAGGATCAGTTCAACAAGTATCAGAAGAATGCGAAAGTATGAGTCTGATGAGTGAAAATCCCAGGGCTAACCTAGACCTTACATGCGTTATCCTCTAAAATATTCATCCAAACCAGGTTTAATAGACTGTTTCAGTGTGGTACCACACTACTGCGTGATACAAACCAGAAAAAACCGAGGATCTGTTCAACAAGTATGTGAAAAACGCGAGAGTATGAGCCTGATGAGGGCGAATCCCAGACCTATGCCAGACCTAACTTTTTTTTTTTTTTTTTTTTTTTGTCGTGGGGAAAATCTTCGAAAGACTCCCTCCCACCTCCTTGTGGAGAGGTGGGAGGGGTGTGTGGGATTCCCCGCGCCCGTACAACGACAGGCGCGGGACCTACCCACTAAAAACCCCACGGTGACCCTTCGGCACGCTTCGGGAGGATACCGGGAATCGCTCGAAGCATTCTTCCGGTATCCTCCCCGTGCCCGCGCTTTCGCGCCCATGCCCCGGGGGGACAATCGGTCCCCCCAGTAGACACACTGCCTCATAGCGGCGGGACGGGGCCACTCCATCCCGCCGCTATCCGTCCCGGGGCCGCGTTTAGTGGCGGCTGCGAGCCCCAACTCGCAACCGCCCGCGACCCCGTTTCCACCCCTCGGCGGCCGGGCGTTCATGGCCGCACCAGACCGCCGATGCCAGACCTAACTTGCGTTATCCTCAAAAATATTGATCGAAACCTGGTTTAATCGACTGTTTCAGTGTGGTACCACATTACTATGTGATCCAAACCAGAAAATAACCCAGGATCTGTTCAACGAGTATGTGAAGTGTGCGAAAGTATGAGTCTGATGAGGTCAAATCCCAGACCAATCCCAGACTTAACTTGCGTTATCCTCTAAAATATTGATCGAAACCTGGTTTAATCGACTGTTGCAGTGTGGTACCACATTACTACGTGTTCCAAACCAGAAAAAACCCAGGATCAGTTCAACAAGTATAAGAAGAATGCGAAAGTATGAGTCTGATGAGTGAAAATCCCTGGGCTAACCTAGACCTAACATGCGTTA
The DNA here is from genome assembly GCF_051014445.1 of Colletes latitarsis. Classification (NCBI taxonomy): domain Eukaryota; kingdom Metazoa; phylum Arthropoda; class Insecta; order Hymenoptera; family Colletidae; genus Colletes; species Colletes latitarsis. Next base: position 276,879 of record NW_027488379.1, on the reverse strand, counting down.
TCCTCTAAAATATTGATCCAAACCAGGTTTAATGGACTGTTTCAGTGTGGTCCCACATTACTACGTGATCCAAACCAGAAAAAACCCAGGATCAGTTCAACAAGTATGTGAAGAATGCGAAAGTATGAGTCTGATGAGTGAATATCCCAGGCCTAACCTAGACCTAACATGCGTTGTCCTCAAAAATATTAATCGAAACCTGGTTTAATCGACTGTTTCAGTGTGGTACCACATTACTATGTGATCCGAACCAGAAAATAACCCAGGATCTGTTCAACGAGTATGTGAAGTGTGCGAAAGTATGAGTCTGATGAGGGCAAATCCCAGACCTATCCCAGACCTAACATGCGTTATCCTCTAAAATATTTATCACGACCAGGTTTAATTGATTGTTTCAGTGTGGACCCACATTACTACGTGATCCAAACCAGAAAAAACCCAGGATCCGTTCAACAAGTATGTGAAGAATGCGGAAGTATGAGTCTGATGAATGAAAATCCCAGGCCTAACCTAGACCTAACATGCGTTATCCTCTAAAATATTGATCCAAACCAGGTTTAATGGACTGTTTCAGTGTGGTACCACACTACTACGTGATACAAACCAGCAAAAACCCAGGATCTGTTCAACAAGTATGTGAAAAACGCGAAAGTATGAGTCTGATGAGGGCGAATCCCAGACCTATGCCAGACCTAACTTGCGTTGTCCTCTAAAATATTTATCAAGACCAGGCTTAATTGAATGTTTCAGTGTGGTACCACATTACTACGTGATCAAAACCAGAAAAAACCCAAGATCCGTTCAACCAGTATGTGAAGAATGCGAAAGTATGAGTCTGATCAGTGAAAATCTCAGGCCTTACCTAGACCTAACTTGCGTTGTCCTCTAAAATATTGATCGAAACTAGGTTTAATTGACTGTTTCAGTGTTGTACTTCATTACTACGTGATGCAATCCAGAAAAAGCCCAAGATCTAGCCATCAAGTATGAGAAATATGCGAAAGAGTGAGCCTGATGGGAGCAAATCCCTGACCTAACCTAGACCAACAATGAATTATTCTCTAAAATATTGATCAAAACCAGGTTTAATTGACTGTTTCAGTGTGGTACCACACTACTACGTGATACAAACCAGCAAAAACCCAGGATCTGTTCAACAAGTATGTGAAAAACGCGAAAGTATGAGTCTGATGAGGGCGAATCCCAGACCTATGCCAGACCTAACTTGCGTTGTCCTCTAAAATATTTATCACGACCAGGTTTAATTGAATGTTTCAGTGTGGTACCACATTACTACGTGATCAAAACCAGAAAAAACCCAGGATCCGTTCAACAAGTATGTGAAGAATGCGAAAGTATGAGTCTGATCAGTGAAAATCTCAGGCCTTACCTAGACCTAACATGCGTTGTCCTCTAAAATATTGATGGAAACCAGGTTTCAATGACTGTTTCAGTGTGGTACTACATTACTACGTGTTGCAATCCAGAAATAGCCCAGGATCTAGCCATGAAGTATGAGAAATATGCGAAAGTATGAGCCTGATGAGGGCAAATCCTAGACCTAACCCAAACCTAACATGCGTTATCCTCTAAAATATTTATCAAGACCAGGTTTAATTGAATGTTGCAGTGTGGTGCCACATTACTACGTTAACCAAACCAGAAAAAACCCTGGATCCGTTCAACAAGTATGTTAAAACTGCGACAGTATGACCCTGATGAGGGCAAATCCCAGGCCTAACCTAGTCCTAACATGCGTTGTCCTCTAAAATATTGATGGAAACCAGGTTCAATTGACTGTTTCAGTGTTGTACTTCATTACTACGTGATCCAAACCCGAAAAAACCCAGGATCTAGCCATCAAGTATGAGAAATATGCGGAAGAATGAGCCTGATGAGAGCAAATCCCAGACCTAACCTAGACCTAGCATGAATTATTCTCTAAAATATTGATCGAAACCAGGTTTAATTGACTGTTTCAGTGTGGTCCCACACTACTACGTGATCCAAACCAGAAAAAACCCAGAATCCGTTCAACAAGTATGTGAAGAATGCGAAAGTATGAGTCTGATGAGGTCAAATCCCATGTCTAACCTAGACCTAACATGCATTATCCTCAAAAATATTGATCGAAACCTGGTTTAATCGACGGTTTCAGTGTGGTACCACACTACTTCGTGATCCAAACCAGAAAAAACCCAGGATCTGTTCAACAAGTATGTGAAAAACGCTAAACTGTGAGCCTGATGAGGGCAAATCTTAGACCTAACCCAGAGCTAAGATGCGTTATCCTCTAAAATATTTATCCAGACCAGGTTTCATTGGATGTTTCAGTGTGGTACCACTTTACTACGTGATCCAACCCAGAAATAGCCCATGATCTAGCCATGAAGTATGAGAAATATGTGAAAGAATGAGCCTGATGAGAGCAAATCCCAGACCTAACCTAGACCTAACTTGCGTTGTCCTCTAAAATATTGATCGAAACTAGGTTTAATTGACTATTTCAGTGTTGTACTTCATTACTACGTGATGCAATCCAGAAAAAGCCCAAGATCTAGCCATCAAGTATGAGAAATATGCGAAAGAGTGAGCCTGATGGGAGCAAATCCCTGACCTAACCTAGACCTACAATGAATTATTCTCTAAAATATTGATCAAAACCAGGTTTAATTGACTGTTTCAGTGTGGTACCACATTACTACGTGATCCAATCCAGAAATAGCCCAGGATCTAGCCATGAAGTATGGGAAATATGCGAAAGTATGAGCCTGATGAGGGCAAATCCTAGACCTAACCCAGACCTAACATGCGCTATCCTCTAAAATATTGATCGAAACCAGGTTTAGTCGACTGTTTCAGTGTGGTCCCACATTACTACGTGATCCAAACCAGAAAAAACCCAGGAGCCGTTCAACAAGTATGTGAAGAATGCGAAAGTATGAGTCTGATGAGGGCAAATCCCAGACCTATCCCAGACTTAACTTGCGTTATCCTCTAAAATATTGATCGAAACTTGGTTTAATCGACTGTTTCAGCGTGGTACCACATTACTACGTGATACAATCCAGAAACAGCCCAGGATCTAGCCATGAAGTATGAGAAATATGCGAAAGTATGAGCCTGATGAGGGCAAATCCTAGACCTAACCCAAACCTAACATGCGTTATCCTCTAAAATATTTATCAAGACCAGGTTTAATTGAATGTTGCAGTGTGGTGCCACATTACTACGTTAACCAAACCAGAAAAAACCCTGGATCCGTTCAACAAGTATGTTAAAACTGCGACAGTATGACCCTGATGAGGGCAAATCCCAGGCCTAACCTAGACCTAACATGCGTTGTCCTCTAAAATATTGATGGAAACCAGGTTTAATTTACTGTTTCAGTGTGGTACTTCATTACTACGTGATGCAATCCAGAAAAAGCCCAGGATCTGTTCTACATGTATGAAAAATATGCGAAAGAATGAGCCTGATGAGAGCAAATCCCAGACCTAACCTAGACCTAACATGAATTATTCTCTAAAATATTGATCGAAACCAGGTTTAATTGACTGTTTCAGTGTGGTACCACACTACTTCGTGATCCAAACTAGAAAAAACCCAGGATCTGTTCAACAAGTATGTGAAAAACGCTAAACTGTGAGCCTGATGAGGGCAAATCTTAGACCTAACCCAGACCTAAGATGCGTTATCCTCTAAAATATTTATCCAGACCAGGTTTCATTGGATGTTTCAGTGTGGTACCACTTTACTGCGTGATCCAATCCAGAAATAGCCCATGATCTAGCCATGAAGTATGAGAAATATGCGAAAGAATGAGCCTGATGAGAGCAAATCCCAGACCTAACCTAGACCTTACATGCGTTATCCTCTAAAATATTGAGCGAAACCAGGTTTAATGGACTGTTTCAGTGTGGTACCACACTACTTCGTGATCCAAACCAGAAAAAACCCAGGATCTGTTCAACAAGTATGTGAAAAACGCTAAACTGTGAGCCTGATGAGGGCAAATCTTAGACCTAACCCAGACCTAAGATGCGTTATCCTCTAAAATATTTATCCAGACCAGGTTTCATTGGATGTTTCAGTGTGGTACCACTTTACTGCGTGATCCAATCCAGAAATAGCCCATGATCTAGCCATGAAGTATGAGAAATATGCGAAAGAATGAGCCTAATGAGAGCAAATCCCAGACCTAACCTAGACCTTACATGCGTTATCCTCTAAAATATTGAGCGAAACCAGGTTTAATGGACTGTTTCAGTGTGGTACCACACTACTTCGTGATCCAAACCAGAAAAAACCCAGGATCTGTTCAACAAGTATGTGAAAAACGCTAAACTGTCAGCCTGATGAGAGCAAATGCCAGACCTATCCTAGACCTTACATGCGTTATCCTCAAAAATATTGATCGAAACCTGGTTTAATCGACTGTTTCAGTGTGGTACCACATTACTACGTGATCCAAACCAGAAAAAACCCAGGATCTAGCCATCAAGTACGAGAAATATGCGAAAGAATGTGCCTGATGAGAGCAAATCCCAGACCTATCCTAGACCTTACATGCGTTATCCTCTAAAATATTGAGCGAAACCAGGTTTAATGGACTGTTTCAGTGTGGTCCCACATTACTACGTGATCCAAACCAGAAAAAACCCAGGATCAGTTCAACAAGTATGTGAAGAATGCGAAAGTATGAGTCTGATGAGTGAATATCCCAGGCCTAACCTAGACCTAACATGCGTTGTCCTCAAAAATATTAATCGAAACCTGGTTTAATCGACTGTTTCAGTGTGGTACCACATTACTATGTGATCCGAACCAGAAAATAACCCAGGATCTGTTCAACGAGTATGTGAAGTGTGCGAAAGTATGAGTCTGATGAGGGCAAATCCCAGACCTATCCCAGACCTAACATGCGTTATCCTCTAAAATATTTATCACGACCAGGTTTAATTGATTGTTTCAGTGTGGACCCACATTACTACGTGATCCAAACCAGAAAAAACCCAGGATCCGTTCAACAAGTATGTGAAGAATGCGAAAGTATGAGTCTGATGAATGAAAATCCCAGGCCTAACCTAGACCTAACATGCGTTATCTTCAAAAATATTGATCGAAACCTGGTTTAATCGACTGTTTCAGTGTGGTACCACATTACTATGTGATCCAAACCAGAAAATAACCCAGGATCTGTTCAACGAGTATGTGAAAAACGCGAAACTGTGAGCCTGATGAGAGCAAATCTTAGACCTAACCCAGACCTAAGATGCGTTATCCTCTAAAATATTTATCCAGACCAGGTTTCATTGAGTGTTTCAGTGTGGTACCACTTTACTACGTGATCCAATCAAGAAATAGCCCAGGATCTAGCCATGAAGTATGAGATATATGCGATAGTAAGAGCCTGATGAGGGCAAATCCTAGACCTATCCCAGACCTAACTTGCGTTGTCCTCTAAAATATTGATCGAAACCAGGTTTAATTGAATGTTTCAGCGTGGTAGCACATTACTACGTGATACAATGCAGAAACAGCCCAGGATCTAGCCATGAAGTATGAGAAATATGCGAGAGAATGTGCCTGATGAGAGCAAATCCCAGACCTAACCTAGACCTAACATGCGTTATCCTCTAAAATATTGAGCGAAACCAGGTTTAATGGACTGTTTCAGTGTGGTACCACATTACTACGTGATCCAAATCAGAAAAAACCCAGGATCTGTTCAACAAGTATGTGAAAAACGCGAAACTGTGAGCCTGATGAGGGCAAATCTTAGACCTAACCCAGACCTAAGATGCGTTATCCTCTAAAATATTTATCCAGACCAGGTTTCATTGAGTGTTTCAGTGTGGTACCACTTTACTACGTGATCCACTCCAGAAATAGCCCAGGATCTAGCCATGAAGTATGAGAAATATGCGATAGTAAGAGCCTGATGAGGGCAAATCCTTGATCTATCCCAGACCTAACTTGCGTTATCCTCTAGAATATTGATCGAAACCAGGTTTAACTGACTGTTTCAGCGTGGTAGCACATTACTACGTGATACAATGCAGAAACAGCCCAGGATCTAGCCATGAAGTATGAGAAATATGCGAAAATATGAGCCTGATGAGGGCAAATCCTAGACCTAACCCAGACCTAACATGCGTTATTCTCTAAAATATTTATCAAGACCAGGTTTAATTGAATGTTTCAGTGTGGTACCACATTACTACGTGTTCCAAATCAGAAAAAACCCAGGATCCGTTCAACGAGTATGTGAAGAAGGCGAAAGTATGAGTCTGATAAGTGAAAATCTCAAGCCTTACCTAGACCTAACTTGCGTTGTCCTCTAAAATATTGATGGAAATCAGGTTTCATTGACTGTTTCAGTGTGGTACTACATTACTACGTGATGCAATCCAGAAAAAGCCCATGATCTAGCCATCAAGTATGAGAAATATGCGAAAGAATGAGCCTAATGAGAGCAAATCCCAGACCTAACCTAGACCTAACATGCGTTATGCTCTAAAATATTGAGCGAAACCAGGTTTAATGGACTGTTTCAGTGTGGTACCACACTACTTCGTGATCCAAACCAGAAAAAACCCAGGATCTGTTCAACAAGTATGTGAAAAACTCGAAACTGTGAGCCTGATGAGGGCAAATCTTAGACCTAACCTTGACCTAACATGCGTTATCCTCTAAAATATTGAGCGAAACCAGGTTTGATGGACTGTTTCAGTGTGGTACCACACTACTACGGGATCCAAACCAGAAAAAACCCAGGATCTGTTCAACAAGTATGTGAAAAACGCGAAAGTATGAGCCTGATGAGGTCAAATCCCAGACCATCCCCAGACTTAACTTTCGTTATCCTCTAAGATATTGATCGAAACCAGGTTTAATCGTCTGTTTCAGTGTGGTACCACATTACTATGTGATCCAAACCAGAAAAAACCCAGGATCAGTTCAACAAGTATCAGAAGAATGCGAAAGTATGAGTCTGATGAGTGAAAATCCCAGGGCTAACCTAGACCTTACATGCGTTATCCTCTAAAATATTCATCCAAACCAGGTTTAATAGACTGTTTCAGTGTGGTACCACACTACTGCGTGATACAAACCAGAAAAAACCGAGGATCTGTTCAACAAGTATGTGAAAAACGCGAGAGTATGAGCCTGATGAGGGCGAATCCCAGACCTATGCCAGACCTAACTTTTTTTTTTTTTTTTTTTTTTTGTCGTGGGGAAAATCTTCGAAAGACTCCCTCCCACCTCCTTGTGGAGAGGTGGGAGGGGTGTGTGGGATTCCCCGCGCCCGTACAACGACAGGCGCGGGACCTACCCACTAAAAACCCCACGGTGACCCTTCGGCACGCTTCGGGAGGATACCGGGAATCGCTCGAAGCATTCTTCCGGTATCCTCCCCGTGCCCGCGCTTTCGCGCCCATGCCCCGGGGGGACAATCGGTCCCCCCAGTAGACACACTGCCTCATAGCGGCGGGACGGGGCCACTCCATCCCGCCGCTATCCGTCCCGGGGCCGCGTTTAGTGGCGGCTGCGAGCCCCAACTCGCAACCGCCCGCGACCCCGTTTCCACCCCTCGGCGGCCGGGCGTTCATGGCCGCACCAGACCGCCGATGCCAGACCTAACTTGCGTTATCCTCAAAAATATTGATCGAAACCTGGTTTAATCGACTGTTTCAGTGTGGTACCACATTACTATGTGATCCAAACCAGAAAATAACCCAGGATCTGTTCAACGAGTATGTGAAGTGTGCGAAAGTATGAGTCTGATGAGGTCAAATCCCAGACCAATCCCAGACTTAACTTGCGTTATCCTCTAAAATATTGATCGAAACCTGGTTTAATCGACTGTTGCAGTGTGGTACCACATTACTACGTGTTCCAAACCAGAAAAAACCCAGGATCAGTTCAACAAGTATAAGAAGAATGCGAAAGTATGAGTCTGATGAGTGAAAATCCCTGGGCTAACCTAGACCTAACATGCGTTATCCTCTAAAATATTGATCCAAACCAGGTTTAATGGACTGTTTCAGTGTGGTCCCACATTACTACGTGATCCAAACCAGAAAAAACCCAGGATCAGTTCAACAAGTATGTGAAGAATGCGAAAGTATGAGTCTGATGAGTGAATATCCCAGGCCTAACCTAGACCTAACATGCGTTGTCCTCAAAAATATTAATCGAAACCTGGTTTAATCGACTGTTTCAGTGTGGTACCACATTACTATGTGATCCGAACCAGAAAATAACCCAGGATCTGTTCAACGAGTATGTGAAGTGTGCGAAAGTATGAGTCTGATGAGGGCAAATCCCAGACCTATCCCAGACCTAACATGCGTTATCCTCTAAAATATTTATCACGACCAGGTTTAATTGATTGTTTCAGTGTGGACCCACATTACTACGTGATCCAAACCAGAAAAAACCCAGGATCCGTTCAACAAGTATGTGAAGAATGCGGAAGTATGAGTCTGATGAATGAAAATCCCAGGCCTAACCTAGACCTAACATGCGTTATCCTCTAAAATATTGATCCAAACCAGGTTTAATGGACTGTTTCAGTGTGGTACCACACTACTACGTGATACAAACCAGCAAAAACCCAGGATCTGTTCAACAAGTATGTGAAAAACGCGAAAGTATGAGTCTGATGAGGGCGAATCCCAGACCTATGCCAGACCTAACTTGCGTTGTCCTCTAAAATATTTATCAAGACCAGGCTTAATTGAATGTTTCAGTGTGGTACCACATTACTACGTGATCAAAACCAGAAAAAACCCAAGATCCGTTCAACCAGTATGTGAAGAATGCGAAAGTATGAGTCTGATCAGTGAAAATCTCAGGCCTTACCTAGACCTAACTTGCGTTGTCCTCTAAAATATTGATCGAAACTAGGTTTAATTGACTGTTTCAGTGTTGTACTTCATTACTACGTGATGCAATCCAGAAAAAGCCCAAGATCTAGCCATCAAGTATGAGAAATATGCGAAAGAGTGAGCCTGATGGGAGCAAATCCCTGACCTAACCTAGACCAACAATGAATTATTCTCTAAAATATTGATCAAAACCAGGTTTAATTGACTGTTTCAGTGTGGTACCACACTACTACGTGATACAAACCAGCAAAAACCCAGGATCTGTTCAACAAGTATGTGAAAAACGCGAAAGTATGAGTCTGATGAGGGCGAATCCCAGACCTATGCCAGACCTAACTTGCGTTGTCCTCTAAAATATTTATCACGACCAGGTTTAATTGAATGTTTCAGTGTGGTACCACATTACTACGTGATCAAAACCAGAAAAAACCCAGGATCCGTTCAACAAGTATGTGAAGAATGCGAAAGTATGAGTCTGATCAGTGAAAATCTCAGGCCTTACCTAGACCTAACATGCGTTGTCCTCTAAAATATTGATGGAAACCAGGTTTCAATGACTGTTTCAGTGTGGTACTACATTACTACGTGTTGCAATCCAGAAATAGCCCAGGATCTAGCCATGAAGTATGAGAAATATGCGAAAGTATGAGCCTGATGGGGGCAAATCCTAGACCTAACCCAAACCTAACATGCGTTATCCTCTAAAATATTTATCAAGACCAGGTTTAATTGAATGTTGCAGTGTGGTGCCACATTACTACGTTAACCAAACCAGAAAAAACCCTGGATCCGTTCAACAAGTATGTTAAAACTGCGACAGTATGACCCTGATGAGGGCAAATCCCAGGCCTAACCTAGTCCTAACATGCGTTGTCCTCTAAAATATTGATGGAAACCAGGTTTAATTGACTGTTTCAGTGTTGTACTTCATTACTACGTGATCCAAACCCGAAAAAACCCAGGATCTAGCCATCAAGTATGAGAAATATGCGGAAGAATGAGCCTGATGAGAGCAAATCCCAGACCTAACCTAGACCTAGCATGAATTATTCTCTAAAATATTGATCGAAACCAGGTTTAATTGACTGTTTCAGTGTGGTCCCACACTACTACGTGATCCAAACCAGAAAAAACCCAGAATCCGTTCAACAAGTATGTGAAGAATGCGAAAGTATGAGTCTGATGAGGTCAAATCCCATGTCTAACCTAGACCTAACATGCATTATCCTCAAAAATATTGATCGAAACCTGGTTTAATCGACGGTTTCAGTGTGGTACCACACTACTTCGTGATCCAAACCAGAAAAAACCCAGGATCTGTTCAACAAGTATGTGAAAAACGCTAAACTGTGAGCCTGATGAGGGCAAATCTTAGACCTAACCCAGAGCTAAGATGCGTTATCCTCTAAAATATTTATCCAGACCAGGTTTCATTGGATGTTTCAGTGTGGTACCACTTTACTACGTGATCCAACCCAGAAATAGCCCATGATCTAGCCATGAAGTATGAGAAATATGTGAAAGAATGAGCCTGATGAGAGCAAATCCCAGACCTAACCTAGACCTAACTTGCGTTGTCCTCTAAAATATTGATCGAAACTAGGTTTAATTGACTATTTCAGTGTTGTACTTCATTACTACGTGATGCAATCCAGAAAAAGCCCAAGATCTAGCCATCAAGTATGAGAAATATGCGAAAGAGTGAGCCTGATGGGAGCAAATCCCTGACCTAACCTAGACCTACAATGAATTATTCTCTAAAATATTGATCAAAACCAGGTTTAATTGACTGTTTCAGTGTGGTACCACATTACTACGTGATCCAATCCAGAAATAGCCCAGGATCTAGCCATGAAGTATGGGAAATATGCGAAAGTATGAGCCTGATGAGGGCAAATCCTAGACCTAACCCAGACCTAACATGCGCTATCCTCTAAAATATTGATCGAAACCAGGTTTAGTCGACTGTTTCAGTGTGGTCCCACATTACTACGTGATCCAAACCAGAAAAAACCCAGGAGCCGTTCAACAAGTATGTGAAGAATGCGAAAGTATGAGTCTGATGAGGGCAAATCCCAGACCTATCCCAGACTTAACTTGCGTTATCCTCTAAAATATTGATCGAAACTTGGTTTAATCGACTGTTTCAGCGTGGTACCACATTACTACGTGATACAATCCAGAAACAGCCCAGGATCTAGCCATGAAGTATGAGAAATATGCGAAAGTATGAGCCTGATGAGAGCAAATCCCAGACCTAACCTAGACCTAACATGAATTATTCTCTAAAATATTGATCGAAACCAGGTTTAATTGACTGTTTCAGTGTGGTACCACACTACTTCGTGATCCAAACTAGAAAAAACCCAGGATCTGTTCAACAAGTATGTGAAAAACGCTAAACTGTGAGCCTGATGAGGGCAAATCTTAGACCTAACCCAGACCTAAGATGCGTTATCCTCTAAAATATTTATCCAGACCAGGTTTCATTGGATGTTTCAGTGTGGTACCACTTTACTGCGTGATCCAATCCAGAAATAGCCCATGATCTAGCCATGAAGTATGAGAAATATACGAAAGAATGAGCCTGATGAGAGCAAATCCCAGACCTAACCTAGACCTTACATGCGTTATCCTCTAAAATATTGAGCGAAACCAGGTTTAATGGACTGTTTCAGTGTGGTACCACACTACTTCGTGATCCAAACCAGAAAAAACCCAGGATCTGTTCAACAAGTATGTGAAAAACGCTAAACTGTGAGCCTGATGAGAGCAAATGCCAGACCTATCCTAGACCTTACATGCGTTATCCTCAAAAATATTGATCGAAACCTGGTTTAATCGACTGTTTCAGTGTGGTACCACATTACTACGTGATCCAAACCAGAAAAAACCCAGGATCTAGCCATCAAGTACGAGAAATATGCGAAAGAATGTGCCTGATGAGAGCAAATCCCAGACCTATCCTAGACCTTACATGCGTTATCCTCTAAAATATTGAGCGAAACCAGGTTTAATGGACTGTTTCAGTGTGGTCCCACATTACTACGTGATCCAAACCAGAAAAAACCCAGGATCCGTTCAACAAGTATGTGAAGAATGCGAAAGTATGAGTCTGATGAGGTCAAATCCCAGGCCTAACCTAGACCTAGCATGAATTATTCTCTAAAATATTGATCGAAACCAGGTTTAATTGACTGTTTCAGTGTGGTCCCACATTACTACGTGATCCAAACCAGAAAAAACCCAGGATCTGTTCAACAAGTATGTGAAAAACGCTAAACTGTGAGCCTGATGAGGGCAAATCTTAGACCTAACCCAGACCTAAGATGCGTTATCCTCTAAAATATTTACCCAGACCAGGTTTCATTGAATGTTTCAGTGTGGTACCACTTTACTACGTGATCCAATCCAGAAATAGCCCATGATCTAGCCATGAAGTATGAGAAATATGCGAAAGTATGAGCCTGATGAGGGCAAATCCCAGACCTATCCCAGACCTAACTTGCATTGTCCTCTAAGAGATTGATGGAAACCAGGTTTAATTGACTGTTTCAGTGTTGTACTTCATTACTACGTGATCCAAACCCGAAAAAACCCAGGATCTAGCCATCAAGTATGAGAAATATGCGGAAGAATGAGCCTGATGAGAGCAAATCCCAGACCTAACGTAGACCTAGCATGAATTATTCTCTAAAATATTGATCGAAACCAGGTTTAATTGACTGTTTCAGTGTGGTCCCACATTACTACGTGATCCAAACCAGAAAAAACCCAGAATCCGTTCAACAAGTATGTGAAGAATGCGAAAGTATGAGTCTGATGAGGTCAAATCCCAGGTCTAACCTAGACCTAACATGCATTATCCTCAAAAATATTGATCGAAACCTGGTTTAATCGACTGTTTCAGTGTGGTACCACATTACTATGTGATCCAAACAAGAAAATAACCCAGGATCTGTTCAACGAGTATGTGAAGTGTGCGAAAGAATGAGCCTGATGAGAGCAAATCCCAGACCTAACCTAGACCTTACATGCGTTATCCTCTAAAATATTGAGCGAAACCAGGTTTAATGGACTGTTTCAGTGTGGTACCACACTACTTCGTGATCCAAACCAGAAAAAACCCAGGATCTGTTCAACAAGTATGTGAAAAACGCTAAACTGTGAGCCTGATGAGGGCAAATCTTAGACCTAACCCAGACCTAAGATGCGTTATCCTCTAAAATATTTATCCAGACCAGGTTTCATTGGATGTTTCAGTGTGGTACCACTTTACTGCGTGATGCAATCCAGAAATAGCCCATGATCTAGCCATGAAGTATGAGAAATATGCGAAAGAATGAGCCTGATGAGAGCAAATCCCAGACCTAACCTAGACCTTACATGCGTTATCCTCTAAAATATTGAGCGAAACCAGGTTTAATGGACTGTTTCAGTGTGGTCCCACATTACTACGTGATCCAAACCAGAAGTAACGCAGGATCTGTTCTACATGTATGAAAAATATGCGAAAGAATGAGCCTGATGTGAGCAAATCCCAGACCTAACCTAGACCTATCATGAATTATTCTCTAAAATATTGATCGAAACCAGGTTTAATTGACTGTTTCAGTGTGGTACCACATTACTACGTGATTCAATCCAGAAATAGCCCAGGATCTAGCCATGAAGTATGAGAAATATGCGAAAGTATGAGCCTGATGAGGGCAAATCCTAGACCTAACCCAGACCTAACATGCGTTATTCTGTAAAATTTTTATCAAGACCAGGTTTAATTGAATGTTTCATTGTGGTACCTCATTACTACGTGATCAAAACCAGAAAAAACCCAGGATCCGTTCAACGAGTATGTGAAGAATGCGAAAGTATGAGTCTGATCAGTGAAAATCTCAGGCCTTACCTAGACCTAACTTGCGTTGTCCTCTAAAATATTGATGGAAACCAGGTTTCATTGACTGTTTCAGTGTGGTACTACATTACTACGTGATGCAATCCAGAAAAAGCCCAGGATCTAGCCATGAAGTATGAGAAATATGCGAAAGTAAGAGCCTGATGAGGGCAAATCCTAGACCTATCCCAGACCTAACTTGCGTTATCCTCTAAAATATTGATCGAAACCAGGTTTAATTGACTGTTTCAGCGTGGTACCACATTACTACGTGTTACAATCCAGAAACAGCCCAGGATTTAGCCTTGAAGTATGAGAAATATGCGAAAGTATGAGCCTGATGAGGGCAAATCCTAGACCTAACCCAGACCTAACAGGCGTTATCCTCTAAAATATTTATCAAGATCAGGTTTAATTGAATGTTTCGGTGTGGTACCGCATTACTACGTGATCCAAACCATAAAAAGGCTGGGATCAGGCCAACAAGTAAGCGAAATATGCGAAAGTACGAGCGAGATGAGGGCAAATAGCAGACCTAAACCAGACAAAATCGGCGTTATCCTCTAAAATATTAATCGGACCCAGGTTTAATTGACTGTTTCGGTGTGGTACCACATTTCTACGTGGTCCAAGCCAGAAAAAGGCGAGGATCTGGCCAAAAACTATTCGAAACGTGCGAAAGTACGTGCCAGATGAGGACAAATCCCAGACCTAACCGAGACATAACCGGCGTTATCCTCTAAAGTATTAATCGGATCCAGGTTTAATTGACAGTTTCAGTGTGGTACCACTTCACTACGTGGTCCAAGCCAGAAGAAGGCCAGGATGTGGCCAACAAGTATGCGAAAACTGCGAAAGTACGAGCCAGTTGAGGGCAAATACCAGACCTAACCGAAACATAACCGGCGCTATCCTGTAAAATATTAATCGCAACCAGGTTTAATAGACTGTTTCGGTGTGGAACCACATTACTACGGGATCCAAACCAGAAAAAACCCAGAATCTGGCCAACAACTATGAGAAAAACGAGAAAGTATGAGCCAGATGGTTGCAAATACCAGAACTATCCCAGACATACCCAGCGTTATCCACTAAAATATTATTCGCAACCAGGTTTAATTGACTGTTTCGGTGTGGTACCACATTACTACGTGGTCCAAGCCAGAGAAAGGCCAGGATCTGGCCAACAAGTATGCGAAAAATGCGAAAGTACGAGCCAGGTGAGGGCAAATACCATACCTAACCGAGACATTACCGGCTTTATCCTCTAAAATATTAATCGCAACCAGATTTAATTGACTGTTTCAGTGTGGTACCGCATTACTACGTGATCCAAACCAGAAAGAGGCCAGGATCTGGCCAACAAGTATGCGAAAAACGCGAAAGTACGAGCCAGATGATTGCAAATACCAGAACTCACCCAGACATAACCAGCGCTATCCTCTAAAATACTAATCTGAACCAGGGTTAATTGACTGTTTCAGTGTGGTACCACATTACTACGTGATCCAAACCAGAGAAAGGCCAGGATCTGGCCAACAAGTATGCGAAAAACGCGAAAGTACGAGCCAGATAAGGACAAATCCCAGACCTACCCGAGACATAACCAGCGTTATCCTCTAAAATATAAATCGCAACCAGGTTTAATTGACTGTTTCGGTGTTGTGCCGTATTACTACGTGATCCAAATCAGAAAAAGGCCAGGATCTGGCCACCAAGAATGCGAAAAATACGAAAGTACGAGCCAGATGATTGCAAATACCAGCACTATCCCAGACATAACCAGCGATATCCTCTAAAATACAAATCGGAACCAGCTTCTATTGACTGGTTCAGTGTGGTACCACACTACTACGTGATCGAAACCAGAAAAAGGCCAGGATCTGGCCAACAAGTATGCGACAAACGCGAAAGTATGAGGCAGATGATTGCAAATACCAGAACTAACCCAGGCATAACCAGCGTTATCCTCTAAAGTATTAATCGGAACCAGGTTTAATTGACTGTTTCAGTGTGGTACCACTTTACTACGTGGTCCAAGCCAGAAGAAGGCCAGGATGTGGCCAACAAGTATGCGAAAAATGCGAAAGTACGAGCCAGATGATGGCAAATACCAGTCCTATCCGAGACATAACCGGCGTTATCCTCTAAAATATTAATCGCAACCAGGATAAATTGACTGTTTCGGTGTGGTACCACATTACTACGTGGTCCAAGCCAGAAAAAGGCAAGGATCTGGCCAACAAGTACGCGAAAAACGCGAAAGTACGAGCCAGATGAGGACAAATCCCAGACCTACCCGAGACATAACCGGCGTTATCCTCTAGAATAAGAATCGGAACATGGTTTTAATGACTGTTTCAGTGTTGTAACACATTACTACCTGATCCAAACCAGAAAAATCCCAGGATCTGGCCAACAAGTATGCGACAAACGCGAAAGTATGAGGCAGATGATTGCAAATACCAGAACTAACCCAGGCATAACCAGCGTTATCCTCTAAAATATTAATCGCAACCAGTTTAATTGACTGTTTCGGTGTGGTACCACATTACTACGTGATCCGAACCAGAAAAAGCCCAGGATCTGGCCATCAAGTATGCGAAAAAGGCGAATATATGAGCCATATGATTGTAAATACCAGAACTAACCCTGACATAACCAGCGTTATCCTCTAAAATACGCATCGGAACATGCTTTTAATGACTGTTTCAGTGTGGTACCACATTACAACCTGATCCAAACCAGAAAAAGCCCAGGATCGGGCCAACAAGAATGCGAAAAATGCGAAAGTACGAGCCTGATGAGGGAAACTCCCAGAGCTAACCGAGACGTAACCGGCGTTATCCTCTAAAATATTAATCGCAACCAGGTTTAATTGACTGTTTCGGTGTGGTACCGCATTACTACGTGATCCAGACCAGAAAAAGGCCAGGATCTGGCCAACAAGTATGCGAAAAACGCGAAAGTATAAGCCAGATGATTGCAAATACCAGAACTAACCCAGGCATAACCAGCGTTATCCTCTAAAATACTAAGCGGAACCAGCTTCTATTGACTGTTACAGTGTGGTACCACATTACTACGTGATCCAAACCAGAAAAATCCCAGGATCGGGCCAACAAGAATGCGAAAAACGCGAAAGTACGAGCCAGATAAGGACAAATCCCAGACCTACCCGAGACATAACCGGCGTTATCCTCTAAAATATTAATCGCAACCAGGTTTAATTGACTGTTTCGGTGTGGAACCTCATTACTACGGGATCCACAACAGAAAAAACCCAGGATCTGGTCAACAAGTATGCGAAAAACGCGAAAGTATGAGCCTGATGAGGTCAAATCCCAGACCAATCCCAGACTTAACTTTCGTTATCCTCTAAGATATTGATCGAAACCAGGTTTAATCGTCTGTTTCAGTGTGGTACCACATTACTACGTGTTCCAAATCAGAGAAAACCCAGGATCCGTTCAACGAGTATGTGAAGAAGGCGAAAGTATGAGTCTGATAAGTGAAAATCTTAAGCCTTACCTAGACCTAACTTGCGTTGTCCTCTAAAATATTGATGGAAATCAGGTTTCATTGACTGTTTCAGTGTGGTACTACATTACTACGTGATGCAATCCAGAAAAAGCCCATGATCTAGCCATCAAGTATGAGAAATATGCGAAAGAATGAGCCTAATGAGAGCAAATCCCAGACCTAACCTAGACCTAACATGCGTTATGCTCTAAAATATTGAGCGAAACCAGGTTTAATGGACTGTTTCAGTGTGGTACCACACTACTTCGTGATCCAAACCAGAAAAAACCCAGGATCTGTTCAACAAGTATGTGAAAAACTCGAAACTGTGAGCCTGATGAGGGCAAATCTTAGACCTAACCTTGACCTAACATGCGTTATCCTCTAAAATATTGAGCGAAACCAGGTTTGATGGACTGTTTCAGTGTGGTACCACACTACTGCGGGATCCAAACCAGAAAAAACCCAGGATCTGTTCAACAAGTATGTGAAAAACGCGAAAGTATGAGTCTGATGAGGGCGAATCCCAGACCTATGCCAGACCTAACTTGCGTTGTCCTCTAAAATATTTATCAAGACCAGGTTTAATTGAATGTTTCAGTGTGGTACCACATTACTACGTGATCAAAACCAGAAAAAACCCAAGATCCGTTCAACAAGTATGTGAAGAATGCGAAAGTATGAGTCTGATCAGTGAAAATCTCAGGCCTTACCTAGACCTAACTTGCGTTGTCCTCTAAAATATTGATCGAAACTAGGTTTAATTGACTGTTTCAGTGTTGTACTTCATTACTACGTGATGCAATCCAGAAAAAGCCCAAGATCTAGCCATCAAGTATGAGAAATATGCGAAAGAGTGAGCCTGATGGGAGCAAATCCCTGACCTAACCTAGACCTACAATGAATTATTCTCTAAAATATTGATTAAAACCAGGTTTAATTGACTGTTTCAGTGTGGTACCACACTACTACGTGATACAAACCAGCAAAAACCCAGGATCTGTTCAAAAAGTATGTGAAAAACGCGAAAGTATGAGTCTGATGAGGGCGAATCCCAGACCTATGCCAGACCTAACTTGCGTTGTCCTCTAAAATATTTATCAAGACCAGGTTTAATTGAATGTTTCAGTGTGGTACCACATTACTACGTGATCAAAACCAGAAAAAACCCAGGATCCGTTCAACAAGTATGTGAAGAATGCGAAAGTATGAGTCTGATCAGTGAAAATCTCAGGCCTTACCTAGACCTAACATGCGTTGTCCTCTAAAATATCGATGGAAACCAGGTTTCAATGACTGTTTCAGTGTGGTACTACATTACTACGTGATGCAATCCAGAAATAGCCCAGGATCTAGCCATCAAGTATGAGAAATATGCGAAAGAATGAGCCTGATGAGAGCAAATCCCAGACCTAACCTAGAGCTAACATGCGTTATCCTCTAAAATATTGAGCGAAACCAGGTTTAATGGACTGTTTCAGTGTGGTACCACACTACTTCGTGATCCAAACCAGAGAAAGCCCAGGATCTGTTCAAGAAGTATGTGAAAAACGCTATACTGTGAGCCTGATGAGGGCAAATCTTAGACCTAACCCAGACCTAACATGCGTTATCCTCTAAAATATTTATCAAGATCAGGTTTAATTGATTGTTTCAGTGTGGTCCCACATTACTACGTGATCCAAACCAGAAAAAACCCAGTATCTGTTCAACATGTATGAGAAATATGCGAAAGAATGAGCCTGATGTAAGCAAATCCCAGACCTAACCTAGACCTAACATGAATTATTCTCTAAAATATTGATCGAAACCAGGTTTACTTGACTGCTTCAGTGTGGTCCCACATTACTACGTGATCCAAACCAGAAAAAACCCAGGATCCGTTCAGCAAGTATGTGAAGAATGCGAAAGTATGAGTCTGATGAGGGAAAATCCCAGGCCTAACCTAGACCTAACATGCGCTATCCTCTAAAATATTGATCGAAACCAGGTTTAGTCGACTGTTTCAGTGTGGTCCCACATTACTACGTGATCCAAACCAGAAAAAACCCAGGATCCGTTCAGCAAGTATGTGAAGAATGCGAAGGTATGAGTCTGATGAGGTCAAATCCCAGACCTATCCCAGACTTAACTTGCGTTATCCTCTAAAATATTGATCGAAACCAGGTTTAATTGACTGTTTCAGTGTTGTACTTCATTACTACGTGATGCAATCCAGAAAAAGCCCAGGATCTGTTCTACATGTATGAAAAATATGCGAAAGAATGAGCCTGATGAGAGCAAATCCCAGACCTAACCTAAACCTAACATGAATTATTCTCTAAAATATTGATCGAAACCAGGTTTAATTGACTGTTTCAGTGTGGTCCCACATTACTACGTGATCCAAACCAGAAAAAACCCAGGATCTGTTCAACAAGTGTGTGAAAAACGCTAAACTGTGAGCCTGATGAGGGCAAATCTTAGACCTAACCCAGACCTAAGATGCGTTATCCTCTAAAATATTTACCCAGACCAGGTTTCATTGAATGTTTCAGTGTGGTACCACTTTACTACGTGATCCAATCCAGAAATAGCCCATGATCTAGCCATGAAGTATGAGAAATATGCGAAAGTATGAGCCTGATGAGGGCAAATCCCAGACCTATCCCAGACCTAACTTGCGTTGTCCTCTAAGAGATTGATGGAAACCAGGATTAATTGACTGTTTCAGTGTTGTACTTCATTACTACGTGATCCAAACCCGAAAAAACCCAGGATCTAGCCATCAAGTATGAGAAATATGCGGAAGAATGAGCCTGATGAGAGCAAATCCCAGACCTAACCTAGACCTAGCATGAATTATTCTCTAAAATATTGATCGAAACCAGGTTTAATTGACTGTTTCAGTGTGGTCCCACACTACTACGTGATCCAAACCAGAAAAAACCCAGAATCCGTTCAACAAGTATGTGAAGAATGCGAAAGTATGAGTCTGATGAGGTCAAATCCCATGTCTAACCTAGACCTAACATGCATTATCCTCAAAAATATTGATCGAAACCTGGTTTAATCGACGGTTTCAGTGTGGTACCACACTACTTCGTGATCCAAACCAGAAAAAACCCAGGATCTGTTCAACAAGTATGTGAAAAACGCTAAACTGTGAGCCTGATGAGGGCAAATCTTAGACCTAACCCAGAGCTAAGATGCGTTATCCTATAAAATATTTATCCAGACCAGGTTTCATTGGATGTTTCAGTGTGGTACCACTTTACTACGTGATCCAATCCAGAAATAGCCCATGATCTAGCCATGAAGTATGAGAAATATGTGAAAGAATGAGCCTGATGAGAGCAAATCCCAGACCTAACCTAGACCTAACTTGCGTTGTCCTCTAAAATATTGATCGAAACTAGGTTTAATTGACTGTTTCAGTGTTGTACTTCATTACTACGTGACGCAATCCAGAAAAAGCCCAAGATCTAGGCATCAAGTATGAGAAATATGCGAAAGAGTGAGCCTGATGGGAGCAAATCCCTGACCTAACCTAGACCTACAATGAATTATTCTCTAAAATATTGATCAAAACCAGGTTTAATTGACTGTTTCAGTGTGGTACCACATTACTACGTGATCCAATCCAGAAATAGCCCAGGATCTAGCCATGAAGTATGGGAAATATGCGAAAGTATGAGCCTGATGAGGGCAAATCCTAGACCTAACCCAGACCTAACATGCGTTATTCTCTAAAATATTTATCAAGACCAGGTTTAATTGAATGTTTCAGTGTGGTACCACACTACTACGTGATCAAAACCAGAAAAAACCCAGGATCCGTTCAACAAGTATGTGGAGAATGCGAAAGTATGAGTCTGATCAGTGAAAATCTCAGGCCTTACCTAGACCTAACATGCGTTGTCCTCTAAAATATTGATGGAATCCAGGTTTCAATGACTGTTTCAGTGTGGTACTACATTACTACGTGATGCAATCCAGAAATAGCCCAGGATCTAGCCATCAAGTATCAGAAATATGCGAAAGAATGAGCCTGATGAGAGCAAATCCCAGACCTAACCTAGACCTAACATGCGTTATCCTCTAAAATATTGAGCGAAACCAGGTTTAATGGACTGTTTCAGTGTGGTACCACACTACTTCGTGATCCAAACCAGAGAAAGCCCAGGATCTGTTCTAGAAGTATGTGAAAAACGCTAAACTGTGAGCCTGATGAGGGCAAATCCTAGACCTAACCCAGACCTAACATGCGTTATCCTCTAAAATATTTATCAAGATCAGGTTTAATTGATTGTTTCAGTGTGGTCCCACATTACTACGTGATCCAAACCAGAAAAAACCCAGGATCCGTTCAGCAAGTATGTGAAGAATGCGAAAGTATGAGTCTGATGAGGGAAAATCCCAGGCCTAACCTAGACCTAACATGCGCTATCCTCTAAAATATTGATCGAAACCAGGTTTAGTCGACTGTTTCAGTGTGGTCCCACATTACTACGTGATCCAAACCAGAAAAAACCCAGGAGCCGTTCAACAAGTATGTGAAGAATGCGAAAGTATGAGTCTGATGAGGGCAAATCCCAGACCTATCCCAGACTTAACTTGCGTTATCCTCTAAAATATTGATCGAAACCAGGTTTAATCGACTGTTTCAGCGTGGTACCACATTACTACGTGATACAATTCAGAAACAGCCCAGGATCTAGCCATGAAGTATGAGAAATATGCGAAAGTATGAGCCTGATGATGGCAAATCCTAGACCTAACCCAAACCTAACATGCGTTATCCTCTAAAATATTTATCAAGACCAGGTTTAGTTGAATGATGCAGTGTGGTGCCACATTACTACGTTAACCAAACCAGAAAAAACCCTGGATCCGTTCAACAAGTATGTTAAAACTGCGACAGTATGACCCTGATGAGGGCAAATCCCAGGCCTAACCTAGACCTAACATGCGTTGTCCTCTAAAATATTGATGGAAACCAGGTTTAATTGACTGTGTCAGTGTTGTACTTCATTACTACGTGATGCAATCCAGAAAAAGCCCAGGATCTGTTCTACATGTATGAAAAATATGCGAAAGAATGAGCCTGATGAGAGCAAATCCCAGACATAACCTAGACCTAACATGAATTATTCTCTAAAATATTGATCGAAACCAGGTTTAATTGACTGTTTCAGTGTGGTACCACATTACTACGTGATCCAATCCAGAAATAGCCCAGGATCTAGCCATGAAGTATGAGAAATATGCGAAAGTATGAGCCTGATGAGGGCAAATCCTAGACCTAACCCAGACCTAACATGCGTTATTCTGTAAAATATTGATGGAAACCAGGTTTAATTGACTGTTTCAGTGTTGTACTTCATTACTACGTGATCCAAAACTGAAAAAACCGAGGATCTGTTCTACATGTATGAAAAATATGCGAAAGAATGAGCCTGATGAGAGCAAATCCCAGACCTAACCTAGACCTAACATGAATTATTCTCTAAAATATTGATCGAAACCAGGTTTAATTGACTGTTTCAGTGTGGTACCACATTACTACGTGATCCAATCCAGAAATAGCCCAGGATCTAGCCATGAAGTATGAGAAATATGCGAAAGTATGAGCCTGATGAGGGCAAATCCTAGACCTAACCCTGACCTAACATGCGTGATTCTGTAAAATTTTTATCAAGACCAGGTTTAATTGAATGTTTCATTGTGGTACCTCATTACTACGTGATCAAAACCAGAAAAAACCCAGGATCCGTTCAGCAAGTATGTGAAGAATGCGAAAGTATGAGTCTGATGAGGTCAAATCCCAGGCCTAACCTAGACCTAGCATGAATTATTCTCTAAAATATTGATCGAAACCAGGTTTAATTGACTGTTTCAGTGTGGTCCCACATTACTACGTGATCCAAACCAGAAAAAACCCAGAATCCGTTCAACAAGTATGTGAAGAATGCGAAAGTATGAGTCTGATGAGGTCAAATCCCAGGTCTAACCTAGACCTAACATGCATTATCCTCAAAAATATTGATCGAAACCTGGTTTAATCGACTGTTTCAGTGTGGTACCACATTACTATGTGATCCAAACCAGAAAATAACCCAGGATCTGTTCAACGAGTATGTGAAGTGTGCGAAAGAATGAGCCTGATGAGAGCAAATCCCAGACCTAACCTAGACCTTACATGCGTTATCCTCTAAAATATTGAGCGAAACCAGGTTTAATGGACTGTTTCAGTGTGGTACCACACTACATCGTGATCCAAACCAGAAAAAACCCAGGATCTGTTCAACAAGTATGTGAAAAACGCTAAACTGTGAGCCTGATGTGGGCAAATCTTAGACCTAACCCAGACCTAAGATGCGTTATCCTCTAAAATATTTATCCAGACCAGGTTTCATTGGATGTTTCAGTGTGGTACCACTTTACTGCGTGATCCAATCCAGAAATAGCCCATGATCTAGCCATGAAGTATGAGAAATATGCGAAAGAATGAGCCTGATGAGAGCAAATCCCAGACCTAACCTAGACCTTACATGCGTTATCCTCTAAAATATTGAGCGAAACCAGGTTTAATGTACTGTTTCAGTGTGGTACCACACTACTTCGTGATCCAAACCAGAAAAAACCCAGGATCTGTTCAACAAGTATGTGAAAAACGCTAAACTGTGAGCATGATGAGAGCAAATCCCAGACCTATCCTAGACCTTACATGCGTTATCCTCAAAAATATTGATCGAAACCTGGTTTAATCGACTGTTTCAGTGTGGTACCACATTACTACGTGATCCAAACCAGAAAAAACCCAGGATCTAGCCATCAAGTACGAGAAATATGCGAAAGAATGTGCCTGATGAGAGCAAATCCCAGACCTATCCTAGACCTTACATGCGTTATCCTCTAAAATATTGAGCGAAACCAGGTTTAATGGACTGTTTCAGTGTGGTCCCACATTACTACGTGATCCAAACCAGAAGTAACCCAGGATCTGTTCTACATGTATGAAAAATATGCGAAAGAATGAGCCTGATGAGAGCAAATCCCAGACCTAACCTAGACCTAACATGAATTATTCTCTAAAATATTGATCGAAACCAGGTTTAATTGACTGTTTCAGTGTGGTACCACATTACTACGTGATTCAATCCAGAAATAGCCCAGGATCTAGCCATGAAGTATGAGAAATATGCGAAAGTATGAGCCTGATGAGGGCAAATCCTAGACCTAACCCAGACCTAACATGCGTTATTCTGTAAAATTTTTATCAAGACCAGGTTTAATTGAATGTTTCATTGTGGTACCTCATTACTACGTGATGCAATCCAGAAAAAGCCCAGGATCTAGCCATGAAGTATGAGAAATATGCGAAAGTATGAGCCTGATGAGGGCAAATCCTAGACCTAACCCAGACCTAACATGCGTTATTCTGTAAAATTTTTATCAAGACCAGGTTTAATTGAATGTTTCATTGTGGTACCTCATTACTACGTGATGCAATCCAGAAAAAGCCCAGGATCTAGCCATGAAGTATGAGAAATATGCGAAAGTAAGAGCCTGATGAGGGCAAATCCTAGACCTATCCCAGACCTAACTTGCGTTATCCTCTAAAATATTGATCGAAACCAGGTTTAATTGACGCTTTCAGCGTGGTACCACATTACTACGTGTTACAATCCAGAAACAGCCCAGGATTTAGCCATGAAGTATGAGAAATATGCGAAAGTATGAGCCTGATGAGGGCAAATCCTAGACCTAACCCAGACCTAACAGGCGTTATCCTCTAAAATATTTATCAAGATCAGGTTTAATTGAATGTTTCGGTGTGGTACCGCATTACTACGTGATCCAAACCATAAAAAGGCTGGGATCAGGCCAACAAGTAAGCGAAATATGCGAAAGTACGAGCGAGATGAGGGCAAATAGCAGACCTAAACCAGACAAAATCGGCGTTATCCTCTAAAATATTAATCGGACCCAGGTTTAATTGACTGTTTCGGTGTGGTACCACATTTCTACGTGGTCCAAGCCAGAAAAAGGCGAGGATCTGGCCAAAAACTATTCGAAACGTGCGAAAGTACGTGCCAGATGAGGACAAATCCCAGACCTAACCGAGACATAACCGGCGTTATCCTCTAAAGTATTAATCGGATCCAGGTTTAATTGACAGTTTCAGTGTGGTACCACTTCACTACGTGGTCCAAGCCAGAAGAAGGCCAGGATGTGGCCAACAAGTATGCGAAAACTGCGAAAGTACGAGCCAGTTGAGGGCAAATACCAGACCTAACCGAAACATAACCGGCGCTATCCTGTAAAATATTAATCGCAACCAGGTTTAATAGACTGTTTCGGTGTGGAACCACATTACTACGGGATCCAAACCAGAAAAAACCCAGAATCTGCCCAACAACTATGAGAAAAACGAGAAAGTATGAGCCAGATGGTTGCAAATACCAGAATTATCCCAGACATACCCAGCGTTATCCACTAAAATATTATTCGCAACCAGGTTTAATTGACTGTTTCGGTGTGGTACCACATTACTACGTGGTCCAAGCCAGAAAAAGGCCAGGATCTGGCCAACAAGTATGCGAAAAATGCGAAAGTACGAGCCAGGTGAGGGCAAATACCATACCTAACCGAGACATTACCGGCTTTATCCTCTAAAATATTAATCGCAACCAGATTTAATTGACTGTTTCAGTGTGGTACCGCATTACTACGTGATCCAAACCAGAAAGAGGCCAGGATCTGGCCAACAAGTATGCGAAAAACGCGAAAGTACGAGCCAGATGATTGCAAATACCAGAACTCACCCAGACATAACCAGCGCTATCCTCTAAAATACTAATCTGAACCAGGGTTAATTGACTGTTTCAGTGTGGTACCACATTACTACGTGATCCAAACCAGAGAAAGGCCAGGATCTGTTCAACAAGTATGTGAAAAACGCTAAACTGTGAGCCTGATGAGAGCAAATCCCAGACCTATCCTAGACCTTACATGCGTTATCCTCAAAAATATTGATCGAAACCTGGTTTAATCGACTGTTTCAGTGTGGTACCACATTACTACGTGATCCAAACCAGAAAAAACCCAGGATCTAGCCATCAAGTACGAGAAATATGCGAAAGAATGTGCCTGATGAGAGCAAATCCCAGACCTATCCTAGACCTTACATGCGTTATCCTCTAAAATATTGAGCGAAACCAGGTTTAATGGACTGTTTCAGTGTGGTCCCACATTACTACGTGATCCAAACCAGAAGTAACCCAGGATCTGTTCTACATGTATGAAAAATATGCGAAAGAATGAGCCTGATGAGAGCAAATCCCAGACCTAACCTAGACCTAACATGAATTATTCTCTAAAATATTGATCGAAACCAGGTTTAATTGACTGTTTCAGTGTGGCACCACATTACTACGTGATTCACCCAGAAATAGCCCAGGATCTAGCCATGAAGTATGAGAAATATGCGAAAGTATGAGCCTGATGAGGGCAAATCCTAGACCTAACCCAGACCTAACATGCGTTATTCTGTAAAATTTTTATCAAGACCAGGTTTAATTGAATGTTTCATTGTGGTACCTCATTACTACGTGATGCAATCCAGAAAAAGCCCAGGATCTAGCCATGAAGTATGAGAAATATGCGAAAGTAAGAGCCTGATGAGGGCAAATCCTAGACCTATCCCAGACCTAACTTGCGTTATCCTCTAAAATATTGATCGAAACCAGGTTTAATTGACGCTTTCAGCGTGGTACCACATTACTACGTGTTACAATCCAGAAACAGCCCAGGATTTAGCCATGAAGTATGAGAAATATGCGAAAGTATGAGCCTGATGAGGGCAAATCCTAGACCTAACCCAGACCTAACAGGCGTTATCCTCTAAAATATTTATCAAGATCAGGTTTAATTGAATGTTTCGGTGTGGTACCGCATTACTACGTGATCCAAACCATAAAAAGGCTGGGATCAGGCCAACAAGTAAGCGAAATATGCGAAAGTACGAGCGAGATGAGGGCAAATAGCAGACCTAAACCAGACAAAATCGGCGTTATCCTCTAAAATATTAATCGGACCCAGGTTTAATTGACTGTTTCGGTGTGGTACCACATTTCTACGTGGTCCAAGCCAGAAAAAGGCGAGGATCTGGCCAAAAACTATTCGAAACGTGCGAAAGTACGTGCCAGATGAGGACAAATCCCAGACCTAACCGAGACATAACCGGCGTTATCCTCTAAAGTATTAATCGGATCCAGGTTTAATTGACAGTTTCAGTGTGGTACCACTTCACTACGTGGTCCAAGCCAGAAGAAGGCCAGGATGTGGCCAACAAGTATGCGAAAACTGCGAAAGTACGAGCCAGTTGAGGGCAAATACCAGACCTAACCGAAACATAACCGGCGCTATCCTGTAAAATATTAATCGCAACCAGGTTTAACAGACTGTTTCGGTGTGGAACCACATTACTACGGGATCCAAACCAGAAAAAACCCAGAATCTGGCCAACAACTATGAGAAAAACGAGAAAGTATGAGCCAGATGGTTGCAAATACCAGAACTATCCCAGACATACCCAGCGTTATCCACTAAAATATTATTCGCAACCAGGTTTAATTGACTGTTTCGGTGTGGTACCACATTACTACGTGGTCCAAGCCAGAAAAAGGCCAGGATCTGGCCAACAAGTATGCGAAAAATGCGAAAGTACGAGCCAGGTGAGGGCAAATACCATACCTAACCGAGACATTACCGGCTTTATCCTCTAAAATATTAATCGCAACCAGATTTAATTGACTGTTTCAGTGTGGTACCGCATTACTACGTGATCCAAACCAGAAAGAGGCCAGGATCTGGCCAACAAGTATGCGAAAAACGCGAAAGTACGAGCCAGATGATTGCAAATACCAGAACTCACCCAGACATAACCAGCGCTATCCTCTAAAATACTAATCTGAACCAGGGTTAATTGACTGTTTCAGTGTGGTACCACATTACTACGTGATCCAAACCAGAGAAAGGCCAGGATCTGTTCAACAAGTATGTGAAAAACGCTAAACTGTGAGCCTGATGAGAGCAAATCCCAGACCTATCCTAGACCTTACATGCGTTATCCTCAAAAATATTGATCGAAACCTGGTTTAATCGACTGTTTCAGTGTGGTACCACATTACTACGTGATCCAAACCAGAAAAAACCCAGGATCTAGCCATCAAGTACGAGAAATATGCGAAAGAATGTGCCTGATGAGAGCAAATCCCAGACCTATCCTAGACCTTACATGCGTTATCCTCTAAAATATTGAGCGAAACCAGGTTTAATGGACTGTTTCAGTGTGGTCCCACATTACTACGTGATCCAAACCAGAAGTAACCCAGGATCTGTTCTACATGTATGAAAAATATGCGAAAGAATGAGCCTGATGAGAGCAAATCCCAGACCTAACCTAGACCTAACATGAATTATTCTCTAAAATATTGATCGAAACCAGGTTTAATTGACTGTTTCAGTGTGGCACCACATTACTACGTGATTCAATCCAGAAATAGCCCAGGATCTAGCCATGAAGTATGAGAAATATGCGAAAGTATGAGCCTGATGAGGGCAAATCCTAGACCTAACCCAGACCTAACATGCGTTATTCTGTAAAATTTTTATCAAGACCAGGTTTAATTGAATGTTTCATTGTGGTACCTCATTACTACGTGATGCAATCCAGAAAAAGCCCAGGATCTAGCCATGAAGTATGAGAAATATGCGAAAGTAAGAGCCTGATGAGGGCAAATCCTAGACCTATCCCAGACCTAACTTGCGTTATCCTCTAAAATATTGATCGAAACCAGGTTTAATTGACGCTTTCAGCGTGGTACCACATTACTACGTGTTACAATCCAGAAACAGCCCAGGATTTAGCCATGAAGTATGAGAAATATGCGAAAGTATGAGCCTGATGAGGGCAAATCCTAGACCTAACCCAGACCTAACAGGCGTTATCCTCTAAAATATTTATCAAGATCAGGTTTAATTGAATGTTTCGGTGTGGTACCGCATTACTACGTGATCCAAACCATAAAAAGGCTGGGATCAGGCCAACAAGTAAGCGAAATATGCGAAAGTACGAGCGAGATGAGGGCAAATAGCAGACCTAAACCAGACAAAATCGGCGTTATCCTCTAAAATATTAATCGGACCCAGGTTTAATTGACTGTTTCGGTGTGGTACCACATTTCTACGTGGTCCAAGCCAGAAAAAGGCGAGGATCTGGCCAAAAACTATTCGAAACGTGCGAAAGTACGTGCCAGATGAGGACAAATCCCAGACCTAACCGAGACATAACCGGCGTTATCCTCTAAAGTATTAATCGGATCCAGGTTTAATTGACAGTTTCAGTGTGGTACCACTTCACTACGTGGTCCAAGCCAGAAGAAGGCCAGGATGTGGCCAACAAGTATGCGAAAACTGCGAAAGTACGAGCCAGTTGAGGGCAAATACCAGACCTAACCGAAACATAACCGGCGCTATCCTGTAAAATATTAATCGCAACCAGGTTTAATAGACTGTTTCGGTGTGGAACCACATTACTACGGGATCCAAACCAGAAAAAACCCAGAATCTGGCCAACAACTATGAGAAAAACGAGAAAGTATGAGCCAGATGGTTGCAAATACCAGAACTATCCCAGACATACCCAGCGTTATCCACTAAAATATTATTCGCAACCAGGTTTAATTGACTGTTTCGGTGTGGTACCACATTACTACGTGGTCCAAGCCAGAAAAAGGCCAGGATCTGGCCAACAAGTATGCGAAAAATGCGAAAGTACGAGCCAGGTGAGGGCAAATACCATACCTAACCGAGACATTACCGGCTTTATCCTCTAAAATATTAATCGCAACCAGATTTAATTGACTGTTTCAGTGTGGTACCGCATTACTACGTGATCCAAACCAGAAAGAGGCCAGGATCTGGCCAACAAGTATGCGAAAAACGCGAAAGTACGAGCCAGATGATTGCAAATACCAGAACTCACCCAGACATAACCAGCGCTATCCTCTAAAATACTAATCTGAACCAGGGTTAATTGACTGTTTCAGTGTGGTACCACATTACTACGTGATCCAAACCAGAGAAAGGCCAGGATCTGTTCAACAAGTATGTGAAAAACGCTAAACTGTGAGCCTGATGAGAGCAAATCCCAGACCTATCCTAGACCTTACATGCGTTATCCTCAAAAATATTGATCGAAACCTGGTTTAATCGACTGTTTCAGTGTGGTACCACATTACTACGTGATCCAAACCAGAAAAAACCCAGGATCTAGCCATCAAGTACGAGAAATATGCGAAAGAATGTGCCTGATGAGAGCAAATCCCAGACCTATCCTAGACCTTACATGCGTTATCCTCTAAAATATTGAGCGAAACCAGGTTTAATGGACTGTTTCAGTGTGGTCCCACATTACTACGTGATCCAAACCAGAAGTAACCCAGGATCTGTTCTACATGTATGAAAAATATGCGAAAGAATGAGCCTGATGAGAGCAAATCCCAGACCTAACCTAGACCTAACATGAATTATTCTCTAAAATATTGATCGAAACCAGGTTTAATTGACTGTTTCAGTGTGGCACCACATTACTACGTGATTCAATCCAGAAATAGCCCAGGATCTAGCCATGAAGTATGAGAAATATGCGAAAGTATGAGCCTGATGAGGGCAAATCCTAGACCTAACCCAGACCTAACATGCGTTATTCTGTAAAATTTTTATCAAGACCAGGTTTAATTGAATGTTTCATTGTGGTACCTCATTACTACGTGATGCAATCCGGAAAAAGCCCAGGATCTAGCCATGAAGTATGAGAAATATGCGAAAGTAAGAGCCTGATGAGGGCAAATCCTAGACCTATCCCAGACCTAACTTGCGTTATCCTCTAAAATATTGATCGAAACCAGGTTTAATTGACGCTTTCAGCGTGGTACCACATTACTACGTGTTACAATCCAGAAAGAGCCCAGGATTTAGCCATGAAGTATGAGAAATATGCGAATATATGAGCCATATGATTGCAAATACCAGAACTAACCCTGACATAACCAGCGTTATCCTCTAAAATACGCATCGGAACATGCTTTTAATGACTGTTTCAGTGTGGTACCACATTACAACCTGATCCAAACCAGAAAAAGCCCAGGATCGGGCCAACAAGGATGCGATAAATGCGAAAGTACGAGCCTGATGAGGGAAACTCCCAGAGCTAACCGAGACGTAACCGGAGTTATCCCCTAAAATATTAATCGCAACCAGGTGTAATTGACTGTTTCGGTGTGGTACCGCATTGCTACGATGATCCAAACCAGAAAGAGGCCAGGATCTGGCCAACAAGTATGCGAAAAATGCGAAAGTATGAGCCAGATGATTGCAAATACCTGAACTATCCCAGACATAACCAGCGTTATCCTCTAAAATACTAAGCGGAACCAACTTCTATTGACTGTTTCAGTGTGGTACCACATTACTACGTGATCCAAGCCAAAAAAAGGCCAGGATCTGGCCAATAAGTATGCGAAAAACGCGAAAGTACGAGCCAGATGATTGCAAATACCAGAACTCACCCAGACATAACCAGCGCTATCCTCTAAAATACTAATCTGGACCAGGGTTAATTGACTGTTTCAGTGTGGTACCACATTACTACGTGATCCAAACCAGAAAAATCCCAGGATCGGGCCAACAAGAACGCGAAAAACGCGAAAGTACGAGCCAGATAAGGACAAATCCCAGACCTACCCGAGACATAACCGGCGTTATCCTCTAAAATATTAATCGCAACCAGGTTTAATTGACTGTTTCGGTGTGGAACCTCATTACTACGGGATCTACAACAGAAAAAACCCAGGATCTGGTCAACAAGTATGCGAAAAACGCGAAAGTATGAGCCAGAGGATTGCAAATACCAGAACTAACCCAGACATAACCAGCGTTGTCCTCTAAAATACTTATCGGAACCAGCTTCTATTGACTGTTTCAGTGTGGTACCACATTACTACGGGATCCAAAACAGAAAAAACCCAGGATCTGGTCAACAAGCATGCGAAAAACGCGAAAGTATGAGCCAGAGGATTGCAAATACCAGAACTAACCCAGACATAACCAGCGTTATCCTCTAAAATACTTATCGGAACCAGCTTCTATTGACTGTTTCAGTGTGGCACCACTTTACTACGTGGTCCAAGCCAGAAGAAGGCCAGGATGTGGCCAACAAGTATGCGAAAAATGCGAAAGTACGAGCCAGATGAGGGCAAATACCAGACCTAACCGAGACATAACCGGCGTTATCCTCTAAAATATTAATCGCAACCAGGTTAAATTGACTGTTTCGTTGTGGAACCACATTACTGCGGGATCCAACCCAGAAAAAACCCAGGGTCTGGCCAACAAGTATGCGAAAAATGCGAAAGTACGATCCAGATGAGGGCAAATCTCAGACCTAACCGAGCCATAACCGGCGTTATCCTCTAAAATATTATTCGCAACCAGGTTTAATTGACTGTTTCGGTGTGGTACCACATTACTACGTGGTCCAAGCCAGAAAAAGGCAAGGATCTGGCCAACAAGTATGCGAAAAACGCGAAAGTACGAGCCAGATGAGGACAAATCCCAGACCTACCCGAGACATAACCGGCGTTATCCTCTAAAATATTAATCGCAACCAGCTTCTATTGACTGTTTCAGTGTGGTACCACATTACTACGTGATCCAAACCAGAAAAAGCCCAGGATCTGGCCAACAAGTATGCGAAAAACGCGAATATATGAGCCATATGATTGCAAATACCAGAACTAACCCTGACATAACCAGCGTTATCCTCTAAAGTACGCATCGGAACATGCTTTTAATGACTGTTTCAGTGTGGTACCACATTACAACGTGATCCAAACCAGAAAAAGCCCAGGATCGGGCCAACAAGAACGCGAAAAACGCGAAAGTACGAGCCAGATAAGGACAAATCCCAGACCTACCCGAGACATAACCGGCGTTATCCTCTAAAATATTAATCGCAACCAGGTTTAATTGACTGTTTCGGTGTGGTACCGCATTACTACGTGATCCACAACAGAAAAAACCCAGGATCTGGTCAACAAGCATGCGAAAAACGCGAAAGTATGAGCCAGAGGATTGCAAATACCAGAATTAACCCAGACATAACCAGCGTTATCCTCTAAAATACTTATCGGAACCAGCTTCTGTTGACTGTTTCAGTGTGGTACCACTTTACTACGTGGTCCAAGCCAGAAGAAGGCCAGGATGTGGCCAACAAGTATGCGAAAAATGCGAAAGTACGAGCCAGATGTGGGCAAATACCAGACCTAACCGAGACATAACCGGCGTTATCCTCTAAAATATTAATCGCAACCAGGTTAAATTGACTGTTTCGTTGTGGAACCACATTACTGCGGGATCCAACCCAGAAAAAACCCAGGGTCTGGCCAACTAGTATGCGAAAAATGCGAAAGTACGATCCAGATGAGGGCAAATCTCAGACCTAACCGAGACATAACCGGCGTTATCCTCTAAAATATTATTCGCAACCAGGTTTAATTGACTGTTTCGGTGTGGTACCGCATTACTACGTGATCCGCAACAGAAAAAACCCAGGATCTGGTCAACAAGCATGCGAAAAACGCGAAAGTATGAGCCAGAGGATTGCAAATACCAGAACTAACCCAGACATAACCAGCGTTATCCTCTAAAATACTTATCGGAACCAGCTTCTGTTGACTGTTTCAGTGTGGTACCACTTTACTACGTGGTCCAAGCCAGAAGAAGGCCAGGATGTGGCCAACAAGTATGCGAAAAATGCGAAAGTACGAGCCAGATGAGGGCAAATACCAGACCTAACCGAGACATAACCGGCGTTATCCTCTAAAATATTAATCGCAACCAGCTTCTAATGACTGTTTCAGTGTGGTACCACATTACTACGTGATCCAAACCAGAAAAAGCCCAGGATCTGGCCAACAAGTATGCGAAAAACGCGAATATATGAGCCATATGATTGCAAATACCAGAACTAACCCTGACATAACCAGCGTTATCCTCTAAAATACGCATCGGAACATGCTTTTAATGACTGTTTCAGTGTGGTACCACATTACAACCTGATCCAAACCAGAAAAAGCCCAGGATCGGGCCAACAAGAATGCGAAAAATGCGAAAGTACGAGCCTGATGAGGGAAACTCCCAGACCAAAACGAGACGTAACCGGCGTTATCCTCTAAAATATTATTCGCAACCAGGTTTAGTAGACTGTTTCGGTGTGGAACCACATTACTACGGGATCCAAACCAGAAAAAACCCAGAATCTGGCCAACAACTATGAGAAAAACGAGAAAGTATGAGCCAGATGGTTGCAAATACCAGAACTATCCCAGACATACCCAGCGTTATCCACTAAAATATTATTCGCAACCAGGTTTAATTGTCTGTTTCGGTGTGGTACCACATTACTACGTGATCCACAACAGAAAAAACCCAGGATCTGGTCAACAAGTATGCGAAAAACGCGAAAGTACGAGCCAGATGAGGACAAATCCCAGACCTACCCGAGACATAACCGGCGTTATCCTCTGAAATATTAATCGCAACCAGTTTAATTGACTGTTTCGGTGTGGTACCACATTACTACGTGATCCGAACCAGAAAAAGCCCAGGATCTGGCCATCAAGTATGCGAAAAACGCGAATATATGAGCCATATGATTGCAAATACCAGAACTAACCCTGACATAACCAGCGTTATCCTCTAAAATACGCATCGGAACATGCTTTTAATGACTGTTTCAGTGTGGTACCACGTTACAACCTGATCCAAACCAGAAAAAGCCCAGGATCGGGCCAACAAGAATGCGAAAAATGCGAAAGTACGAGCCTGATGAGGGAAACTCCCAGACCTAACCGAGACGTAACCGGCGTTATCCCCTAAAATATTAATCGCAACCAGGTGTAATTGACTGTTTCGGTGTGGTACCGCATTGCTACGATGATCCAAACCAGAAAGAGGCCAGGATCTGGCCAACAAGTATGCGAAAAATGCGAAAGTATGAGCCAGATGATTGCAAATACCTGAACTAACCCAGACATAACCAGCGATATCCTCTAAAATATTAATCGCAACCACGTTTAATTGACTGTTTCGGTGTGGTACTGCATTACTAAGTGATCCAGACCAGAAAAAGGCCAGGATCTGGCCAACAAGTATGCGCAAAATGCGAAAGCACGGGCCAGTTGAGGGCAAATCCCAGACCAAAACGAGACGTAACCGGCGTTATCCCCTAAAATATTAATCGCAACCAGGTTTAATTGACTGTTTCGGTGTGGTACCGCATTACTACGTGATCCAAACCAGAAAAAGGCCAGGATCTGGCCAACAAGTATGCGAAAAATGCGAAAGTATGAGCCAGATGATTGCAAATTCCAGAACTAACCCTGACATAACCAGCGTTATCCTCTAGAATACGAATCGGAACATGGTTTTAATGACTGTTTCAGTGTTGTAACACATTACTACGTGATCCAAACCAGAAAAATCCCAGGATCGGGCCAACGAGAATGCGAAAAACGCGAAAGTACGAGCCAGATGAGGGAAAATCCCAGACCAAAACGAGACGTAACCGGCGTCATCCCCTAAAATATTAATCGCAACCAGGTTTAATTGACTGTTTCGGTGTGGTACTGCATTACTACGTGATCCAGACCAGAAAAAGGCCAGGATCTGGCCAACAAGTATGCGAAAAACGCGAAAGTATGAGCCAGATGATTGCAAATGCCAGAACTATCCCAGGCATAACCAGCGTTATCCTCTAAAATACTAAGCGGAACCAGCTTTTATTGACAGTGTGGTACCACATTACTACGTGATCCAAACCAGAAAAAGCCCAGGATCTGGCCAACAAGTATGCGAAACGTGCGAAAGTACGAGGCAGATGAGGGCAAATCCCAGACCTAACCGTGACATAACCGGCGTTATCCTCTAAAATATTAATCGCAACCAGTTTAATTGACTGTTTCGGTGTGGAACCTCATTACTACGGGATCCAAAACAGAAAAAACCCAGGATCGGGCTAACAAGTATGCGAAAAACGCGAAAGTATGAGCCAGATGATTGCAAATACCAGAACAATCCCAGGCATAACAAGCGTTATCCTCTAAAATACTAAGCGGAACCAGCTTTTATTGACAGTGTGGTACCACATTACTACGTGATCCAAACCAGAAAAAGCCCAGGATCTGGCCAACAAGTATGCGAAAAACGCGAAAGTATGAGCCAGAGGATTGCAAATACCAGAACTAACCCAGACATAACCAGCGTTATCCTCTAAAATACTTATCGGAACCAGCTTCTATTGACTGTTTCAGTGTGGTACCACTTTACTACGTGGTGCAAGCCAGAAGGAGGCCAGGATGTGGCCAACAAGTATGCGAAAAATGCGAAAGTACGAGCCAGATGAGGGCAAATACCAGACCTAACCGAGACATAACCGGCGTTATCCTCTAAAATATTGATCGAAATCAGGTTTAATCGACTGTTTCAGTGTGGTACCACATTACTACGTGATCCAAACGAGAAAAAACCCAGGATCTAGCCATCAAGTATGAGAAATATGCGGAAGAATGAACCTGATGAGAGCAAATCCCAGGCCTAACCTAGACCTTACATGCGTTATCCTCTAAAATATTGAGCGAAACCAGGTTTAATCGACTGTTTCAGTGTGGTACCACATTACTGTGTGATGCAATCCACAAAAAGCCCAGGATCTAGCCATCAAGTATGAGAAATATGCGAAAGAATGAGCCTGATGAGAGCAAATCCCAGACCTAACCTAGACCTAACATGCGTTATCCTCTAAAATATTGAGCGAAACCAGGTTTAATGGACTGTTTTAGTGTGGTACCACACTACTTCGTGATCCAAACCAGAAAAAACCCAGGATCAGTTCAACAAGTATGTGAAAAACGCTAAACTGTGAGCCTGATGAGGGCAAATCTTAGACCTTACCCAGACCTAAGATGCGTTATCCTCTAAAATATTTATCCAGACCAGGTTTCATTGAATGTTTCAGTGTGGTCCCACATTACTACGTGATCCAAACCAGAAAAAACCCAGGATCCGTTCAACAAGTATGTGAAGAATGCGAAAGTATGAGTCTGATGAGTGAAAATCCCTGACCTAACCTAGACTTAACATGCGTTATCCTCTAAAATATTGATCGAAACCTGGTTTAATCGACTGTTTCAGTGTGGTACCACATTACTATGTGATCCAAACCAGAAAATAACCCGGGATCTGTTCAAGGAGTATGTGAAGTGTGCGAAAGTATGAGTCTGATGAGGTCAAATCCCAGACCTATCCCAGACCTAACTTGCGTTATCCTCTAAATTATTGATCGAAACCAGGTTTAATCGACTGTTTCAGTGTGGTACCACACTACTTCGTGATCCAAACCAGAAAAAACCCAGGATCAGTTCAACAAGTATGTGAAAAACGCTAAACTGTGAGCCTGATGAGGGCAAATCTTAGACCTTACCCAGACCTAAGATGCGTTATCCTCTAAAATATTTATCCAGACCAGGTTTCATTGAATGTTTCAGTGTGGTCCCACATTACTACGTGATCCAAACCAGAAAAAACCCAGGATCCGTTCAACAAGTATGTGAAGAATGCGAAAGTATGAGTCTGATGAGTGAAAATCCCTGACCTAACCTAGACTTAACATGCGTTATCCTCTAAAATATTGATCGAAACCTGGTTTAATCGACTGTTTCAGTGTGGTACCACATTACTATGTGATCCAAACCAGAAAATAACCCAAGATCTGTTCAAGGAGTATGTGAAGTGTGCGAAAGTATGAGTCTGATGAGGTCAAATCCTAGACCTATCCCAGACCTAACTTGCGTTATCCTCTAAAATATTGATCGAAACCAGGTTTAATCGACTGTTTCAGTGTGGTACCACATTACTATGTGATCCAAACCAGAAAATAACCCAGGATCTGTTCAAGGAGTATGTGAAGTGTGCGAAAGTATGAGTCTGATGTGGTCAAATCCCAGACCTATCCCAGACCTAACTTGCGTTATCCTCTAAAATATTGATCGAAACCAGGTTTAATCGACAGTTTCAGTGTGGTACCACATTACTACGTGATCGAAACCAGAAAAAACCCAGGATCCGTTCAACATGTATGTGAAGAATGCGAAAGTATGAGTCTGATGAGTGAAAATCCCAGGCCTAACCTAGACCTAACATGCGTTATCCTCTAAAATATTGATCGAAACCTGGTTTAATCGACTGTTTCAGTGTGGTACCACATTACTATGTGATCGAAACCAGAAAATAACCCAGGATCTGTTCAAGGAGTATGTGAAGTGTTGCGAAAGTATGAGTCTGATGAGGTCAAATCCGAGACCTATCCCACACCTAACTTGCGTTATCCTCTAAAATATTGATCGAAACCAGGTTTAATCGACAGTTTCAGTGTGGTACCACATTACTACGTGATCCCAACCAGAAAAAACCCAGGATCTAGCCATCAAGTATGAGAAATGTGCGAAAGAATGAGCCTGATGAGAGCAAATCCCAGACCTAACCTAGACCTTACATGCGTTATCCTCTAAAATATTGAGCGAAACCAGGTTTAATGGACTGTTTCAGTGTGGTACCACATTACTACGTGATCCAAACGAGAAAAAACCCAGGATCTAGCCATCAAGTATGGGAAATATGCGGAAGAATGAACCTGATGAGAGCAAATCCCAGGCCTAACCTAGACCTAACATGCGTTATCCTCTAAAATATTGATCGAAACCTGGTTTAATCGACTGTTTCAGTGTGGTACCACATTACTATGTGATCGAAACCAGAAAATAACCCAGGATCTGTTCAAGGAGTATGTGAAGTGTTGCGAAAGTATGAGTCTGATGAGGTCAAATCCGAGACCTATCCCAGACCTAACTTGCGATATCCTCTAAAATATTGATCGAAACCAGGTTTAATCGACTGTTTCAGTGTGGTACCACGTTACTATGTGATCCCAAGCAGAAAATAACCCAGGATCTGTTCAACGAGTATGTGAAGTGTGCGAAAGTGTGAGTCAGATGAGGTCAAATCCCAGACCAATCCCAGACTTAACTTGCGTTATCCTCTTAAATATTGATCGAAACCAGGTTTAATCGACTGTTTCAGTGTGGTACCACATTACTACGTGATCCAAACGAGAAAAAACCCAGGATCTAGCCATCAAGTATGAGAAATATGCGGAAGAATGAACCTGATGAGAGCAAATCCCAGGCCTAACCTAGACCTTACATGCGTTATCCTCTAAAATATTGAGCGAAACCAGGTTTAATCGACTGTTTCAGTGTGGTACCACATTACTGTGTGATGCAATCCACAAAAAGCCCAGGATCTAGCCATCAAGTATGAGAAATATGCGAAAGAATGAGCCTGATGAGAGCAAATCCCAGACCTAACCTAGACCTAACATGCGTTATCCTCTAAAATATTGAGCGAAACCAGGTTTAATGGACTGTTTTAGTGTGGTACCACACTACTTCGTGATCCAAACCAGAAAAAACCCAGGATCAGTTCTACAAGTATGTGAAAAACGCTAAACTGTGAGCCTGATGAGGGCAAATCTTAGACCTTACCCAGACCTAAGATGCGTTATCCTCTAAAATATTTATCCAGACCAGGTTTCATTGAATGTTTCAGTGTGGTCCCACATTACTACGTGATCCAAACCAGAAAAAACCCAGGATCCGTTCAACAAGTATGTGAAGAATGCGAAAGTATGAGTCTGATGAGTGAAAATCCCTGACCTAACCTAGACTTAACATGCGTTATCCTCTAAAATATTGATCGAAACCTGGTTTAATCGACTGTTTCAGTGTGGTACCACATTACTATGTGATCCAAACCAGAAAATAACCCGGGATCTGTTCAAGGAGTATGTGAAGTGTGCGAAAGTATGAGTCTGATGAGGTCAAATCCCAGACCTATCCCAGACCTAACTTGCGTTATCCTCTAAATTATTGATCGAAACCAGGTTTAATCGACTGTTTCAGTGTGGTACCACACTACTTCGTGATCCAAACCAGAAAAAACCCAGGATCAGTTCAACAAGTATGTGAAAAACGCTAAACTGTGAGCCTGATGAGGGCAAATCTTAGACCTTACCCAGACCTAAGATGCGTTATCCTCTAAAATATTTATCCAGACCAGGTTTCATTGAATGTTTCAGTGTGGTCCCACATTACTACGTGATCCAAACCAGAAAAAACCCAGGATCCGTTCAACAAGTATGTGAAGAATGCGAAAGTATGAGTCTGATGAGTGAAAATCCCTGACCTAACCTAGACTTAACATGCGTTATCCTCTAAAATATTGATCGAAACCTGGTTTAATCGACTGTTTCAGTGTGGTACCACATTACTAAGTGATCCAAACCAGAAAATAACCCAAGATCTGTTCAAGGAGTATGTGAAGTGTGCGAAAGTATGAGTCTGATGAGGTCAAATCCTAGACCTATCCCAGACCTAACTTGCGTTATCCTCTAAAATATTGATCGAAACCAGGTTTAATCGACTGTTTCAGTGTGGTACCACATTACTATGTGATCCAAACCAGAAAATAACCCAGGATCTGTTCAAGGAGTATGTGAAGTGTGCGAAAGTATGAGTCTGATGTGGTCAAATCCCAGACCTATCCCAGACCTAACTTGCGTTATCCTCTAAATTATTGATCGAAACCAGGTTTAATCGACTGTTTCAGTGCGGTACCACATTACTACGTGATCCAAACCAGAAAAAACCCAGGATCAGTTCAACAAGTATGTGAAGAATGCGAAAGTATGAGCCTGATGAGTGAGAATCCCAGACCTATCCCAGACCTAACATTCGTTATCCTCTAAAATATTGATCGAAACCAGGTTTAATCGACTGTTTCAGTGTGGTACCACATTACTACGTGATCCAAACCAGAAAAAACCCAGGATCAGTTCAACAAGTATGTGAAGAATGCGAAAGTATGAGTCTGATGAGTGTAATTCCCAGGGCTGACCTAGACCTAACATGCGTTATCCTCTAAAATATTGATCGAAACCTGGTTTAATCGACTGTTTCAGTGTGGTACCACATTACTATGTGATCCAAACCAGAAAATAACCCAGGATCTGTTCAAGGAGTATGTGAAGTGTGCGAAAGTATGAGTCTGATGAGGTCAAATCCTAGACCTATCCCAGACCTGACTTGCGTTATCCTCTAAAATATTGATCGAAACCAGGTTTAATCGACTGTTTCAGTGTGGTACCACATTA
Organism: Colletes latitarsis; assembly: GCF_051014445.1. Lineage (NCBI taxonomy): Eukaryota > Metazoa > Arthropoda > Insecta > Hymenoptera > Colletidae > Colletes > Colletes latitarsis. The sequence goes on along the minus strand of NW_027488379.1, from coordinate 235,193 downwards.
CTATGTGATCGAAACCAGAAAATAACCCGGGATCTGTTCAAGGAGTATGTGAAGTGTGCGAAAGTATGAGTCTGATGAGGTCAAATCCTAGACCTATCCCAGACCTAACTTGCGTTATCCTCTAAAATATTGATCGAAACCAGGTTTAATCGACAGTTTCAGTGTGGTACCACATTACTATGTGATCCAAACCAGAAAATAACTCAGGATCTGTTCAAGGAGTATGTGAAGTGTGCGAAAGTATGAGTCTGATGAGGTCAAATCCCCGACCTATCCCAGACCTAACTTGCGTTATCCTCTAAATTATTGATCGAAACCAGGTTTAATCGACTATTTCAGTGCGGTACCACATTACTACGTGATCCAAACCAGAAAAAACCCAGGATCCGTTCAACAAGTATGTGAAGAATGCGAAAGTATGAGTCTGATGAGTGAGAATCCCAGACCTATCCCAGACCTAACATTCGTTATCCTTTAAAATATTGATCGAAACCAGGTTTAATCGACTGTTTCAGTGTGGTACCACATTACTACGTGATCCAAACCAGAAAAAACCCAGGATCAGTTCAACAAGTATGTGAAGAATGCGAAAGTATGAGTCGGATGAGTGTAATTCCCAGGGCTGACCTAGACCTAACATGCGTTATCCTCTAAAATATTGATCGAAACCAGGTTTAATCGACTGTTTCAGTGTGGTATCACACTACTACGTGACCCAAACCAGAAAAAACCCAGGATCTGTACAACAGGAATGTGAAAAACGCGAAAGTATGAGCCTGATGAGGGCAAATCCCAGACCAATCCCAGACCTAACTTGCGTTATCCTCTAAAATACTGATCGAAACCAGGTTTGAATGACCGTTTCAGTGTGGTACCACATTACTACGTGATCCAAACCAGAAAAAACCCAGGATCCGTTCAACAAGAATGTGAAAAATGCGAAAGTATGAGTCCGATCAGTGAAAATCTCAGGCCTTACCTAGACCTAACTTGCGTTGTCCTCTAAAATATTGATGGAAACCAGGTTTCATTGACTGTTTCAGTGTGGTACCACATTACTACGTGATCCAAACGAGCAAAAACCCAGGATCTAGCCATCCAGTATGAGAAATATGCGAAAGAATGAACCTGATGAGAGCAAATCCCAGACCTAAGCTAGACCTTACATGCGTTATCCTCTAAAATATTGATCGAAACCAGGTTTAATCGACTGTTTCAGTGTGGTACCACATTACTACGTGATCCAAACCAGAGAAAACCCAGGATCAGTTCAACAAGTATGTGAAGAATGCGAAAGTATGAGTCTGATGAGTGTAATTCCCAGGGCTGACCTAGACCTAACATGCGTTATCCTCTAAAATATTGATCGAAACCTGGTTTAATCGACTGTTTCAGTGTGGTACCACATTACTATGTGATCCAAACCAGAAAATAACCCAGGATCTGTTCAAGGAGTATGTGAAGTGTGCGAAAGTATGAGTCTGATGAGGTCAAATCCTAGACCTATCCCAGACCTAACTTGCGTTATCCTCTAAAATATTGATCGAAACCAGGTTTAATCGACTGTTTCAGTGTGGTACCACATTACTATGTGATCGAAACCAGAAAATAACCCGGGATCTGTTCAAGGAGTATGTGAAGTGTGCGAAAGTATGAGTCTGATGAGGTCAAATCCTAGACCTATCCCAGACCTAACTTGCGTTATCCTCTAAAATATTGATCGAAACCAGGTTTAATCGACTGTTTCAGTGTGGTACCACATTACTATGTGATCCAAACCAGAAAATAACTCAGGATCTGTTCAAGGAGTATGTGAAGTGTGCGAAAGTATGAGTCTGATGAGGTCAAATCCCCGACCTATCCCAGACCTAACTTGCGTTATCCTCTAAATTATTGATCGAAACCAGGTTTAATCGACTATTTCAGTGCGGTACCACATTACTACGTGATCCAAACCAGAAAAAACCCAGGATCCGTTCAACAAGTATGTGAAGAATGCGAAAGTATGAGTCTGATGAGTGAAAATCCCTGACCTAACCTAGACTTAACATGCGTTATCCTCTAAAATATTGATCGAAACCTGGTTTAATCGACTGTTTCAGTGTGGTACCACATTACTATGTGATCCAAACCAGAAAATAACCCAAGATCTGTCCAAGGAGTATGTGAAGTGTGCGAAAGTATGAGTCTGATGAGGTCAAATCCTAGACCTATCCCAGACCTAACTTGCGTTATCCTCTAAAATATTGATCGAAACCAGGTTTAATCGACTGTTTCAGTGTGGTACCACATTACTATGTGATCCAAACCAGAAAATAACCCAGGATCTGTTCAAGGAGTATGTGAAGTGTGCGAAAGTATGAGTCTGATGTGGTCAAATCCCAGACCTATCCCAGACCTAACTTGCGTTATCCTCTAAATTATTGATCGAAACCAGGTTTAATCGACTGTTTCAGTGCGGTACCACATTACTACGTGATCCAAACCAGAAAAAACCCAGGATCAGTTCAACAAGTATGTGAAGAATGCGAAAGTATGAGCCTGATGAGTGAGAATCCCAGACCTATCCCAGACCTAACATTCGTTATCCTCTAAAATATTGATCGAAACCAGGTTTAATCGACTGTTTCAGTGTGGTACCACATTACTACGTGATCCAAACCAGAAAAAACCCAGGATCAGTTCAACAAGTATGTGAAGAATGCGAAAGTATGAGTCTGATGAGTGTAATTCCCAGGGCTGACCTAGACCTAACATGCGTTATCCTCTAAAATATTGATCGAAACCTGGTTTAATCGACTGTTTCAGTGTGGTACCACATTACTATGTGATCCAAACCAGAAAATAACCCAGGATCTGTTCAAGGAGTATGTGAAGTGTGCGAAAGTATGAGTCTGATGAGGTCAAATCCTAGACCTATCCCAGACCTAACTTGCGTTATCCTCTAAAATATTGATCGAAACCAGGTTTAATCGACTGTTTCAGTGTGGTACCACATTACTATGTGATCGAAACCAGAAAATATCCCGGGATCTGTTCAAGGAGTATGTGAAGTGTGCGAAAGTATGAGTCTGATGAGGTCAAATCCTAGACCTATCCCAGACCTAACTTGCGTTATCCTCTAAAATATTGATCGAAACCAGGTTTAATCGACTGTTTCAGTGTGGTACCACATTACTATGTGATCCAAACCAGAAAATAACTCAGGATCTGTTCAAGGAGTATGTGAAGTGTGCGAAAGTATGAGTCTGATGAGGTCAAATCCCCGACCTATCCCAGACCTAACTTGCGTTATCCTCTAAATTATTGATCGAAACCAGGTTTAATCGACTATTTCTGTGCGGTACCACATTACTACGTGATCCAAACCAGAAAAAACCCAGGATCCGTTCAACAAGTATGTGAAGAATGCGAAAGTATGAGTCTGATGAGTGAGAATCCCAGACCTATCCCAGACCTAACATTCGTTATCCTTTAAAATATTGATCGAAACCAGGTTTAATCGACTGTTTCAGTGTGGTACCACATTACTACGTGATCCAAACCAGAAAAAACCCAGGATCAGTTCAACAAGTATGTGAAGAATGCGAAAGTATGAGTCGGATGAGTGTAATTCCCAGGGCTGACCTAGACCTAACATGCGTTATCCTCTAAAATATTGATCGAAACCAGGTTTAATCGACTGTTTCAGTGTGGTATCACACTACTACGTGACCCAAACCAGAAAAAACCCAGGATCTGTACAACAGGAATGTGAAAAACGCGAAAGTATGAGCCTGATGAAGGCAAATCCCAGACCAATCCCAGACCTAACTTGCGTTATCCTCTAAAATACTGATGGAAACCAGGTTTCATTGACTGTTTCAGTGTGGTACCACATTACTACGTGATCCAAACGAGCAAAAACCCAGGATCTAGCCATCAAGTATGAGAAATATGCGAAAGAATGAACCTGATGAGAGCAAATCCCAGACCTAACCTAGACCTTACATGCGTTATCCTCTAAAATATTGAGCGAAACCGGGTTTAATCGACTGTTTCAGTGTGGTACCACATTACTATGTGATGCAATCCAGAAAAAGCCCAGGATCAGTTCAACAAGTATGAGAAGAATGCGAAAGTATGAGTCTGATGAGTGAGAATCCCAGACCTATCCCAGACCTAACTTGCGTTATCCTCAAAAATATTGATTGAAACCAGGTTTAATCGACTGTTTCAGTGTGGTACCACATTACTACGTGATCCAAACCAGAAAAAACCCAGGATCCGTTCAACAAGTATGTGAAGAATGCGAAAGTATGAGTCTGATAAGTGAAAATCCCAGACCTAACCTAGACTTAACATGCGTTATCCTCTAAAATATTGATCGAAACCTGGTTTAATCGACTGTTTCAGTATGGTACCACTTTACTACGTGATCCAATCCAGAAATAGCACAGGATCTGTTCAAGGAGTATGTGAAGTGTGCGAAAGTATGAGTCTGATAAGGTCAAATCGTAGACCTATCCCAGACCTAACTTGCGTTATCCTCTAAAATATTGATCGAAACCAGGTTTAATCGACTGTTTCAGTGTGGTACCACATTACTATGTGATCCAAACCAGAAAAAACCCAGGATCAGTTTAACAAGTATGAGAAGAATGCGAAAGTCTGAGTCTGATGAGTGAGAATCCCAGACCTATCCCAGACCTAACATTCGTAATCCTCTAAAATATTGATCGAAACCAGGTTTGAATGACCGTTTCAGTGTGGTACCACATTCCTACGTGATCCAAACCAGAAAAAACCCAGGATCCGTTCAACAAGAATGTGTAAAATGCGAAAGTATGAGTCCGATCAGTGAAAATCTCAGGCCTTACCTAGACCTAACTTGCGTTGTCCTCTAAAATATTGATGGAAACCAGGTTTCATTGACTGTTTCAGTGTGGTACCACATTACTACGTGATCCAAACCAGAAAAAACCCAGGACCTAGCCATCAAGTATGAGAAATATGCGAAAGAATGAACCCGATGAGAGCAAATCCCAGACCTAACCTAGACCTTACATGCGTTATCCTCTAAAATATTGAGCGAAACCAGGTTTAATCGACTGTATCAGTGTGGTACCACATTACTATGTGATGCAATCCAGAAAAAGCCCAGGATCTAGCCATCTAGTATGAGAAATATGCGAAAGAATGAGCCTGATGAGAGCAAATCCCAGACCTATCCCAGACCTAACATTCGTTATCCTTTAAAGTATTGATCGAAACCAGGTTTAATCGACTGTTTCAGTGTGGCACCACATTACTACGTGATCCAAACCAGAAAAAACCCAGGATCAGTTCAACAAGTATGTGAAGAATGCGAAAGTACGAGTCTGATGAGTGTAATTCCCAGGGCTGACCTAGACCTAACATGCGTTATCCTCTAAAATATTGATCGAAACCAGGTTTAGTCGACTGTTTCAGTGTGGTATCACACTACTACGTGACCCAAACCAGAAAAAACCCAGGATCTGTACAACAAGTATGTGAAAAACGCGAAAGTATGAGCCTGATGAGGGCAAATCCCAGACCTATCCCAGACCTAACTTGCGTTATCCTCTAAAATATTGATCGAAACCAGGTTTGATTGACCGTTTCAGTGTGGTACCACATTACTACGTGATCCAAACCAGAAAAAACCCAGGATCCGTTCAACAAGTATGTGAAGAATGCGAAAGTATGAGTCTGATGAGTGAAAATCTCAGGCCTTACCTAGACCTAACTTGCGTTGTCCTCTAAAATATTGATGGAAACCAGGTTTCATTGACTGTTTCAGTGTGGTACCACATTACTACGTGATCCAAACCAGAAAAAACCCAGGATCCGTTCAACAAGTATGTGAAGAATGCGAAAGTATGAGTCTGATGAGGTCAAATCCCAGACCTATCCCAGACCTAACTTGCGTTATCCTCAAAAATATTGATTGAAACCAGGTTTAATCGACTGTTTCAGTGTGGTACCACATTACTACGTGATCCTTACCAGAAAAAACCCAGGATCCGTTCAACAAGTATGTGAAGAATGCGAAAGTATGAGTCTGATAAGTGAAAATCCCAGACCTAACCTAGACTTAACATGCGTTATCCTCTAAAATATTGATCGAAACCTGGTTTAATCGACTGTTTCAGTATGGTACCACTTTACTACGTGATCCAATCCAGAAATAGCACAGGATCTGTTCAAGGAGTATGTGAAGTGTGCGAAAGTATGAGTCTGATAAGGTCAAATCGTAGACCTATCCCAGACCTAACTTGCGTTATCCTCTAAAATATTGATCGAAACCAGGTTTAATCGACTGTTTCAGTGTGGTACCACATTACTATGTGATCCAAACCAGAAAAAACCCAGGATCAGTTTAACAAGTATGAGAAGAATGCGAAAGTCTGAGTCTGATGAGTGAGAATCCCAGACCTATCCCAGTCCTAACATTCGTAATCCTCTAAAATATTGATCGAAACCAGGTTTAATCGACTGTTTCATTGTGTTACCACATTACTACGTGATCCAAACCAGAAAAAACCCAGGATCTGTTCAACAAGTATGTGAAGAATGCGAAAGTATGAGTCTGATGAGTGTAATTCCCAGGGCTGACCTAGACCTAACATGCGTTATCCTCTAAAATATTGATCGAAACCAGGTTTAATCGACTGTTTCAGTGTGGTATCACACTACTACGTGACCCAAACCAGAAAAAACCCAGGATCTGTACAACAGGAATGTGAAAAACGCGAAAGTATGAGCCTGATGAGGGCAAATCCCAGACCAATCCCAGACCTAACTTACGTTATCCTCTAAAATACTGATCGAAACCAGGTTTGAATGACCGTTTCAGTGTGGTACCACATTCCTACGTGATCCAAACCAGAAAAAACCCAGGATCCGTTCAACAAGAATGTGTAAAATGCGAAAGTATGAGTCCGATCAGTGAAAATCTCAGGCCTTACCTAGACCTAACTTGCGTTGTCCTCTAAAATATTGATGGAAACCAGGTTTCATTGACTGTTTCAGTGTGGTACCACATTACTACGTGATCCAAACCAGAAAAAACCCAGGACCTAGCCATCAAGTATGAGAAATATGCGAAAGAATGAACCCGATGAGAGCAAATCCCAGACCTAACCTAGACCTTACATGCGTTATCCTCTAAAATATTGAGCGAAACCAGGTTTAATCGACTGTATCAGTGTGGTACCACATTACTATGTGATGCAATCCAGAAAAAGCCCAGGATCTAGCCATCTAGTATGAGAAATATGCGAAAGAATGAGCCTGATGAGAGCAAATCCCAGACCTATCCCAGACCTAACATTCGTTATCCTTTAAAGTATTGATCGAAACCAGGTTTAATCGACTGTTTCAGTGTGGCACCACATTACTACGTGATCCAAACCAGAAAAAACCCAGGATCAGTTCAACAAGTATGTGAAGAATGCGAAAGTACGAGTCTGATGAGTGTAATTCCCAGGGCTGACCTAGACCTAACATGCGTTATCCTCTAAAATATTGATCGAAACCAGGTTTAGTCGACTGTTTCAGTGTGGTATCACACTACTACGTGACCCAAACCAGAAAAAACCCAGGATCTGTACAACAAGTATGTGAAAAACGCGAAAGTATGAGCCTGATGAGGGCAAATCCCAGACCTATCCCAGACCTAACTTGCGTTATCCTCTAAAATATTGATCGAAACCAGGTTTGATTGACCGTTTCAGTGTGGTACCACATTACTACGTGATCCAAACCAGAAAAAACCCAGGATCCGTTCAACAAGTATGTGAAGAATGCGAAAGTATGAGTCTGATGAGTGAAAATCTCAGGCCTTACCTAGACCTAACTTGCGTTGTCCTCTAAAATATTGATGGAAACCAGGTTTCATTGACTGTTTCAGTGTGGTACCACATTACTACGTGATCCAAACCAGAAAAAACCCAGGATCCGTTCAACAAGTATGTGAAGAATGCGAAAGTATGAGTCTGATGAGGTCAAATCCCAGACCTATCCCAGACCTAACTTGCGTTATCCTCAAAAATATTGATTGAAACCAGGTTTAATCGACTGTTTCAGTGTGGTACCACATTACTACGTGATCCTTACCAGAAAAAACCCAGGATCCGTTCAACAAGTATGTGAAGAATGCGAAAGTATGAGTCTGATAAGTGAAAATCCCAGACCTAACCTAGACTTAACATGCGTTATCCTCTAAAATATTGATCGAAACCTGGTTTAATCGACTGTTTCAGTATGGTACCACTTTACTACGTGATCCAATCCAGAAATAGCACAGGATCTGTTCAAGGAGTATGTGAAGTGTGCGAAAGTATGAGTCTGATAAGGTCAAATCGTAGACCTATCCCAGACCTAACTTGCGTTATCCTCTAAAATATTGATCGAAACCAGGTTTAATCGACTGTTTCAGTGTGGTACCACATTACTATGTGATCCAAACCAGAAAAAACCCAGGATCAGTTTAACAAGTATGAGAAGAATGCGAAAGTCTGAGTCTGATGAGTGAGAATCCCAGACCTATCCCAGACCTAACATTCGTAATCCTCTAAAATATTGATCGAAACCAGGTTTAATCGACTGTTTCATTGTGTTACCACATTACTACGTGATCCAAACCAGAAAAAACCCAGGATCTGTTCAACAAGTATGTGAAGAATGCGAAAGTATGAGTCTGATGAGTGTAATTCCCAGGGCTGACCTAGACCTAACATGCGTTATCCTCTAAAATATTGATCGAAACCAGGTTTAATCGACTGTTTCAGTGTGGTATCACACTACTACGTGACCCAAACCAGAAAAAACCCAGGATCTGTACAACAGGAATGTGAAAAACGCGAAAGTATGAGCCTGATGAGGGCAAATCCCAGACCAATCCCAGACCTAACTTACGTTATCCTCTAAAATACTGATCGAAACCAGGTTTGAATGACCGTTTCAGTGTGGTACCACATTCCTACGTGATCCAAACCAGAAAAAACCCAGGATCCGTTCAACAAGAATGTGTAAAATGCGAAAGTATGAGTCCGATCAGTGAAAATCTCAGGCCTTACCTAGACCTAACTTGCGTTGTCCTCTAAAATATTGATGGAAACCAGGTTTCATTGACTGTTTCAGTGTGGTACCACATTACTACGTGATCCAAACCAGAAAAAACCCAGGACCTAGCCATCAAGTATGAGAAATATGCGAAAGAATGAACCCGATGAGAGCAAATCCCAGACCTAACCTAGACCTTACATGCGTTATCCTCTAAAATATTGAGCGAAACCAGGTTTAATCGACTGTATCAGTGTGGTACCACATTACTATGTGATGCAATCCAGAAAAAGCCCAGGATCTAGCCATCTAGTATGAGAAATATGCGAAAGAATGAGCCTGATGAGAGCAAATCCCAGACCTATCCCAGACCTAACATTCGTTATCCTTTAAAGTATTGATCGAAACCAGGTTTAATCGACTGTTTCAGTGTGGCACCACATTACTACGTGATCCAAACCAGAAAAAACCCAGGATCAGTTCAACAAGTATGTGAAGAATGCGAAAGTACGAGTCTGATGAGTGTAATTCCCAGGGCTGACCTAGACCTAACATGCGTTATCCTCTAAAATATTGATCGAAACCAGTTTTAGTCGACTGTTTCAGTGTGGTATCACACTACTACGTGACCCAAACCAGAAAAAACCCAGGATCTGTACAACAAGTATGTGAAAAACGCGAAAGTATGAGCCTGATGAGGGCAACTCCCAGACCTATCCCAGACCTAACTTGCGTTATCCTCTAAAATATTGATCGAAACCAGGTTTGATTGACCGTTTCAGTGTGGTACCACATTACTACGTGATCCAAACCAGAAAAAACCCAGGATCCGTTCAACAAGTATGTGAAGAATGCGAAAGTATGAGTCTGATGAGTGAAAATCTCAGGCCTTACCTAGACCTAACTTGCGTTGTCCTCTAAAATATTGATGGAAACCAGGTTTCATTGACTGTTTCAGTGTGGTACCACATTATTACGTGATCCAAACCAGAAAAAACCCAGGATCCGTTCAACAAGTATGTGAAGAATGCGAAAGTATGAGTCTGATGAGGTCAAATCCCAGACCTATCCCAGACCTAACTTGCGTTATCCTCAAAAATATTGATTGAAACCAGGTTTAATCGACTGTTTCAGTGTGGTACCACATTACTACGTGATCCTTACCAGAAAAAACCCAGGATCCGTTCAACAAGTATGTGAAGAATGCGAAAGTATGAGTCTGATGAGTGAAAATCCCAGACCTAACCTAGACTTAACATGCGTTATCCTCAAAAATATTGATCGAAACCAGGTTTAATCGACTGTTTCAGTGTGGTACCACATTACTACGTGATCCTTACCAGAAAAAACCCAGGATCCGTTCAACAAGTATGTGAAGAATGCGAAAGTATGAGTCTGATGAGTGAAAATCCCAGACCTAACCTAGACTTAACATGCGTTATCCTCAAAAATATTGATCGAAACCTGGTTTAATCGACTGTTTCAGTGTGGTACCACATTACTATGTGATCCAAACCAGAAAATAACCCAGGATCTGTTCAAGGAGTATGTGAAGTGTGCGAAAGTATGAGTCTGATGAGGTCAAATCCTAGACCTATCCCAGACCTAACTTGCGTTATCCTCTAAAATATTGATCGAAACCAGGTTTAATCGACTGTTTCAGTGTGGTACCACATTACTACGTGATCCAAACCAGAAAAAACCCAGGATCCGTTCAACAAGTATGTGAAGAATGCGAAAGTATGAGTCTGATGAGTGAAAATCCCAGACCAACCTAGACTTAACATGCGTTATCCTCTAAAATATTGATCGAAACCTGGTTTAATCGACTGTTTCTGTGTGGTACCACATTACTATGTGATCCAAACCAGAAAATAACCCAGGATCTGTTCAAGGAGTATGTGAAGTGTGCGAAAGTATGAGTCTGATGAGGTCAAATCCTAGACCTATCCCAGACCTAACTTGCGTTATCCTCTAAAATATTGATCGAAACCAGGTTTAATCGACTGTTTCTGTGCGGTACCACATTACTACGTGATCCAAACCAGAAAAAACCCAGGATCAGTTCAACAAGTATGTGAAGAATGCGAAAATATGAGTCTGATGAGTGTAATTCCCAGGGCTGACCTAGACCTAACATGCGTTATCCTCTAAAATATTGATCGAAACCAGGTTTAATCGACTGTTTCAGTGTGGTATCACACTACTACGTGACCTAAACCAGAAAAAGCCGAGGATCTGTACAACAGGAATGTGAAAAACGCGAAAGTATGAGCCTGATGAGGGCAAATCCCAGACCAATCCCAGACCTAACTAGCGTTATCCTCTAAAATACTGATCGAAACCAGGTTTGAATGACAGTTTCAGTGTGGTACCACATTACTACGTGATCCAAACCAGAAAAAACCCAGGATCCGTTCAACAAGAATGTGAAAAATGCGAAAGTATGAGTCCGATCAGTGAAAATCTCAGGCCTTACCTAGACCTAACTTGCGTTGTCCTCTAAAATATTCATGGAAACCAGGTTTCATTGACTGTTTCAGTGTGGTACCACATTACTACGTGATCCAAACTTGAAAAAACCCAGGATCTAGCCATCAAGTATGAGAAATATGCGAAAGAATGAACCTGATGAGAGCAAATCCCAGACCTAACCTAGACCTTACATGCGTTATCCTCTAAAATATTGAGCGAAACCGGGTTTAATCGACTGTTTCAGTGTGGTACCACATTACTATGTGATGCAATCCAGAAAAAGCTCAGGGTCAGTTCAACAAGTATGAGAAGAATGCGAAGGTATGAGTCTGATGAGTGAGAATCCCAGACCTATCCCAGACCTAACTTGCGTTATCCTCAAAAATATTGATTGAAACCAGGTTTAATCGACTGTTTCAGTGTGGTACCACATTACTACGTGATCCAAACCAGAAAAAACCCAGGATCCGTTCAACAAGTATGTGAAGAATGCGAAAGTATGAGTCTGATAAGTGAAAATCCCAGACCTAACCTAGACTTAACATGCGTTATCCTCTAAAATATTGATCGAAACCTGGTTTAATCGACTGTTTCAGTGTGGTACCACTTTACTACGTGATCCAATCCAGAAATAGCCCAGGATCTGTTCAAGGAGTATGTGAAGTGTGCGAAAGTATGAGTCTGATGAGGTCAAATCCTAGACCTATCCCAGACCTAACTTGCGTTATCCTCTAAAATATTGATCGAAACCAGGTTTAATCGACTGTTTCAGTGTGGTACCACATTACTATGTGATCCAAACCAGAAAAAACCCAGGGTCAGTTTAACAAGTATGAGAAGAATGCGAAAGTATGAGTCTGATGAGTGAGAATCCCAGACCTATCCCAGACCTAACATTCGTTATCCTCTAAAATATTGATCGAAACCAGGTTTAATCGACTGTTTCAGTGTGGTACCACATTACTATGTGATCCAAACCAGAAAAAACCCAGGATCAGTTCAACAAGTATGAGAAGAATGCGAAAGTATGAGTCTGATGAGTGAGAATCCCAGACCTATCCCAGACCTAACATTCGTTATCCTCTAAAATATTGATCGAAACCAGGTTTAATCGACTGTTTCAGTGTGGTATCACACTACTACGTGACCCAAACCAGAAAAAACCCAGGATCTGTACAACAAGTATGTGCAAAACGCGAAAGTATGAGCCTGATGAGGGCAAATCCCAGACCTATCCCAGACCTAACTTGCGTTATCCTCTAAAATATTGATCGAAACCAGGTTTGATTGACCGTTTCAGTGTGGTACCACATTACTACGTGATCCAAACCAGAAAAAACCCAGGATCCGTTCAACAAGAATGTGAAAAATGCGAAAGTATGAGTCCGATCAGTGAAAATCTCAGGCCTTACCTAGACCTAACTTGCGTTGTCCTCTAAAATATTGATGGAAACCAGGTTTCATTGACTGTTTCAGTGTGGTACCACATTACTACGTGATCCAAACCAGAAAAAACCCAGGATCCGTTCAACAAGTATGTGAAGAATGCGAAAGTATGAGTCTGATGAGTGAAAATCCCAGGCCTAACCCAGACCTAACTTGCGTTGTCCTCTAAAATATTGATGGAAACCAGGTTTCATTGACTGTTTCAGTGTGGTACCACAATACTACGTGATCCAAACCAGAAAAAACCCAGGATCAGTTCAACAAGTATGTGAAGAATGCGAAAGTATGAGTCTGATAAGTGAAAATCCCAGACCTAACCTAGACTTAACATGCGTTATCCTCTAAAATATTGATCGAAACCTGGTTTAATCGACTGTTTCAGTGTGGTACCACTTTACTACGTGATCCAATCCAGAAATAGCCCAGGATCTGTTCAAGGAGTATGTGAAGTGTGCGAAAGTATGAGTCTGATGAGGTCAAATCCTAGACCTATCCCAGACCTAACTTGCGTTATCCTCTAAAATATTGATCGAAACCAGGTTTAATCGACTGTTTCAGTGTGGTACCACATTACTATGTGATCCAAACCAGAAAAAACCCAGGATCAGTTCAACAAGTATGAGAAGAATGCGAAAGTATGAGTCTGATGAGTGAGAATCCCAGACCTATCCCAGACCTAACATGCGTTATCCTCTAAAATATTGATCGAAACCTGGTTTAATCGACTGTTTCAGTGTGGTACCACATTACTATGTGATCGAAACCAGAAAATAACCCAGGATCTGTTCAAGGAGTATGTGAAGTGTTGCGAAAGTATGAGCCTGATGAGGGCAAATCCCAGACCTATCCCAGACCTAACTTGCGTTATCCTCTAAAATATTGATCGAAACCAGGTTTGATTGACCGTTTCAGTGTGGTACCACATTACTACGTGATCCAAACCAGAAAAAACCCAGGATCCGTTCAACAAGAATGTGAAAAATGCGAAAGTATGAGTCCGATCAGTGAAAATCTCAGGCCTTACCTAGACCTAACTTGCGTTGTCCTCTAAAATATTGATGGAAACCAGGTTTCATTGACTGTTTCAGTGTGGTACCACATTACTACGTGATCCAAACCAGAAAAAACCCAGGATCCGTTCAACAAGTATGTGAAGAATGCGAAAGTATGAGTCTGATGAGTGAAAATCCCAGGCCTAACCCAGACCTAACTTGCGTTGTCCTCTAAAATATTGATGGAAACCAGGTTTCATTGACTGTTTCAGTGTGGTACCACAATACTACGTGATCCAAACCAGAAAAAACCCAGGATCAGTTCAACAAGTATGTGAAGAATGTGAAAGTATGAGTCTGATGAGTGTAATTCCCATGGCTAACCTAGACCTAACATGCGTTGTCCTCTAAAATATTGATGGAAACCAGGTTTCATTGACTGTTTCAGTGTGGTACTACATTACTACGTGATGCAATCCAGAAACAGCCCAGGATCTAGCCATGAAGTATGAGAAATATGCGAAAGAATGAGCCTGATGAGAGCAAATCCCAGACCTAACCTAGACATAACATGCGTTATCCTCTAAAATATTGAGCGAAACCAGGTTTAATGGACTGTTTCAGTGTGGTACCACACTACTTCGTGATCCAAACCAGAAAAAACCCAGGATCGGTTCAACAAGTATGTGAAAAACGCGAAACAGTGAGCCTGATGAGGGCAAATCTTAGACCTAACCCAGACCTAAGATGCGTTATCCTCTAAAATATTTATCCAGACCAGGTTTCATTGAATGGTTCAGTGTGGTACCACTTTACTACGTGATCCAATCCAGAAATAGACCAGGATCTAGCCATGAAGTATGAGAAATATGCGAAAGTAAGAGCCTGATGAGGGCAAATCCTAGACCTATCCCAGACCTAACTTGCGTTATCCTCTAAAATATTGATCGAAACCAGGTTTAATTGACTGTTTCAGCGTGGTACCACATTACTACGTGATACAATCCAGAAACAGCCCAGGATCTAGCCATGAAGTATGAGAAATATGCGAAAGAATGAGCCTGATGTGAGCAAATCCCAGACCTAACCTAGACCTAACATGAATTATTCTCTAAAATATTGATCGAAACCAGGTTTAATTGACTGTCCCAGTGTGGTCCCACATTACTACGTGATCCAAACCAGAAAAAACCCAGGATCCGTTCAACAAGAATGTGAAGAATGCGAAAGTATGAGACTGATGAGTGAAAATCCCAGACCTAACCTAGACCTTACATGCGTTATCCTCTAAAATATTGAGCGAAACCAGGTTTAATGGACTGTTTCAGTGTGGTACCACATTACTTCGTGATCCAAACCAGAAAAAACCCAGGATCCGTTCAACAAGAATGTGAAAAATGCGAAAGTATGAGTCCGATCAGTGAAAATCTCAGGCCTTACCTAGACCTAACTTGCGTTGTCCTCTAAAATATTGATGGAAACCAGGTTTCATTGACTGTTTCAGTGTGGTACCACATTACTACGTGATCCAAACGAGAAAAAACCCAGGATCTAGCCATCAAGTATGAGAAATATGCGAAAGAATGAACCCGATGAGAGCAAATCCCAGACCTAACCTAGACCTTACATGCGTTATCCTCTAAAATATTGTGCGAAACCGGGTTTAATCGACTGTTTCAGTGTGGTACCACATTACTATGTGATGCAATCCAGAAAAAGCCCAGGATCAGTTCAACAAGTATGAGAAGAATGCGAAGGTATGAGTCTGATGAGTGAGAATCCCAGACCTATCCCAGGCCTAACTTGCGTTATCCTCAAAAATATTGATTGAAACCAGGTTTAATCGACTGTTTCAGTGTGGTACCACATTACTACGTGATCCAAACCAGAAAAAACCCAGGATCCGTTCAACAAGTATGTGAAGAATGCGAAAGTATGAGTCTGATAAGTGAAAATCCCAGACCTAACCTAGACTTAACATGCGTTATCCTCTAAAATATTGATCGAAACCTGGTTTAACCGACTGTTTCAGTGTGGTACCACTTTACTACGTGATCCAATCCAGAAATAGCCCAGGATCTGTTCAAGGAGTATGTGAAGTGTGCGAAAGTATGAGTCTGATGAGGTCAAATCCTAGACCTATCCCAGACCTAACATTCGTTATCCTCTAAAATATTGAGCGAAACCAGGTTTAATGGACTGTTTCAGTGTGGTACCACACTACTTCGTGATCCAAACCAGAAAAAACCCAGGATCTGTTCAACACGTATGTGAAAAACGCTAAACTGTGAGCCTGATGAGGGCAAATCTTAGACCTAACCCAGACCTAAGATGCGTTATCCTCTAAAATATTTATCGTGACCAGGTTTCATTGAATGTTTCAGTGTGGTCCCACATTACTACGTGATCCAAACCAGAAAAAACCCAGGATCTGTTCAAGGAGTATGTGAAGTGTGCGAAAGTATGAGTCTGATGAGGTCAAATCCTAGACCTATCCCAGACATAACATGCGTTATCCTCTAAAATATTGATCGAAACCAGGTTTAATCGACTGTTTCAGTGTGGTACCACATTACTATGTGATCCAAACCAGAAAAAACCCAGGATCAGTTCAACAAGTATGAGAAGAATGCGAAAGTATGAGTCTGATGAGTGAGAGTCCCAGACCTATCCCACACCTAACATTCGTTATCCTCTAAAATATTGATCGAAACCAGGTTTAATCGACTGTTTCAGTGTGGTACCACATTACTACGTGATCCAAACCAGAAAAAACGCAGGATCAGTTCAACAAGTATGTGAAGAATGCGAAAGTATGAGTCTGATGAGTGTAATTCCCAGGGCTGACCTAGACCTAACATGCGTTATCCTCTAAAATATTGATCGAAACCAGGTTTAATCGACTGTTGCAGTGTGGTATCACACTACTACGTGACCCAAACCAGAAAAAACCCAGGATCTGTACAACAAGTATGTGAAAAATGCGAAAGTATGAGTCCGATCAGTGAAAATCTCAGGCCTTACCTAGACCTAACTTGCGTTGTCCTCTAAAATATTGATGGAAACCAGGTTTCATTGACTGTTTCAGTGTGGTACCACATTACTACGTGATCCAAACCAGAAAAAACCCAGGACCTAGCCATCAAGTATGAGAAATATGCGAAAGAATGAACCCGATGAGAGCAAATCCCAGACCTAACCTAGACCTTACATGCGTTATCCTCTAAAATATTGAGCGAAACCAGGTTTAATCGACTGTATCAGTGTGGTACCACATTACTATGTGATGCAATCCAGAAAAAGCCCAGGATCTAGCCATCTAGTATGAGAAATATGCGAAAGAATGAGCCTGATGAGAGCAAATCCCAGACCTATCCCAGACCTAACTTGCGTTATCCTCAAAAATATTGATTGAAACCAGGTTTAATCGACTGTTTCAGTGTGGTACCACATTACTACGTGATCCTTACCAGAAAAAACCCAGGATCCGTTCAACAAGTATGTGAAGAATGCGAAAGTATGAGTCTGATAAGTGAAAATCCCAGACCTAACCTAGACTTAACATGCGTTATCCTCTAAAATATTGATCGAAACCTGGTTTAATCGACTGTTTCAGTATGGTACCACTTTACTACGTGATCCAATCCAGAAATAGCACAGGATCTGTTCAAGGAGTATGTGAAGTGTGCGAAAGTATGAGTCTGATAAGGTCAAATCGTAGACCTATCCCAGACCTAACTTGCGTTATCCTCTAAAATATTGATCGAAACCAGGTTTAATCGACTGTTTCAGTGTGGTACCACATTACTATGTGATCCAAACCAGAAAAAACCCAGGATCAGTTTAACAAGTATGAGAAGAATGCGAAAGTCTGAGTCTGATGTGTGAGAATCCCAGACCTATCCCAGACCTAACATTCGTAATCCTCTAAAATATTGATCGAAACCAGGTTTAATCGACTGTTTCATTGTGTTACCACATTACTACGTGATCCAAACCAGAAAAAACCCAGGATCTGTTCAACAAGTATGTGAAGAATGCGAAAGTATGAGTCTGATGAGTGTAATTCCCAGGGCTGACCTAGACCTAACATGCGTTATCCTCTAAAATATTGATCGAAACCAGGTTTAATCGACTGTTTCAGTGTGGTATCACACTACTACGTGACCCAAACCAGAAAAAACCCAGGATCTGTACAACAGGAATGTGAAAAACGCGAAAGTATGAGCCTGATGAGGGCAAATCCCAGACCAATCCCAGACCTAACTTACGTTATCCTCTAAAATACTGATCGAAACCAGGTTTGAATGACCGTTTCAGTGTGGTACCACATTCCTACGTGATCCAAACCAGAAAAAACCCAGGATCCGTTCAACAAGAATGTGTAAAATGCGAAAGTATGAGTCCGATCAGTGAAAATCTCAGGCCTTACCTAGACCTAACTTGCGTTGTCCTCAAAAATATTGATGGAAACCAGGTTTCATTGACTGTTTCAGTGTGGTACCACATTACTACGTGATCCAAACCAGAAAAAACCCAGGACCTAGCCATCAAGTATGAGAAATATGCGAAAGAATGAACCCGATGAGAGCAAATCCCAGACCTAACCTAGACCTTACATGCGTTATCCTCTAAAATATTGAGCGAAACCAGGTTTAATCGACTGTATCAGTGTGGTACCACATTACTATGTGATGCAATCCAGAAAAAGCCCAGGATCTAGCCATCTAGTATGAGAAATATGCGAAAGAATGAGCCTGATGAGAGCAAATCCCAGACCTATCCCAGACCTAACATTCGTTATCCTTTAAAGTATTGATCGAAACCAGGTTTAATCGACTGTTTCAGTGTGGCACCACATTACTACGTGATCCAAACCAGAAAAAACCCAGGATCAGTTCAACAAGTATGTGAAGAATGCGAAAGTACGAGTCTGATGAGTGTAATTCCCAGGGCTGACCTAGACCTAACATGCGTTATCCTCTAAAATATTGATCGAAACCAGTTTTAGTCGACTGTTTCAGTGTGGTATCACACTACTACGTGACCCAAACCAGAAAAAACCCAGGATCTGTACAACAAGTATGTGAAAAACGCGAAAGTATGAGCCTGATGAGGGCAACTCCCAGACCTATCCCAGACCTAACTTGCGTTATCCTCTAAAATATTGATCGAAACCAGGTTTGATTGACCGTTTCAGTGTGGTACCACATTACTACGTGATCCAAACCAGAAAAAACCCAGGATCCGTTCAACAAGTATGTGAAGAATGCGAAAGTATGAGTCTGATGAGTGAAAATCTCAGGCCTTACCTAGACCTAACTTGCGTTGTCCTCTAAAATATTGATGGAAACCAGGTTTCATTGACTGTTTCAGTGTGGTACCACATTATTACGTGATCCAAACCAGAAAAAACCCAGGATCCGTTCAACAAGTATGTGAAGAATGCGAAAGTATGAGTCTGATGAGGTCAAATCCCAGACCTATCCCAGACCTAACTTGCGTTATCCTCAAAAATATTGATTGAAACCAGGTTTAATCGACTGTTTCAGTGTGGTACCACATTACTACGTGATCCTTACCAGAAAAAACCCAGGATCCGTTCAACAAGTATGTGAAGAATGCGAAAGTATGAGTCTGATGACTGAAAATCCCAGACCTAACCTAGACTTAACATGCGTTATCCTCAAAAATATTGATCGAAACCAGGTTTAATCGACTGTTTCAGTGTGGTACCACATTACTACGTGATCCTTACCAGAAAAAACCCAGGATCCGTTCAACAAGTATGTGAAGAATGCGAAAGTATGAGTCTGATGAGTGAAAATCCCAGACCTAACCTAGACTTAACATGCGTTATCCTCAAAAATATTGATCGAAACCTGGTTTAATCGACTGTTTCAGTGTGGTACCACATTACTATGTGATCCAAACCAGAAAATAACCCAGGATCTGTTCAAGGAGTATGTGAAGTGTGCGAAAGTATGAGTCTGATGAGGTCAAATCCTAGACCTATCCCAGACCTAACTTGCGTTATCCGCTAAAATATTGATCGAAACCAGGTTTAATCGACTGTTTCAGTGTGGCACCACATTACTACGTGATCCAAACCAGAAAAAACCCAGGATCAGTTCAACAAGTATGTGAAGAATGCGAAAGTACGAGTCTGATGAGTGTAATTCCCAGGGCTGACCTAGACCTAACATGCGTCATCCTCTAAAATATTGATCGAAACCAGGTTTAGTCGACTGTTTCAGTGTGGTATCACACTACTACGTGACCCAAACCAGAAAAAACCCAGGATCTGTACAACAAGTATGTGAAAAACGCGAAAGTATGAGTCTGATGAGGTCAAATCCTAGACCTATCCCAGACCTAACTTGCGTTATCCTCTAAAATATTGATCGAAACCAGGTTTAATCGACTGTTTCAGTGTGGTACCACATTACTACGTGATCCAAACCAGAAAAAACCCAGGATCCGTTCAACAAGTATGTGAAGAATGCGAAAGTATGAGTCTGATGAGTGAAAATCCCAGACCAACCTAGACTTAACATGCGTTATCCTCTAAAATATTGATCGAAACCTGGTTTAATCGACTGTTTCTGTGTGGTACCACATTACTATGTGATCCAAACCAGAAAATAACCCAGGATCTGTTCAAGGAGTATGTGAAGTGTGCGAAAGTATGAGTCTGATGAGGTCAAATCCTAGACCTATCCCAGACCTAACTTGCGTTATCCTCTAAAATATTGATCGAAACCAGGTTTAATCGACTGTTTCTGTGCGGTACCACATTACTACGTGATCCAAACCAGAAAAAACCCAGGATCAGTTCAACAAGTATGTGAAGAATGCGAAAATATGAGTCTGATGAGTGTAATTCCCAGGGCTGACCTAGACCTAACATGCGTTATCCTCTAAAATATTGATCGAAACCAGGTTTAATCGACTGTTTCAGTGTGGTATCACACTACTACGTGACCTAAACCAGAAAAAGCCGAGGATCTGTACAACAGGAATGTGAAAAACGCGAAAGTATGAGCCTGATGAGGGCAAATCCCAGACCAATCCCAGACCTAACTAGCGTTATCCTCTAAAATACTGATCGAAACCAGGTTTGAATGACAGTTTCAGTGTGGTACCACATTACTACGTGATCCAAACCAGAAAAAACCCAGGATCCGTTCAACAAGAATGTGAAAAATGCGAAAGTATGAGTCCGATCAGTGAAAATCTCAGGCCTTACCTAGACCTAACTTGCGTTGTCCTCTAAAATATTGATGGAAACCAGGTTTCATTGACTGTTTCAGTGTGGTACCACATTACTACGTGATCCAAACGAGAAAAAACCCAGGATCTAGCCATCAAGTATGAGAAATATGCGAAAGAATGAACCTGATGAGAGCAAATCCCAGACCTAACCTAGACCTTACATGCGTTATCCTCTAAAATATTGAGCGAAACCGGGTTTAATCGACTGTTTCAGTGTGGTACCACATTACTATGTGATGCAATCCAGAAAAAGCCCAGGGTCAGTTCAACAAGTATGAGAAGAATGCGAAGGTATGAGTCTGATGAGTGAGAATCCCAGACCTATCCCAGACCTAACTTGCGTTATCCTCAAAAATATTGATTGAAACCAGGTTTAATCGACTGTTTCAGTGTGGTACCACATTACTACGTGATCCAAACCAGAAAAAACCCAGGATCCGTTCAACAAGTATGTGAAGAATGCGAAAGTATGAGTCTGATAAGTGAAAATCCCAGACCTAACCTAGACTTAACATGCGTTATCCTCTAAAATATTGATCGAAACCTGGTTTAATCGACTGTTTCAGTGTGGTACCACTTTACTACGTGATCCAATCCAGAAATAGCCCAGGATCTGTTCAAGGAGTATGTGAAGTGTGCGAAAGTATGAGTCTGATGAGGTCAAATCCTAGACCTATCCCAGACCTAACTTGCGTTATCCTCTAAAATATTGATCGAAACCAGGTTTAATCGACTGTTTCAGTGTGGTACCACATTACTATGTGATCCAAACCAGAAAAAACCCAGGGTCAGTTTAACAAGTATGAGAAGAATGCGAAAGTATGAGTCTGATGAGTGAGAATCCCAGACCTATCCCAGACCTAACATTCGTTATCCTCTAAAATATTGATCGAAACCAGGTTTAATCGACTGTTTCAGTGTGGTACCACATTACTATGTGATCCAAACCAGAAAAAACCCAGGATCAGTTCAACAAGTATGAGAAGAATGCGAAAGTATGAGTCTGATGAGTGAGAATCCCAGACCTATCCCAGACCTAACATTCGTTATCCTCTAAAATATTGATCGAAACCAGGTTTAATCGACTGTTTCAGTGTGGTATCACACTACTACGTGACCCAAACCAGAAAAAACCCAGGATCTGTACAACAAGTATGTGCAAAACGCGAAAGTATGAGCCTGATGAGGGCAAATCCCAGACCTATCCCAGACCTAACTTGCGTTATCCTCTAAAATATTGATCGGAACCAGGTTTGATTGACCGTTTCAGTGTGGTACCACATTACTACGTGATCCAAACCAGAAAAAACCCAGGATCCGTTCAACAAGAATGTGAAAAATGCGAAAGTATGAGTCCGATCAGTGAAAATCTCAGGCCTTACCTAGACCTAACTTGCGTTGTCCTCTAAAATATTGATGGAAACCAGGTTTCATTGACTGTTTCAGTGTGGTACCACATTACTACGTGATCCAAACCAGAAAAAACCCAGGATCCGTTCAACAAGTATGTGAAGAATGCGAAAGTATGAGTCTGATGAGTGAAAATCCCAGGCCTAACCCAGACCTAACTTGCGTTGTCCTCTAAAATATTGATGGAAACCAGGTTTCATTGACTGTTTCAGTGTGGTACCACAATACTACGTGATCCAAACCAGAAAAAACCCAGGATCAGTTCAACAAGTATGTGAAGAATGCGAAAGTATGAGTCTGATAAGTGAAAATCCCAGACCTAACCTAGACTTAACATGCGTTATCCTCTAAAATATTGATCGAAACCTGGTTTAATCGACTGTTTCAGTGTGGTACCACTTTACTACGTGATCCAATCCAGAAATAGCCCAGGATCTGTTCAAGGAGTATGTGAAGTGTGCGAAAGTATGAGTCTGATGAGGTCAAATCCTAGACCTATCCCAGACCTAACTTGCGTTATCCTCTAAAATATTGATCGAAACCAGGTTTAATCGACTGTTTCAGTGTGGTACCACATTACTATGTGATCCAAACCAGAAAAAACCCAGGATCAGTTCAACAAGTATGAGAAGAATGCGAAAGTATGAGTCTGATGAGTGAGAATCCCAGACCTATCCCAGACCTAACATGCGTTATCCTCTAAAATATTGATCGAAACCTGGTTTAATCGACTGTTTCAGTGTGGTACCACATTACTATGTGATCGAAACCAGAAAATAACCCAGGATCTGTTCAAGGAGTATGTGAAGTGTTGCGAAAGTATGAGCCTGATGAGGGCAAATCCCAGACCTATCCCAGACCTAACTTGCGTTATCCTCTAAAATATTGATCGAAACCAGGTTTGATTGACCGTTTCAGTGTGGTACCACATTACTACGTGATCCAAACCAGAAAAAACCCAGGATCCGTTCAACAAGAATGTGAAAAATGCGAAAGTATGAGTCCGATCAGTGAAAATCTCAGGCCTTACCTAGACCTAACTTGCGTTGTCCTCTAAAATATTGATGGAAACCAGGTTTCATTGACTGTTTCAGTGTGGTACCACATTACTACGTGATCCAAACCAGAAAAAACCCAGGATCCGTTCAACAAGTATGTGAAGAATGCGAAAGTATGAGTCTGATGAGTGAAAATCCCAGGCCTAACCCAGACCTAACTTGCGTTGTCCTCTAAAATATTGATGGAAACCAGGTTTCATTGACTGTTTCAGTGTGGTACCACAATACTACGTGATCCAAACCAGAAAAAACCCAGGATCAGTTCAACAAGTATGTGAAGAATGTGAAAGTATGAGTCTGATGAGTGTAATTCCCATGGCTAACCTAGACCTAACATGCGTTGTCCTCTAAAATATTGATGGAAACCAGGTTTCATTGACTGTTTCAGTGTGGTACTACATTACTACGTGATGCAATCCAGAAACAGCCCAGGATCTAGCCATGAAGTATGAGAAATATGCGAAAGAATGAGCCTGATGAGAGCAAATCCCAGACCTAACCTAGACATAACATGCGTTATCCTCTAAAATATTGAGCGAAACCAGGTTTAATGGACTGTTTCAGTGTGGTACCACACTACTTCGTGATCCAAACCAGAAAAAACCCAGGATCGGTTCAACAAGTATGTGAAAAACGCGAAACTGTGAGCCTGATGAGGGCAAATCTTAGACCTAACCCAGACCTAAGATGCGTTATCCTCTAAAATATTTATCCAGACCAGGTTTCATTGAATGGTTCAGTGTGGTACCACTTTACTACGTGATCCAATCCAGAAATAGACCAGGATCTAGCCATGAAGTATGAGAAATATGCGAAAGTAAGAGCCTGATGAGGGCAAATCCTAGACCTATCCCAGACCTAACATGAATTATTCTCTAAAATATTGATCGAAACCAGGTTTAATTGACTGTCCCAGTGTGGTCCCACATTACTACGTGATCCAAACCAGAAAAAACCCAGGATCCGTTCAACAAGAATGTGAAGAATGCGAAAGTATGAGACTGATGAGTGAAAATCCCAGACCTAACCTAGACCTTACATGCGTTATCCTCTAAAATATTGAGCGAAACCAGGTTTAATGGACTGTTTCAGTGTGGTACCACATTACTTCGTGATCCAAACCAGAAAAAACCCAGGATCCGTTCAACAAGAATGTGAAAAATGCGAAAGTATGAGTCCGATCAGTGAAAATCTCAGGCCTTACCTAGACCTAACTTGCGTTGTCCTCTAAAATATTGATGGAAACCAGGTTTCATTGACTGTTTCAGTGTGGTACCACATTACTACGTGATCCAAACGAGAAAAAACCCAGGATCTAGCCATCAAGTATGAGAAATATGCGAAAGAATGAACCTGATGAGAGCAAATCCCAGACCTAACCTAGACCTTACATGCGTTATCCTCTAAAATATTGTGCGAAACCGGGTTTAATCGACTGTTTCAGTGTGGTACCACATTACTATGTGATGCAATCCAGAAAAAGCCCAGGATCAGTTCAACAAGTATGAGAAGAATGCGAAGGTATGAGTCTGATGAGTGAGAATCCCAGACCTATCCCAGGCCTAACTTGCGTTATCCTCAAAAATATTGATTGAAACCAGGTTTAATCGACTGTTTCAGTGTGGTACCACATTACTACGTGATCCAAACCAGAAAAAACCCAGGATCCGTTCAACAAGTATGTGAAGAATGCGAAAGTATGAGTCTGATAAGTGAAAATCCCAGACCTAACCTAGACTTAACATGCGTTATCCTCTAAAATATTGATCGAAACCTGGTTTAACCGACTGTTTCAGTGTGGTACCACTTTACTACGTGATCCAATCCAGAAATAGCCCAGGATCTGTTCAAGGAGTATGTGAAGTGTGCGAAAGTATGAGTCTGATGAGGTCAAATCCTAGACCTATCCCAGACCTAACATTCGTTATCCTCTAAAATATTGAGCGAAACCAGGTTTAATGGACTGTTTCAGTGTGGTACCACACTACTTCGTGATCCAAACCAGAAAAAACCCAGGATCTGTTCAACACGTATGTGAAAAACGCTAAACTGTGAGCCTGATGAGGGCAAATCTTAGACCTAACCCAGACCTAAGATGCGTTATCCTCTAAAATATTTATCGTGACCAGGTTTCATTGAATGTTTCAGTGTGGTCCCACATTACTACGTGATCCAAACCAGAAAAAACCCAGGATCTGTTCAAGGAGTATGTGAAGTGTGCGAAAGTATGAGTCTGATGAGGTCAAATCCTAGACCTATCCCAGACATAACATGCGTTATCCTCTAAAATATTGATCGAAACCAGGTTTAATCGACTGTTTCAGTGTGGTACCACATTACTATGTGATCCAAACCAGAAAAAACCCAGGATCAGTTCAACAAGTATGAGAAGAATGCGAAAGTATGAGTCTGATGAGTGAGAGTCCCAGACCTATCCCACACCTAACATTCGTTATCCTCTAAAATATTGATCGAAACCAGGTTTAATCGACTGTTTCAGTGTGGTACCACATTACTACGTGATCCAAACCAGAAAAAACGCAGGATCAGTTCAACAAGTATGTGAAGAATGCGAAAGTATGAGTCTGATGAGTGTAATTCCCAGGGCTGACCTAGACCTAACATGCGTTATCCTCTAAAATATTGATCGAAACCAGGTTTAATCGACTGTTTCAGTGTGGTATCACACTACTACGTGACCCAAACCAGAAAAAACCCAGGATCTGTACAACAAGTATGTGAAAAATGCGAAAGTATGAGTCCGATCAGTGAAAATCTCAGGCCTTACCTAGACCTAACTTGCGTTGTCCTCTAAAATATTGATGGAAACCAGGTTTCATTGACTGTTTCAGTGTGGTACCACATTACTACGTGATCCAAACCAGAAAAAACCCAGGATCCGTTCAACAAGTATGTGAAGAATGCGAAAGTATGAGTCTGATGAGTGTAATTCCCATGGCTAACCTAGACCTAACATGCGTCGTCCTCTAAAATATTGATGGAAACCAGGTTTCATTGACTGTTTCAGTGTGGTACCACAATACTACGTGATCCAAACCAGAAAAAACCCAGGATCAGTTCAACAAGTATGTGAAGAATGCGAAAGTATGAGTCTGATGAGTGTAATTCCCATGGCTAACCTAGACCTAACATGCGTCGTCCTCTAAAATATTGATGGAAACCAGGTTTCATTGACTGTTTCAGTGTGGTACTACATTACTACGTGATGCAATCCAGAAACAGCCCAGGATCTAGCCATGAAGTATGAGAAATATGCGAAAGAATGAGCCTGATGAGAGCAAATCCCAGACCTAACCTAGACCTAACATGCGTTATCCTCTAAAATATTGATCGAAACCTGGTTTAATCGACTGTTTCAGTGTGGTACCACTTTACTACGTGATCCAATCCAGAAATAGCCCAGGATCTGATCAAGGAATATGTGAAGTGTGCGAAAGTATGAGTCTGATGAGGTCAAATCCTAGACCTATCCCAGACCTAACTTGCGTTATCCTCTAAAATATTGATCGAAACCAGATTTAATCGACTGTTTCAGTGTGGTACCACATTACTATGTGATCCAAACCAGAAAAAACCCAGGATCAGTTTAACAAGTATGAGAAGAATGCGAAAGTATGAGTCTGATGAGTGAGAATCCCAGACCTATCCCAGACCTAACATTCGTTATCCTCTAAAATATTGATCGAAACCAGGTTTAATCGACTGTTTCAGTGTGGTACCACATTACTACGTGATCCAAACCAGAAAAAACCCAGGATCAGTTCAACAAGTATGTGAAGAATGCGAAAGTATGAGTCTGATGACTGTAATTCCCAGGGCTGACCTAGACCTAACATGCGTTATCCTCTAAAATATTGATCGAAACCAGGTTTAATCGACTGTTTCAGTGTGGTATCACACTACTACGTGACCCAAACCAGAAAAAACCCAGGATCTGTACAACAGGAATGTGAAAAACGCGAAAGTATGAGCCTGATGAGGGCAAATCCCAGACCAATCCCAGGCCTAACTTGCGTTATCCTCTAAAATACTGATCGAAACCAGGTTTGAATGACCGTTTCAGTGTGGTACCACATTACTACGTGATCCAAACTTGAAAAAACCCAGGATCTAGCCATCAAGTATGAGAAATATGCGAAAGAATGAACCTGATGAGAGCAAATCCCAGACCTAACCTAGACCTTACATGCGTTATCCTCTAAAATATTGAGCGAAACCAGGTTTAATCGACTGTTTCAGTGTGGTACCACATTACTATGTGATGCAATCCAGAAAAAGCCCAGGATCTAGCCATCTAGTATGAGGAATATGCGAAAGAATGAGCCTGATGAGAGCAAATCCCAGACCTAACCTAGACCTAACATGCGTTATCCTCTAAAATATTGAGCGAAACCAGGTTTAAAGGACTGTTTCAGTGTGGTACCACACTACTTCGTGATCCAAACCAGAAAAAACCCAGGATCTGTTCAACACGTATGTGAAAAACGCTAAACTGTGAGCCTGATGAGGGCAAATCTTAGACCTAACCCAGACCTAAGATGCGTTATCCTCTAAAATATTTATCGTGACCAGGTTTCATTGAATGTTTCAGTGTGGTCCCACATTACTACGTGATCCAAACCAGAAAAAACCCAGGATCTGTTCAAGGAGTATGTGAAGTGTGCGAAAGTATGAGTCTGATGAGGTCAAATCCTAGACCTATCCCAGACCTAACTTGCGTTATCCTCTAAAATATTGATCGAAACCAGGTTTAATCGACTGTTTCAGTGTGGTACCACATTACTATGTGATCCAAACCAGAAAAAACCCAGGATCAGTTCAACAAGTATGAGAAGAATGCGAAAGTATGAGTCTGATGAGTGAGAATCCCAGACCTATCCCAGACCTAACATTCGTTATCCTCTAAAATATTGATCGAAAGCAGGTTTAATCGACTGTTTCAGTGTGGTACCACATTACTACGTGATCCAAACCAGAAAAAACCCAGGATCAGTTCAACAAGTATGTGAAGAATGCGAAAGTATGAGTCTGATGAGTGTAATTCCCAGGGCTGACCTAGACCTAACATGCGTTATCCTCTAAAATATTGATCGAAACCAGGTTTAATCGACTGTTTCAGTGTGGTATCACACTACTACGTGACCCAAACCAGAAAAAACCCAGGATCTGTTCAAGGAGTATGTGAAGTGTGCGAAAGTATGAGTCTGATGAGGTCAAATCCTAGACCTATCCCAGACGTAACTTGCGTTATCCTCTAAAATATTGATCGAAACCAGGTTTAATCGACTGTTTCAGTGTGGTACCACATTACTATGTGATCCAAACCAGAAAAAACCCAGGATCAGTTCAACAAGTATGAGAAGAATGCGAAAGTATGAGTCTGATGAGTGAGAATCCCAGACCTATCCCAGACCTAACATTCGTTATCCTCTAAAATATTGATCGAAACCAGGTTTAATCGACTGTTTCAGTGTGGTACCACATTACTACGTGATCCAAACCAGAAAAAACCCAGGATCAGTTCAACAAGTATGTGAAGAATGCGAAAGTATGAGTCTGATGAGTGTAATTCCCAGGGCTGACCTAGACCTAACATGCGTTATCCTCTAAAATATTGATCGAAACCAGGTTTAATCGACTGTTTCAGTGTGGTATCACACTACTACGTGACCCAAACCAGAAAAAACCCAGGATCTGTACAACAAGTATGTGAAAAACGCGAAAGTATGAGCCTGATGAGGGCAAATCCCAGACCTATCCCAGACCTAACTTGCGTTATCCTCTAAAATATTGATCGAAACCAGGTTTGATTGACCGTTTCAGTGTGGTACCACATTACTACGTGATCCAAACCAGAAAAAACCCAGGATACGTTCAACAAGAATGTGAAAAATGCGAAAGTATGAGTCCGATCAGTGAAAATCTCAGGCCTTACCTAGACCTAACTTGCGTTGTCCTCTAAAATATTGATGGAAACCAGGTTTCATTGACTGTTTCAGTGTGGTACCACATTACTACGTGATCCAAACCAGAAAAAACCCAGGATCCGTTCAACAAGTATGTGAAGAATGCGAAAGTATGAGTCTGATGAGTGAAAATCCCAGGCCTAACCTAGACCTAACATGCGTTGTCCTCTAAAATATTGATGGAAACCAGGTTTCATTGACTGTTTCAGTGTGGTACCACATTACTACGTGATCCAAACCAGAAAAAACCCAGGATCCGTTCAACAAGTATGTGAAGAATGCGAAAGTATGAGTCTGATGAGTGAAAATCCCAGGCCTAACCTAGACCTAACATGCGTTGTCCTCTAAAATATTGATGGAAACCAGGTTTCATTGACTGTTTCAGTGTGGTACCACAATACTACGTGATCCAAACCAGAAAAAACCCAGGATCAGTTCAACAAGTATGTGAAGAATGCGAAAGTATGAGTCTGATGAGTGTAATTCCCATGGCTAACCTAGACCTAACATGCGTTGTCCTCTAAAATATTGATGGAAACCAGGTTTCATTGACTGTTTCAGTGTGGTACTACATTACTACGTGATGCAATCCAGAAACAGCCCAGGATCTAGCCATGAAGTATGAGAAATATGCGAAAGAATGAGCCTGATGAGAGCAAATCCCAGACCTAACCTAGACCTAACATGCGTTATCCTCTAAAATAATGAGCGAAACCAGGTTTAATGGACTGTTTCAGTGTGGTACCACACTACTTCGTGATCCAAACCAGGAAAAACCCAGGATCGGTTGAACAAGTATGTGAAAAACGCGAAACTGTGAGCCTGATGAGGGCAAATCTTAGACCTAACCCAGACCTAAGATGCGTTATCCTCTAAAATATTTATCCAGACCAGGTTTCATTGAATGGTTCAGTGTGGTACCACTCTACTACGTGATCCAATCCAGAAATAGACCAGGATCTAGCCATGAAGTATGAGAAATATGCGAAAGTAAGAGCCTGATGAGGGCAAATCCTAGACCTATCCCAGACCTAACTTGCGTTATCCTCTAAAATATTGATCGAAACCAGGTTTAATTGACTGTTTCAGCGTGGTACCACATTACTACGTGATACAATCCAGAAACAGCCCAGGATCTAGCCATGAAGTATGAGAAATATGCGAAAGAATGAGCCTGATGAGAGCAAATCCCAGACCTCACCTAGACCTAACATGAATTATTCTCTAAAATATTGATCGAAACCAGGTTTAATTGACTGTTTCAGTGTGGTCCCACATTACTACGTGATCCAAACCAGAAAAAACCCAGGATCCGTTCAACAAGAATGTGAAGAATGCGAAAGTATGAGTCTGATGAGTGAAAATCCCAGACCTAACCTAGACCTTACATGCGTTATCCTCTAAAATATTGAGCGAAACCAGGTTTAATGGACTGTTTCAGTGTGGTACCACATTACTTCGTGATCCAAACCAGAAAAAACACAGGATCTGTTCAACAAGTATGTGAAAAACGCTAAACTGTGAGCCTGATGAGGGCAAATCGTAGACCTAACCCAGACCTAAGATGCGTTAACCTCTAAAATATATATCCAGACCAGGTTTCATTGAATGTTTCAGTGTGGTACCACTTTACTACGTGATGCAATCCAGAAAAAGCCCAGGATCTAGCCATGAAGTATGAGAAATATGCGAAAGTATGAGCCTGATGAGGGCAAATCCTAGACCTAACCCAGACCTAACATGCGTTAGCCTCTAAAATATTTATCAAGACCTGGTTTAATTGAAAGTTTCAGTGTGGTACCACATTACTACGTGATACAATCCAGAAAAAGCCCAGGATCTAGACATCAAGTTTGAGAAATATGCGAAAGAATGTGCCTGATGAGAGCAAATCCCAGACCTAACCTAGACCTAACATGAATTATTCTCTAAAATATTGATCGAAACCAGGTTTAATTGACTGTTTCAGTGTGGTCCCACGTTACTACGTGATCCAAACCAGAAAAAATCCAGGATCCGTTCAACAAGTATGTGAAGAATGCGAAAGTATGAGTCTGATGAGTGAAAATCCCAGGCCTAACCTAGACCTAACATGCGTTGTCCTCAAAAATACTGATCGAAACCTGGTTTAATCGACTGTTTCAGTGTGGTACCACATTACTATGTGATCCCAACCAGAAAATAACCCAGGATCTAGCCATCAAGTATGAGAAATATGCGAAAGAATGAACCTGATGAGAGCAAATCCCAGACCTAACCTAGACCTTACATGCGTTATCCTCTAAAATATTGAGCGAAACCAGGTTTAATGGACTGTTTCAGTGTGGTACCACACTACTTCGTGATCCAAACCAGAAAAAACCCAGGATCTGTTCAACAAGAATGTGTAAAACGCTATACTGTGAGCCTGATGGGGGCAAATCTTAGACCTAACCCAGACCTAAGATGCGTTAACCTCTAAAATATTTATCCAGACCAGGTTTCATTGAATGTTTCAGTGTGGTACCACTTTACTACGTGATGCAATCCAGAAATAGCACAGGATCTAGCCATGAAGTATGAGAAATATGCGAAAGTAAGAGCCTGATGCGGGCAAATCCTTGACCTATCCCAGACCTAACTTGCGTTATCCTCTAAAATATTGATCGAAACCAGGTTTAATTGATTGTTTCAGTGTGGTACCACATTACTACGTGATACAATCCAGAAACAGCCCAGGATCTAGCCTTGAAGTATGAGAAATATGCGAAAGTATGAGCCTGATGAGGGCAAATCCTAAACCTAACCCAGACCTAACATGCGCTATCCTCTAAAATATTTATCAAGACCAGGTTTGATTGACAGTTTCAGTGTGGTACCACATTACTACGTGATCCAAAACAGAAAAAACCCAGGATCCGTTCAACAAGAATGTGAAAAATGCGAAAGTATGAGTCCGATCAGTGAAAATCTCAGGCCTTACCTAGACCTAACTTGCGTTGTCCTCTAAAATATTGATGGAAACCAGGTTTCATTGACTGTCTCAGTGTGGTACCACATTACTACGTGATCCAAACGAGAAGAAACCCAGGATCTAGCCATCAAGTATCAGAAATATGCGAAAGAATGATCCTGATGAGAGCAAATCCCAGACCTAACCTAGACCTTACATGCGTTATCCTCTAAAATATTGAGCGAAACCAGGTTGAATCGACTGTTTCAGTGTGGTACCACATTACTATGTGATGCAATCCAGAAAAAGCCCAGGATCTAGCCATCAAGTATGAGAAATATGCGAAAGAATGAGCCTGATGAGAGCAAATCCCAGACCTAACCTAGACCTATCATGCGTTATCCTCTAAAATATTGAGCGAAACCAGGTTTAATCGAACGTTTCAGTGTGGTACCACACTACTTCGTGATCCAAACCAGAAAAAACCCAGGATCTGTTCAACACGTATGTGAAAAACGCTAAACTGTGAGCCTGATGAGGGCAAATCTTAGACCTAACCCAGACCTAAGATGCGTTCTCCTCTAAAATATTTATCCAGACCAGGTTTCATTGAATGTTTCAGTGTGGTACCACTTTACTACGTGATCCAATCCAGAAATAGCACAGGATCTAGCCATGAAGTATGAGAAATATGCGAAAGTAAGAGCCTGATGCGGGCAAATCCTTGACCTATCCCAGACCTAACTTGCGTTATCCTCTAAAATATTGATCGAAACCAGGTTTAATTGACTGTTTCAGTGTGGTACCACATTACTACGTGATACAATCCAGAAACAGCCCAGGATCTAGCCATGAAGTATGAGAAATATGCGAAAGAATGAGCCTGATGAGAGCAAATCCTTGACCTATCCCAGACCTAA
The DNA here is from genome assembly GCF_051014445.1 of Colletes latitarsis. Lineage (NCBI taxonomy): Eukaryota > Metazoa > Arthropoda > Insecta > Hymenoptera > Colletidae > Colletes > Colletes latitarsis. The sequence continues at coordinate 201,629 of NW_027488379.1, read as the reverse complement.
CTTGCGTTATCCTCTAAAATATTGATCGAAACCAGGTTTAATCGACTGTTTCAGTGTGGTACCACATTACTACGTGATCCAAACCAGAAAAAACCAAGGATCCGTTCAACAAGTATGTGAAGAATGCGAAAGTATGAGTCTGATAATTGAAAATCCCAGACCTAACCTAGACTTAACATGCGTTATCCTCTAAAATATTGATCGAAACCTGGTTTAATCGACTGTTTCAGTGTGGTACCACTTTACTACGTGATCCAATCCAGAAATAGCCCAGGATCTGTTCAAGGAGTATGTGAAGTGTGCGAAAGTATGAGTCTGATGAGGTCAAATCCTAGACCTATCCCAGACCTAACTTGCGTTATCCTCTAAAATATTGATCGAAACCAGGTTTAATCGACTGTTTCAGTGTGGTACCACATTACTATGTGATCCAAGCCAGAAAAAACCCAGGATCAGTTTAACAAGTATGAGAAGAATGCGAAAGTATGAGTCTGATGAGTGAGAATCCGAGACCTATCCCAGACCTAACATTCGTTATCCTCTAAAATATTGATCGAAACCAGGTTTAATCGACTGTTTCAGTGTGGTACCACATTACTACGTGATCCAAACCAGAAAAACCCAGGATCAGTTCAACAAGTATGTGAAGAATGCGAAAGTATGAGTCTGATGAGTGTAATTCCCAGGGCTGACCTAGACCTAACATGCGTTATCCTCTAAAATATTGATCGAAACCAGGTTTAATCGACTGTTTCAGTGTGGTATCACACTACTACGTGACCCAAACCAGAAAAAACCCAGGATCTGTACAACAGGAATGTGAAAAACGCGAAAGTATGAGCCTGATGAGGGCAAATCCCAGACCAATCCCAGGCCTAACTTGCGTTATCCTCTAAAATACTGATCGAAACCAGGTTTGAATGACCGTTTCAGTGTGGTACCACATTACTACGTGATCCAAACCAGAAAAAACCCAGGATCCGTTCAACAAGAATGTGTAAAATGCGAAAGTATGAGTCCGATCAGTGAAAATCTCAGGCCTTACCTAGACCTAACTTGCGTTGTCCTCTAAAATATTGATGGAAACCAGGTATCATTGGCTGTTTCAGTGTGGTACCACATTACTACGTGATCCAAACGAGAAAAAACCCAGGATCTAGCCATCAAGTATGAGAAATATGTGAAAGAATGAACCTGATGAGAGCAAATCCCAGACCTAACCTAGACCTTACATGCGTTATCCTCTAAAATATTGAGCGAAACCAGGTTTAATCGACTGTTTCAGTGTGGTACCACATTACTATGTGATGCAATCCAGAAAAAGCCCAGGATCTAGCCATCTAGTATGAGAAATATGCGAAAGAATGAGCCTGATGAGAGCAAATCCCAGACCTAACCTAGACCTAACATGCGTTATCCTCTAAAATATTGAGCGAAACCAGGTTTAATGGGCTGTTTCAGTGTGGTACCACACTACTTCGTGATCCAAACCAGAAAAAACCCAGGATCTGTTCAACACGTATGTGAAAAACGCTAAACTGTGAGCCTGATGAGGGCAAATCTTAGACCTAACCCAGACCTAAGATGCGTTATCCTCTAAAATATTTATCCAGACCAGGTTTCATTGAACGTTTCAGTGTGGTCCCACATTACTACGTGATCCAAACCAGAAAAAACCCAGGATCTGTTCAAGGAGTATGTGAAGTGTGCGAAAGTATGAGTCTGATGAGGTCAAATCCTAGACCTATCCCAGACCTAACATGCGTTATCCTCTAAAATATTGATCGAAACCAGGTTTAATCGACTGTTTCAGTGTGGTACCACATTATTATGTGATCCAAACCAGAAAAAACCCAGGATCAGTTCAACAAGTATGAGAAGAATGCGAAAGTATGAGTCTGATGAGTGAGAATCCCAGACCTATCCCAGACCTAACATTCGTTATCCTCTAAAATATTGATCGAAACCAGGTTTAATCGACTGTTTCAGTGTGGTACCACATTACTACGTGATCCAAACCAGAAAAAACCCAGGATCAGTTCAACAAGTATGTGAAGAATGCGAAAGTATGAGTCTGATGAGTGTAATTCCCAGGGCTGACCTAGACCTAACATGCGTTATCCTCTAAAATATTGATCGAAACCAGGTTTAATCGACTGTTTCAGTGTGGTATCACACTACTACGTGACCCAAACCAGAAAAAACCCAGGATCTGTACAACAAGTATGTGAAAAACGCGAAAGTATGAGCCTGATGAGGGCAAATCCCAGACCTATCCCAGACCTAACTTGCGTTATCCTCTATAATATTGATCGATACCAGGTTTGATTGACCGTTTCAGTGTGGTACCACATTACTACGTGATCCAAACCAGAAAAAACCCCGGATCCGTTCAACAAGTATGTGAAGAATGCGAAAGTATGAGTCTGATGAGTGTAATTCCCATGGCTAACCTAGACCTAACATGCGTTGTCCTCTAAAATATTGATGGAAACCAGGTTTCATTGACTGTTTCAGTGTGGTACCACAATACTACGTGATCCAAACCAGAAAAAACCCAGGATCAGTTCAACAAGTATGTGAAGAATGCGAAAGTATGAGTCTGATGAGTGTAATTCCCATGGCTAACCTAGACCTAACATGCGTTGTCCTCTAAAATATTGATGGAAACCAGGTTTCATTGACTGTTTCAGTGTGGTACTACATTACTACGTGATGCAATCCAGAAACAGCCCAGGATCTAGCCATGAAGTATGAGAAATATGCGAAAGAATGAGCCTGATGAGAGCAAACCCCAGACCTAACCTAGACCTAACATGCGTTATCCTCTAAAATATTGAGCGAAACCAGGTTTAATGGACTGTTTCAGTGTGGTACCACACTACGTCGTGATCCAAACCAGAAAAAACCCAGGATCGGTTCAACAAGTATGTGAAAAACGCGAAACTGTGAGCCTGATGAGGGCAAATCTTAGACCTAACCCAGACCTAAGATGCGTTATCCTCTAAAATATTTATCCAGCCCAGGTTTCATTGAATGTTTCAGTGTGGTACCACTTTACTACGTGATCCAATCCAGAAATAGGCCAGGATCTAGCCATGAAGTATGAGAAATATGCGAAAGTAAGAGCCTGATGAGGGCAAATCCTAGACCTATCCCAGACCTAACTTGCGTTATCCTCTAAAATATTGATCGAAACCAGGTTTAATTGACTGTTTCAGCGTGGTACCACATTACTACGTGATACAATCCAGAAACAGCCCAGGATCTAGCCATGAAGTATGAGAAATATGCGAAAGAATGAGCCTGATGAGAGCAAATCCCAGACCTAACCTAGACCTAACATGAATTATTCTCTAAAATATTGAGCGAAACCAGGTTTAATGGACTGTTTCAGTGTGGTACCACATTACTTCGTGATCCAAACCTGAAAAAACCCAGGATCTGTTCAACAAGTATGTGAAAAACGCTAAACTGTGAGCCTGATGAGGGCAAATCGTAGACCTAACCCAGACCTAAGATGCGTTAACCTCTAAAATATATATCCAGACCAGGTTTCATTGAATGTTTCAGTGTGGTACCACTTTACTACGTGATGCAATCCAGAAAAAGCCCAGGATCTAGCCATGAAGTATGAGAAATATGCGAAAGTATGAGCCTGATGAGGGCAAATCCTAGACCTAACCCAGACCTAACATGCGTTAGCCTCTAAAATATTTATCAAGACCTGGTTTAATTGAAAGTTTCAGTGTGGTACCACATTACTACGTGATACAATCCAGAAAAAGCCCAGGATCTAGCCATCAAGTTTGAGAAATATGCGAAAGAATGTGCCTGATGAGAGCAAATCCCAGACCTAACCTAGACCTAACATGAATTATTCTCTAAAATATTGATCGAAACCAGGTTTAATTGACTGTTTCAGTGTGGTCCCACATTACTACGTGATCCAAACCAGAAAAAATCCAGGATCCGTTCAACAAGTATGTGAAGAATGCGAAAGTATGAGTCTGATGAGTGAAAATCCCAGGCCTAACCTAGACCTAACATGCGTTGTCCTCAAAAATACTGATCGAAACCTGGTTTAATCGACTGTTTCAGTGTGGTACCACATTACTATGTGATTCCAACCAGAAAATAACCCAGGATCTAGCCATCAAGTATGAGAAATATGCGAAAGAATGAACCTGATGAGAGCAAATCCCAGACCTAACCTAGACCTTACATGCGTTATCCTCTAAAATATTGAGCGAAACCAGGTTTAATGGACTGTTTCAGTGTGGTACCACACTACTTCGTGATCCAAACCAGGAAAAACCCAGGATCTGTTCAACAAGAATGTGAAAAACGCTAAACTGTGAGCCTGATGGGGGCAAATCTTAGACCTAACCCAGACCTAAGATGCGTTAACCTCTAAAATATTTATCCAGACCAGGTTTCATTGAATGTTTCAGTGTGGTACCACTTTACTACGTGATCCAATCCAGAAATAGCACAGGATCTAGCCATGAAGTATGAGAAATATGCGAAAGTAAGAGCCTGATGCGGGCAAATCCTTGACCTATCCCAGACCTAACTTGCGTTATCCTCTAAAATATTGATCGAAACCAGGTTTAATCGACTGTTTCAGTGTGGTACCACATTACTACGTGATCCAAACCAGAAAAACCCAGGATCAGTTCAACAAGTATGTGAAGAATGCGAAAGTATGAGTCTGATGAGTGTAATTCCCAGGGCTGACCTAGACCTAACATGCGTTATCCGCTAAAATATTGATCGAAACCAGGTTTAATCGACTGTTTCAGTGTGGTATCACACTACTACGTGACCCAAACCAGAAAAACCCCAGGATCTGTACAACAGGAATGTGAAAAACGCGAAAGTATGAGCCAGATGAGGGCAAATCCCAGACCAATCCCAGGCCTAACTTGCGTTATCCTCTAAAATACTGATCGAAACCAGGTTTGAATGACCGTTTCAGTGTGGTACCACATTACTACGTGATCCAAACCAGAAAAAACCCAGGATCCGTTCACAAGAATGTGTAAAATGCGAAAGTATGAGTCCGATCAGTGAAAATCTCAGGCCTTACCTAGACCTAACTTGCGTTGTCCTCCAAAATATTGATGGAAACCAGGTATCATTGGCTGTTTCAGTGTGGTACCACATTACTACGTGATCCAAACGAGAAAAAACCCAGGATCTAGCCATCAAGTATGAGAAATATGTGAAAGAATGAACCTGATGAGAGCAAATCCCAGACCTAACCTAGACCTTACATGCGTTATCCTCTAAAATATTGAGCGAAACCAGGTTTAATCGACTGTTTCAGTGTGGTACCACATTACTATGTGTTGCAATCCAGAAAATGCCCAGGATCTAGCCATCTAGTATGAGAAATATGCGAAAGAATGAGCCTGATGAGAGCAAATCCCAGACCTAACCTAGACCTAACATGCGTTATCCTCTAAAATATTGAGCGAACCCAGGTTTAATGGACTGTTTCAGTGTGGTACCACACTACTTCGTGATCCAAACCAGAAAAAACCCAGGATCTGTTCAAGGAGTATGTGAAGTGTGCGAAAGTATGAGTCTGATGAGGTCAAATCCTAGACCTATCCCAGACCTAACATGCGTTATCCTCTAAAATATTGATCGAAACCAGGTTTAATCGACTGTTTCAGTGTGGTACCACATTACTACGTGATCCAAACCAGAAAAAACCCAGGATCAGTTCAAAAAGTATGTGAAGAATGCGAAAGTATGAGTCTGATGAGTGTAATTCCCAGGGCTGACCTAGACCTAACATGCGTTATCCTCTAAAATATTGATCGAAACCAGGTTTAATCGACTGTTTCAGTGTGGTATCACACTACTACGTGACCCAAACCAGAAAAAACCCAGGATCTGTACAACAAGTATGTGAAAAACGCGAAAGTATGAGCCTGATGAGGGCAAATCCCAGACCTATCCCAGACCTAACTTGCGTTATCCTCTATAATATTGATCGATACCAGGTTTGATTGACCGTTTCAGTGTGGTACCACATTACTACGTGATCCAAACCAGAAAAAACCCAGGATCCGTTCAACAAGTATGTGAAGAATGCGAAAGTATGAGTCTGATGAGTGTAATTCCCATGGCTAACCTAGACCTAACATGCGTTGTCCTCTAAAATATTGATGGAAACCAGGTTTCATTGACTGTTTCAGTGTGGTACTACATTACTACGTGATGCAATCCAGAAACAGCCCAGGATCTAGCCATGAAGTATGAGAAATATGCGAAAGAATGAGCCTGATGAGAGCAAACCCCAGACCTAACCTAGACCTAACATGCGTTATCCTCTAAAATATTGAGCGAAACCAGGTTTAATTGACTGTTTCAGTGTGGTCCCACATTACTACGTGATCCAAACCAGAAAAAACCCAGGATCCGTTCAACAAGAATGTGAAGAATGCGAAAGTATGAGTCTGATGAGTGAAAATCCCAGACCTAACCTAGACCTTACATGCGTTATCCTCTAAAATATTGAGCGAAACCAGGTTTAATGGACTGTTTCAGTGTGGTACCACATTACTTCGTGATCCAAACCTGAAAAAATCCAGGATCTGTTCAACAAGTATGTGAAAAACGCTAAACTGTGAGCCTGATGAGGGCAAATCGTAGACCTAACCCAGACCTAAGATGCGTTAACCTCTAAAATATATATCCAGACCAGGTTTCATTGAATGTTTCAGTGTGGTACCACTTTACTACGTGATGCAATCCAGAAAAAGCCCAGGATCTAGCCATGAAGTATGAGAAATATGCGAAAATATGAGCCTGATGAGGGCAAATCCTAGACCTAACCCAGACCTAACATGCGTTAGCCTCTAAAATATTTATCAAGACCTGGTTTAATTGAAAGTTTCAGTGTGGTACCACATTACTACGTGATACAATCCAGAAAAAGCCCAGGATCTAGCCATCAAGTTTGAGAAATATGCGAAAGAATGTGCCTGATGAGACCAAATCCCAGACCTAACCTAGACCTAACATGAATTATTCTCTAAAATATTGATAGAAACCAGGTTTAATCGACTGTTACAGCGTAGTACCACATTACTACGTGATACAATCCAGAAACAGCCCAGGATCTAGCCATGAAGTATGAGAAATATGCGAAAGAATGAACCTGATGAGAGCAAATCCCAGACCTAACCTAGACCTTACATGTGTTATCCTCTAAAATATTGATCGAAACCAGGTTTAATCGACTGTTTCAGTGTGGTCCCACATTACTACGTGATCCAAACCAGAAAAAAATCCAGGATCCGTTCAACAAGTATGTGAAGAATGCGAAAGTATGAGTCTGATGAGTGAGAATCCTAGACCTATCCCAGACCTAACATTCGTTATCCTCTAAAATATTGAGCGAAACCAGGTTTAATCGACTGTTTCAGTGTGGTCCCACATTACTACGTGATCCAAACCAGAAACAACCCAGGATCTGTTCAACATGTATGAGACATATGCGAAAGAATGAGCCTGATGAGAGAAAATCCCAGACCTAACCTAGACCTAACATGAATTATTCTCTAAAATATTGATCGAAACCGGGTTTAATTGACTGTTTCAGTGTTGTACTTCATTTTTACGTGATGTAATCCAGAAAAAGCCCAGGATCTAGCCATCAAGTATGAGAAATATGCGAAAGAATGAGCCTGATGGGAGCAAATCACTGACCTAACCAAGACCTAACATGAATTATTCTCTAAAATATTGATCAAAACCAGGTTTATTTGACTGTTTCAGTGTGGTCCCACATTACTACGTGATCCAAACCAGAAAAAACCGAGGATCTGTTCAACAAGTATGTGAAAAACGCGAAAGTATGAGTCTGATGAGGTCAAATCCCAGACCTATCCCAGACTTAACTTGCGTTATCCTCTAAAATATTGATCGAAACCAGGTTTAATTGACAGTTTCAGCGAGGTACCACATTACTACGTGATCCAATACAGAAACAGCCCAGGATCTAGCCATGAAGTATGAGAAATATGCGAAAGTATGAGCCTGATAAGGGCAAATCCTAGACCTAACCCAGACCTAACATGCGTTATTCTCTAAAATATTTATCAAGACCAGGTTTAATTGAATGTTTCAGTGTGGTACCACATTACTACGTGATCAAAACCAGAAAAAACCCAGGATCCGTTCAACATGTATGTGAAGAATGCGAAAGTATGAGTCTGATCAGTGAAAATCTCAGGCCTTACCTAGACATAACTTGCGTTGTCCTCTAAAATATTGATGGAAACCAGGTTTAATTGAATGTTTCAGTGTGGTACCACATTACTACGTGATCAAAACCAGAAAAAACCCAGGATCCGTTCAACATGTATGTGAAGAATGCGAAAGTATGAGTCTGATGAGTGAAAATCCCAGGCCTAACCTAGACCTAACATGCGTTGTCCTCTAAAATATTGATGGAAACCAGGTTTCATTGACTGTTTCAGTGTGGTACCACTTTACTACGTGATCCAATCCAGAAATAGCCCAGGATCTGTTCAAGGAGTATGTGAAGTGTGCGAAAGTATGAGTCTGATGAGGTCAAATCCCAGACCTATCCCAGACCTAACTTGCGTTATCCTCAAAAATATTGATTGAAACCAGGCTAATCGACTGTTTCAGTGTGGTGCCACATTACTACGTGATCCAAACCAGAAAAAACCCAGGATCAGTTCAACAAGTATGTGAAGAATGCGAAAGTATGAGTCTGATGAGTGTAATTCCCAGGGCTGACCTAGACCTAACATGCGTTATCCTCTAAAATATTGATCGAAACCAGGTTTAATCGACTGTATCAGTGTGGTATCACACTACTACGTGACCTAAACGAGAAAAAACCCAGGATCTAGCCATCAAGTATGAGAAATATGCGAAAGAATGAACCTGATGAGAGCAAATCCCAGACCTAACCTAGACCTTACATGCGTTATCCTCTAAAATATTGAGCGAAACCGGGTTTAATCGACTGTTTCAGTGTGGTACCACATTACTATGTGATGCAATCCAGAAAAAGCCCAGGATCAGTTCAACAAGTATGAGAAGAATGCGAAGGTATGAGTCTGATGAGTGAGAATCCCAGACCTATCCCAGACCTAACTTGCGTTATCCTCAAAAATATTGATTGAAACCAGGTTTAATCGACTGTTTCAGTGTGGTACCACATTACTACGTGATCCAAACCAGAAAAAACCCAGGATCCGTTCAACAAGTATGTGAAGAATGCGAAAGTATGAGTCTGATGAGGTCAAATCCTAGACCTATCCCAGACCTAACTTGCGTTATCCTCAAAAATATTGATTGAAACCAGGTTTAATCGACTGTTTCAGTGTGGTACCACATTACTACGTGATCCAAACCAGAAAAAACCCAGGATCCGTTCAACAAGTATGTGAAGAATGCGAAAGTATGAGTCTGATAAGTGAAAATCCCAGACCTAACCTAGACTTAACATGCGTTATCCTCTAAAATATTGATCGAAACCAGGTTTAATCGACTGTTTCAGTGTGGTACCACATTACTACGTGATCCAAACCAGAAAAACCCAGGATCAGTTCAACAAGTATGTGAAGAATGCGAAAGTATGAGTCTGATGAGTGTAATTCCCAGGGCTGACCTAGACCTAACATGCGTTATCCTCTAAAATATTGATCGAAACCAGGTTTAATCGACTGTTTCAGTGTGGTACCACATTACTACGTGATCCAAACCAGAAAAAACCCAGGATCAGTTTAACAAGTATGAGAAGAATGCGAAAGTATGAGCCTGATGAGGGAAAATCCCAGACCAATCCCAGGCCTAACTTGCGTTATCCTCTAAAATACTGATCGAAACCAGGTTTGAATGACCGTTTCAGTGTGGTACCACATTACTACGTGATCCAAACCAGAAAAAACCCAGGATCCGTTGAACAAGAATGTGTAAAATGCGAAAGTATGAGTCCGATCAGTGTAAATCTCAGGCCTTACCTAGACCTAACTTGCGTTGTCCTCTAATATATTGATGGAAACCAGGTATCATTGACTGTTTCAGTGTGGTACCACATTACTACGTGATCCAAACGAGAAAAAACCCAGGATCCGTTCAACAAGTATGTGAAAAACGCTAAACTGTGAGCCTGATGAGGGCAAATCTTAGACCTAACCCAGACCTAAGATGCGTTATCCTCTAAAATATTTATCCAGACCAGGTTTCATTGAATGTTTCAGTGTGGTCCCACATTACTACGTGATCCAAACCAGAAAAAACCCAGGATCTGTTCAAGGAGTATGTGAAGTGTGCGAAAGTATGAGTCTGATGAGGTCAAATCCTAGACCTAACCTAGACCTAACATGCGTTGTCCTCTAAAATATTGATGGAAACCAGGTTTCATTGACTGCTTCAGTGTGGTACCACATTACTACGTGATCCAAACCAGAAAAAACCCAGGATCCGTTCAACAAGTATGTGAAGAATGCGAAAGTATGAGTCTGATGAGTGAAAATCCTAGGCCTAACCTAGACCTAACATGCGTTGTCCTCTAAAATATTGATGGTAACCAGGTTTCATTGACTGTTTCAGTGTGGTACCACAATACTACGTGATCCAAACCAGAAAAAACCCAGGATCAGTTCAACAAGTATGTGAAGAATGCGAAAGTATGAGTCTGATGAGTGAAAATCCCAGGCCTAACCTAGACCTAACATGCGTTGTCCTCTAAAATATTGATGGAAACCAGGTTTCATTGACTGTTTCAGTGTGGTACCACATTACTACGTGATCCAAATCAGAAAAAACCCAGGATCCGTTCAACAAGTATGTGAAGAATGCGAAAGTATGAGTCTGATGAGTGAAAATCCCAGGCCTAACCTAGACCTAACAAGCGTTATTCTCTAAAATATTGAGCGAAACCAGGTTTAATCGACTGTTTCAGTGTGGTACCACATTACTATGTGATGCAATCCAGAAAAAGCCCAGGATCTAGCCATCTAGTATGAGAAATATGCGAAAGAATGAGCCTGATGAGAGCAAATCCCAGACCTAACCTAGACCTTACATGCGTTATCCTCTAAAATATTGAGCGAAACCAGGTTTAATCGACTGTTTCAGTGTGGTACCACATTACTATGTGATGCAATCCAGAAAAAGCCCAGGATCTAGCCATCTAGTATGAGAAATATGCGAAAGAATGAACCTGATGAGAGCAAATCCCAGACCTAACCTAGACCTTACATGCGTTATCCTCTAAAATATTGAGCGAAACCAGGTTTAATCGACTGTTTCAGTGTGGTACCACATTACTATGTGATGCAATCCAGAAAAAGCCCAGGATCTAGCCATCTAGTATGAGAAATATGCGAAAGTATGAGCCTGATGAGAGCAAATCCCAGACCTAACCTAGACCTAACATGCGTTATCCTCTAAAATATTGAGCGAAACCAGGTTTAATGGACTGTTTCAGTGTGGTACCACACTACTTTGTGATCCAAACCAGAAAAAACCCAGGATCTGTTCAACACGTATGTGAAAAACGCTAAACTGTGAGCCTGATGAGGGCAAATCTTAGACCTAACCCAGACCTAAGATGCGTTATCCTCTAAAATATTTATCCAGACCAGGTTTCAGTGAATGTATCAGTGTGGTCGGACACATTACAACGTGATCCAAACCAGAAAAAACCCAGGATCTGTTCAAGGAGTATGTGAAGTGTGCGAAAGTATGAGTCTGATGAGGTCAAATCCTAGACCTATCCCAGACCTAACATGCGTTATCCTCTAAAATATTGATCGAAACCAGGTTTAATCGACTGTTTCAGTGTGGTACCACATTATTATGTGATCCAAACCAGAAAAAACCCAGGATCAGTTCAACAAGTATGAGAAGAATGCGAAAGTATGAGTCTGATGAGTGAAAATCCCAGGCCTAACCTAGACCTAACATGCGTTGTCCTCTAAAATATTGATGGTAACCAGGTTTCATTGACTGATTCAGTGTGGTACCACAATACTACGTGATCCAAACCAGAAAAAACCCAGGATCAGTACAACAAGTATGTGAAGAATGCGAAAGTATGAGTCTGATGAGTGAAAATCCCAGGCCTAACCTAGACCTAACATGCGTTGTCCTCTAAAATATTGATGGAAACCAGGTTTCATTGACTGTTTCAGTGTGGTACCACAATACTACGTGATCCAAACCAGAAAAAACCCAGGATCAGTTCAACAAGTATGAGAAGAATGCGAAAGTATGAGTCTGATGAGTGAGAATCCCAGACCTATCCCAGACCTAACATTCGTTATCCTCTAAAATATTGATCGAAACCAGGTTTAATCGACTGTTTCAGTGTGGTACCACATTACTACGTGATCCAAACCAGAAAAAACCCAGGATCAGTTCAACAAGTATGTGAAGAATGCGAAAGTATGAGTCTGATGAGTGTAATTCCCAGGGCTGACCTAGACCTAACATGCGTTATCCTCTAAAATATTGATCGAAACCAGGTTTAATCGACTGTTTCAGTGTGGTATCACACTACTACGTGACCCAAACCAGAAAAAACCCAGGATCTGTACAACAGGAATGTGAAAAACGCGAAAGTATGAGCCTGATGAGGGCAAATCCCAGACCAATCCCAGGCCTAACTTGCGTTATCCTCTAAAATACTGATCGAAACCAGGTTTGAATGACCGTTTCAGTGTGGTACCACATTACTACGTGATCCAAACCAGAAAAAACCCAGGATCCGTTCAACAAGAATGTGTAAAATGCGAAAGTATGAGTCCGATCAGTGAAAATCTCAGGCCTTACCTAGACCTAACTTGCGTTGTCCTCTAAAATATTGATGGAAACCAGGTATCATTGACTGTTTCAGTGTGGTACCACATTACTACGTGATCCAAACGAGAAAAAACCCAGGATCTAGCCATCAAGTATGAGAAATATGTGAAAGAATGAACCTGATGAGAGCAAATCCCAGACCTAACCTAGACCTTACATGCGTTATCCTCTAAAATATTGAGCGAAACCAGGTTTAATCGACTGTTTCGGTGTGGTACCACATTACTATGTGATGCAATCCAGAAAAAGCCCAGGATCTAGCCATCTAGTATGAGAAATATGCGAAAGAATGAGCCTGATGAGAGCAAATCCCAGACCTAACCTAGACCTAACATGCGTTATCCTCTAAAATATTGATCGAAACCAGGTTTTATCGACTGTTTCAGTGTGGTACCACATTATTATGTGATCCAAACCAGAAAAAACCCAGGATCAGTTCAACAAGTATGAGAAGAATGCGAAAGTATGAGTCTGATGAGTGAGAATCCCAGACCTATCCCAGACCTAACATTCGTTATCCTCTAAAATATTGATCGAAACCAGGTTTAATCGACTGTTTCAGTGTGGTATCACACTACTACGTGACCCAAACCAGAAAAAACCCAGGATCTGTACAACAAGTATGTGAAAAACGCGAAAGTATGAGCCTGATGAGGGCAAATCCCAGACCTATCCCAGACCTAACTTGCGTTATGTTCTAAAATATTGATCGATACCAGGTTTGATTGACCGTTTCAGTGTGGTACCACATTACTACGTGATCCAAACCAGAAAAAACCCAGGATCCGTTCAACAAGTATGTGAAGAATGCGAAAGTATGAGTCTGATGAGTGTAATTCCCATGGCTAATCTAGACCTAACATGCGTTGTCCTCTGAAATATTGATCGAAACCAGGTTTCATTGACTGTTTCAGTGTGGTACCACAATACTACGTGATCCAAACCAGAAAAAACCCAGGATCAGTTCAACAAGTATGTGAAGAATGCGAAAGTATGAGTCTGATGAGTGTAATTCCCATGGCTAACCTAGACCTAACATGCGTTGTCCTCTAAAATATTGATGGAAACCAGGTTTCATTGACTGTTTCAGTGTGGTACTACATTACTACGTGATGCAATCCAGAAACAGCCCAGGATCTAGCCATGAAGTATGAGAAATATGCGAAAGAATGAGCCTGATGAGAGCAAACCCCAGACCTAACCTAGACCTAACATGCGTTATCCTCTAAAATATTGAGCGAAACCAGGTTTAATGGACTGTTTCAGTGTGGTACCACACTACGTCGTGATCCAAACCAGAAAAAACCCAGGATCGGTTCAACAAGTATGTGAAAAACGCGAAACTGTGAGCCTGATGAGGGCAAATCTTAGACCTAACCCAGACCTAAGATGCGTTATCCTCTAAAATATTTATCCAGACCAGGTTTCATTGAATGTTTCAGTGTGGTACCACTTTACTACGTGATCCAATCCAGAAATAGACCAGGATCTAGCCATGAAGTATGAGAAATATGCGAAAGTAAGAGCCTGATGAGGGCAAATCCTAGACCTATCCCAGACCTAACTTGCGTTATCCTCTAAAATATTGATCGAAACCAGGTTTAGTTGACTGTTTCAGCGTGGTACCACATTACTACGTGATACAATCCAGAAACAGCCCAGGATCTAGCCATGAAGTATGAGAAATATGCGAAAGAATGAGCCTGATGAGAGCAAATCCTTGACCTATCCCAGACCTAACTTGCGTTATCCTCTAAAATATTGATCGAAACCAGGTTTAATCGACTGTTTCAGTGTGGTACCACATTACTACGTGATCCAAACCAGAAAAAACCCAGGATCCGTTCACCAAGAATGTGAAGAATGCGAAAGTATGAGTCTGATGAGTGAAAATCCCAGACCTAACCTAGACCTTACATGCGTTATCCTCTAAAATATTGAGCGAAACCAGGTTTAATGGACTGTTTCAGTGTCGTACCACATTACTTCGTGATCCAAACCAGAAAAAACCCAGGATCTGTTCAACAAGTATGTGAAAAACGCTAAACTGTGAGCCTGATGAGGGCAAATCGTAGACCTAACCCAGACCTAAGATGCGTTAACCTCTAAAATATATATCCAGACCAGGTTTCATTGAATGTTTCAGTGTGGTACCACTTTACTACGTGATGCAATCCAGAAAAAGCCCAGGATCTAGCCATGAAGTATGAGAAATATGCGAAAGTATGAGCCTGATGAGGGCAAATCCTAGACCTAACCCAGACCTAACATGCGTTAGCCTCTAAAATATTTATCAAGACCTGGTTTAATTGAAAGTTTCAGTGTGGTACCACATTACTACGTGATACAATCCAGAAAAAGCCCAGGATCCAGCCATCAAGTTTGAGAAATATGCGAAAGAATGTGCCTGATGAGAGCAAATCCCAGACCTAACCTAGACCTAACATGAATTATTCTCTAAAATATTGATCGAAACCAGGTTTAATTGACTGTTTCAGTGTGGTCCCACATTACTACGTGATCCAAACCAGAAAAAATCCAGGATCCGTGGTACCACATTACTATGTGATGCAATCCAGAAAAAGCCCAGGATCTAGCCATCTAGTATGAGAAATATGCGAAAGAATGAGCCTGATGAGAGCAAATCCCAGACCTAACCTAGACCTTACATGCGTTATCCTCTAAAATATTGAGCGAAACCAGGTTTAATCGACTGTTTCAGTGTGGTACCACATTACTATGTGATGCAATCCAGAAAAAGCCCAGGATCTAGCCATCTAGTATGAGAAATATGCGAAAGAATGAGCCTGATGAGAGCAAATCCCAGACCTAACCTAGACCTAACATGCGTTATCCTCTAAAATATTGAGCGAAACCAGGTTTAATGGACTGTTTCAGTGTGGTACCACACTACTTCGTGATCCAAACCAGAAAAAACCCAGGATCTGTTCAACACGTATGTGAAAAACGCCAAACTGTGAGCCTGATGAGGGCAAATCTTAGACCTAACCCAGAACTAAGATGCGTTATCCTCTAAAATATTTATCCACACCAGGTTTCATTGAATGTTTCAGTGTGGTCGGACACATTACAACGTGATCCAAACCAGAAAAAACCCAGGATCTGTTCAAGGAGTATGTGAAGTGTGCGAAAGTATGAGTCTGATGAGGTCAAATCCCAGGCCTAACCTAGACCTAACATGCGTTGTCCTCTAAAATATTGATGGTAACCAGGTTTCATTGACTGTTTCAGTGTGGTGCCACAATACTACGTGATCCAAACCAGAAAAAACCCAGGATCAGTTCAACAAGTATGTGAAGAATGCGAAAGTATGAGTCTGATGAGTGAAAATCCCAGGCCTAACCTAGACCTAACATGCGTTGTCCTCTAAAATATTGATGGAAACCAGGTTTCATTGACTGTTTCAGTGTGGTACCACATTACTACGTGATCCAAACCAGAAAAAACCCAGGATCCGTTCAACAAGTATGTGAAGAATGCGAAAGTATGAGACTGATGAGTGAAAATCCCAGGCCTAACCTAGACCTAACATGCGTTATCCTCTAAAATATTGAGCGAAACCAGGTTTAATCGACTGTTTCAGTGTGGTACCACATTACTATGTGATGCAATCCAGAAAAAGCCCAGGATCTAGCCATCTAGTATGAGAAATATGCGAAAGAATGAGCCTGATGAGAGCAAATCCCAGACCTAACCTAGACCTTACATGCGTTATCCTCTAAAATATTGAGCGAAACCAGGTTTAATCGACTGTTTCAGTGTGGTACCACATTACTATGTGATGCAATCCAGAAAAAGCCCAGGATCTAGCCATCTAGTATGAGAAATATGCGAAAGAATGAACCTGATGAGAGCAAATCCCAGACCTAACCTAGACCTTACATGCGTTATCCTCTAAAATATTGAGCGAAACCAGGTTTAATCGACTGTTTCAGTGTGGTACCACATTACTATGTGATGCAATCCAGAAAAAGCCCAGGATCTAGCCATCTAGTATGAGAAATATGCGAAAGAATGAGCCTGATGAGAGCAAATCCCAGACCTAACCTAGACCTAACATGCGTTATCCTCTAAAATATTGAGCGAAACCAGGTTTAATCGACTGTTTCAGTGTGGTACCACACTACTTCGTGATCCAAACCAGAAAAAACCCAGGATCTGTTCAACACGTATGTGAAAAACGCTAAACTGTGAGCCTGATGAGGGCAAATCTTAGACCTAACCCAGACCTAAGATGCGTTATCCTCTAAAATATTGATCGATACCAGGTTTGATTGACCGTTTCAGTGTGGTACCACATTACTATGTGATCCCAACCAGAAAATAACCCAGGATCTAGCCATCAAGTATGAGAAATATGCGAAAGAATGAACCTGATGAGAGCAAATCCCAGACCTAACCTAGACCTTACATACGTTATCCTCTAAAATATTGAGCGAAACCTGGTTTAATGGACTGTTTCAGTGTGGTACCACACTACTTCGTGATCCAAACCAGAAAAAACCCAGGATCTGTTCAACAAGAATGTGAAAAACGCTAAACTGTGAGCCTGATGGGGGCAAATCTTAGACCTAACCCAGACCTAAGATGCGTTAACCTCTAAAATATTTATCCAGACCAGGTTTCATTGAATGTTTCAGTGTGGTACCACTTTACTACGTGATCCAATCCAGAAATAGCACAGGATCTAGCCATGAAGTATGAGAAATATGCGAAAGTAAGAGCCTGATGCGGGCAAATCCTTGACCTATCCCAGACCTAACTTGCGTTATCCTCTAAAATATTGATCGAAACCAGGTTTAATTGACTGTTTCAGTGTTGTACCACATTACTACGTGATACAATCCAGAAACAGCCCAGGATCTAGCCTTGAAGTATGAGAAATATGCGAAAGTATGAGCCTGATGAGGGCAAATCCTAAACCTAACCCAGACCTAACATGCGTTATCCTCTAAAATATTTATCAAGACCAGGTTTGATTGACCGTTTCAGTGTGGTACCACATTACTACGTGATCCAAACCAGAAAAAACCCAGGACCCGTTCAACAAGAATGTGAAAAATGCGAAAGTGTGAGTCTGATGAGTGAAAATCCCAGGCCTAACCTAGACCTAACATGCGTTATCCTCTAAAATATTGATCGAAACCTGGTTTAATCGACTGTTTCAGTGTGGTAGCACATTACTATGTGATCCAATCCAGAAAATAACCCAGGATCTGTTCAAGGAGTATGTGAAGTGTGCGAATGTATGAGTCTGATGAGGTCAAATCCCAGACCTATCCCAGACCTAACTTGCGTTATCCTCAAAAATATTGATTGAAACCAGGTTTAATCGACTGTTTCAGTGTGGTGCCACATTACTACGTGATCCAAACCAGAAAAAACCCAGGATCTGTTCAACAAGTATGTGAAAAACGCTAAACTGTGAGCCTGATGAGGGCAAATCGTAGACCTAACCCAGACCTAAGATGCGTTAACCTCTAAAATATTTATCAAGACCTGGTTTAATTGAAAGTTTCAGTGTGGTACCACATTACTACGTGATACAATCCAGAAAAAGTCCAGGATCTAGCCATCAAGTTTGAGAAATATGCGAAAGAATGTGCCTGATGCGGGCAAATCCTAGACCTATCCCAGACCTAACTTGCGTTATCCTCTAAAATATTGATAGAAACCAGGTTTAATTGACTGTTACAGCGTAGTACCACATTACTACGTGATACAATCCAGAAACAGCCCAGGATCTAGCCATGAAGTATGAGAAATATGCGAAAGAATGAACCTGATGAGAGCAAATCCCAGACCTAACCTAGACCTTACATGCGTTATCCTCTAAAATATTGATCGAAACCAGGTTTAATCGACTGTTTCAGTGTGGTCCCACATTTCTACGTGATCCAAACCAGAAAAAAATCCAGGATCCGTTCAACAAGTATGTGAAGAATGCGAAAGTATGAGTCTGATGAGTGAGAATCCTAGACCTATCCCAGACCTAACATTCGTTATCCTCTAAAATATTGAGCGAAACCAGGTTTAATCGACTGTTTCAGTGTGGTCCCACATTACTACGTGATCCAAACCAGAAACAACCCAGGATCTGTTCAACATGTATGAGACATATGCGAAAGAATGAGCCTGATGAGAGAAAATCCCAGACCTAACATAGACCTAACATGAATTATTCTCTAAAACATTGATCGAAACGAGGTTTAATTGACTGTTTCATTGTGGTCCCACATTACTACGTGATCCAAACCAGAAAAAACCCAGGATCCGTTCAACAAGTATGTGAAGAATGCGAAAGTATGAGTCCGATGAGTGAAAATCCCAGGCCTAACCTAGACCTAACATGCGTTATCCTCAAAAATATTGATCGAAACCTGGTTTAATCGACTGTTTCAGTGTGGTACCACATTACTATGTGATCCAAACCAGAAAATAACCCAGGATCTGTTCAACAAGTATGTGAAAAACGCTAAACTGTGAGCCTGATGAGGGCAAATCGTAGACCTAAACCAGACCTAAGATGCGTTAACCTCTAAAATATATATCCAGACCAGGTTTCATTGAATGTTTCAGTGTGGTACCACTTTACTACGTGATGCAATCCAGAAAAAGCCCAGGATCTAGCCATGAAGTATGAGAAATATGCGAAAGTATGAGCCTGATGAGGGCAAATCCTAGACCTAACCCAGACTTAACATGCGTTAGCCTCTAAAATATTTATCAAGACCTGGTTTAATTGAAAGTTTCAGTGTGGTACCACATTACTACGTGATACAATCCAGAAAAAGCCCAGGATCTAGCCATCAAGTTTGAGAAAGTTGCGAAAGAATGTGCCTGATGAGAGCAAATCCCAGACCTAACCTAGACCTAACATGAATTATTCTCTAAAATATTGATCGAAACCAGGTTTAATTGACTGTTTCAGTGTGGTCCCACATTACTACGTGATCCAAACCAGAAAAAATCCAGGATCCGTTCAACAAGTATGTGAAGAATGCGAAAGTATGAGTCTGATGAGTGAAAATCCCAGGCCTAACCTAGACCTAACATGCGTTGTCCTCAAAAATACTGATCGAAACCTGGTTTAATCGACTGTTTCGGTGTGGTACCACATTACTATGTGATCCCAACCGGAAAATAACCCAGGATCTAGCCATCAAGTATGAGAAATATGCGAAAGAATGAACCTGATGAGAGCAAATCCCAGACCTAACCTAGACCTTACATACGTTATCCTCTAAAATATTGAGCGAAACCTGGTTTAATGGACTGTTTCAGTGTGGTACCACACTACTTCGTGATCCAAACCAGAAAAAACCCAGGATCTGTTCAACAAGAATGTGAAAAACGCTAAACTGTGAGCCTGATGGGGGCAAATCTTAGACCTAACCCAGACCTAAGATGCGTTAACCTCTAAAATATTTATCCAGACCAGGTTTCATTGAATGTTTCAGTGTGGTACCACTTTACTACGTGATCCAATCCAGAAATAGCACAGGATCTAGCCATGAAGTATGAGAAATATGCGAAAGTAAGAGCCTGATGCGGGCAAATCCTTGACCTATCCCAGACCTAACTTGCGTTATCCTCTAAAATATTGATCGAAACCAGGTTTAATTGACTGTTTCAGTGTTGTACCACATTACTACGTGATACAATCCAGAAACAGCCCAGGATCTAGCCTTGAAGTATGAGAAATATGCGAAAGTATGAGCCTGATGAGGGCAAATCCTAAACCTAACCCAGACCTAACATGCGTTATCCTCTAAAATATTTATCAAGACCAGGTTTGATTGACCGTTTCAGTGTGGTACCACATTACTACGTGATCCAAACCAGAAAAAACCCAGGACCCGTTCAACAAGAATGTGAAAAATGCGAAAGTGTGAGTCTGATGAGTGAAAATCCCAGGCCTAACCTAGACCTAACATGCGTTATCCTCTAAAATATTGATCGAAACCTGGTTTAATCGACTGTTTCAGTGTGGTAGCACATTACTATGTGATCCAATCCAGAAAATAACCCAGGATCTGTTCAAGGAGTATGTGAAGTGTGCGAATGTATGAGTCTGATGAGGTCAAATCCCAGACCTATCCCAGACCTAACTTGCGTTATCCTCAAAAATATTGATTGAAACCAGGTTTAATCGACTGTTTCAGTGTGGTGCCACATTACTACGTGATCCAAACCAGAAAAAACCCAGGATCCGTTCAACAAGTATGTGAAAAATGCGAAAGTATGAGTCTAATGAGTGAAAATCCCAGGCCTAACCTAGACCTAACATGCGGTATCCTCTAAAACATCGATCGAAACCAGGTTTAATCGACTGTTTCAGTGTGGTATCACGCTACTACGTGACCCAAACCAGAAAAAACCCAGGATCTGTACAACAAGTATGTGAAAAACTCGAAAGTATGAGCCTGATGAGGGCAAATCGCAGACCTATCCCAGACCTAACTTGCGTTATCCTCTAAAATATTGATCGAAACCAGGTTTGATTGACCGTTTCAGTGTGGTACCACATTACTACGTGATCCAAACCAGAAAAAACCCAGGATCTGTTCAACAAGTATGTGAAAAACGCTAAACTGTGAGCCTGATGAGGGCAAATCGTAGACCTAACCCAGACCTAAGATGCGTTAACCTCTAAAATATTTATCAAGACCTGGTTTAATTGAAAGTTTCAGTGTGGTACCACATTACTACGTGATACAATCCAGAAAAAGTCCAGGATCTAGCCATCAAGTATGAGAAATATGCGAAAGAATGTGCCTGATGCGGGCAAATCCTAGACCTATCCCAGACCTAACTTGCGTTATCCTCTAAAATATTGATAGAAACCAGGTTTAATTGACTGTTACAGCGTAGTACCACATTACTACGTGATACAATCCAGAAACAGCCCAGGATCTAGCCATGAAGTATGAGAAATATGCGAAAGAATGAACCTGATGAGGGCAAATCCCAGACCTAACCTAGACCTTACATGCGTTATCCTCTAAAATATTGATCGAAACCAGGTTTAATCGACTGTTTCAGTGTGGTCCCACATTTCTACGTGATCCAAACCAGAAAAAAATCCAGGATCCGTTCAACAAGTATGTGAAGAATGCGAAAGTATGAGTCTGATGAGTGAGAATCCTAGACCTATCCCAGACCTAACATTCGTTATCCTCTAAAATATTGAGCGAAACCAGGTTTAATCGACTGTTTCAGTGTGGTCCCACATTACTACGTGATCCAAACCAGAAACAACCCAGGATCTGTTCAACATGTATGAGACATATGCGAAAGAATGAGCCTGATGAGAGAAAATCCCAGACCTAACATAGACCTAACATGAATTATTCTCTAAAACATTGATCGAAACGAGGTTTAATTGACTGTTTCATTGTGGTCCCACATTACTACGTGATCCAAACCAGAAAAAACCCAGGATCCGTTCAACAAGTATGTGAAGAATGCGAAAGTATGAGTCCGATGAGTGAAAATCCCAGGCCTAACCTAGACCTAACATGCGTTATCCTCAAAAATATTGATCGAAACCTGGTTTAATCGACTGTTTCAGTGTGGTACCACATTACTATGTGATCCAAACCAGAAAATAACCCAGGATCTGTTCAACAAGTATGTGAAAAACGCGAAAGTGTGAGTCTGATGAGGTCAAATCCCAGACCTATCCCAGACTTAACTTGTGTTATCCTCTAAAATATTGATCGAAACCAGGTTTAATTGACTGTATCAGTGTTGTACTTCATTATTACGTGATGCAATCCAGAAAAAGCCCAGGATCTAGCCATCAAGTATGAGAAATATGCGAAAGAATGAACCTGATGAGAGCAAATCCCAGACCTGACCTAGACCTAACATGAATTATTCTCTAAAATATTGATCGAAACCAGGTTTAATTGACTGTTTCAGTGTTGTACTTCATTTTTACGTGATGCAATCCAGAAAAAGCCCAGGATCTAGCCATCAAGTATGAGAAATATGCGAAAGAATGAGCCTGATGGGAGCAACTGACCTAACCTAGACCTAACATGAATTATTCTCTAAAATATTGATCAAAACCAGGTTTATTTGACTGTTTCAGTGTGGTGCCGCATTACTACGTGATCCAAACCAGAAAAAACCGAGGATCTGTTCAACAAGTATGTGGAAAATGCGAAAGTATGTGTCTGATGAGGTCAAATCCCAGACCTATCCCAGACTTAACTTGCGTTATCCTCTAAAATATTGATCGAAACCAGGTTGAATTGACTGTTTCAGCGAGGTACCACATTACTACGTGATCCAATACAGAAACAGCCCAGGATCTAGCCATGAAGTATGAGAAATATGCGAAAGTATGAGCCTGATAAGGGCAAATCCTAGACCTAACCCAGACCTAACATGCGTTATTCTCTAAAATATTTATCAAGACCAGGTTTAATTGAATGTTTCAGTGTGGTACCACATTACTACGTGATCAAAACCAGAAAAAACCCAGGATCAGTTCAACAAGTATGTGAAGAATGCGAAAGTATGAGCCTGATGAGGGCAAATCCCAGACCTATCCCAGACCTAACTTGCGTTATCCTCTAAAATATTGATCGAAACCTGGTTTAATTGACCGTTTCAGTGTGGTACTACATTACTACGTGATGCAATCCAGAAAAAGCCCAGGATCTAGCCATCAAGTATGAGAAATATGCGAAAGAATGAGCCTGATGAGAGCAAATCCCGGACCTAACCTAGACCTAACATGCGTTATCCTCTAAAATATTGAGCGAAACCAGGTTTAATGGACTGTTTCAGTGTGGTACCACACTACTTCGTGATCCAAACAAGAGAAAGCCCAGGATCTGTTTTAGAAGTATGTGAAAAACGCTAAACCGTGAGCCTGACGAGGGCAAATCTTAGACCTAACCCAGACCTAAGATGCGTTATCCTCTAAAATATTTATCCAGACCAGGTTTCATTGAATGTTTCAGTGTGGTACCACTTTACTACCTGATACACTCCAGAAATAGCCCAGGATCAGTTCAACAAGTATGTGAAGAATGCGAAAGTATGAGTCTGATGAGGTCAAATCCCAGACCTATCCCAGACTTAACTTGCGTTATCCTCTAAAATATTGATCGAAACCAGGTTTAATCGACTGTTTCAGCGTGGTACCACATTACTACGTGATCCCAACCAGAAAATAACCCAGGATCTGTTCAACGAGTATGTGAAGTGTGCGAAAGTATGAGTCTGATGAGGTCAAATCCCAGACCTATCCCAGACCTAACTTGCGTTATCCTCTAAAATATTGATCGAAACCAGGTTTAATTGACCGTTTCAGTGTGGTACCACATTACTACCTGATCCAAACCAGAAAAAACCCAGGATCAGTTCAACAAGTATGTGAAGAATGCGAAAGTATGAGCCTGATGAGGGCAAATCCCAGACCTATCCCAGACCTAACTTGCGTTATCCTCTAAAATATTGATCGAAACCTGGTTTAATTGACCGTTTCAGTGTGGTACCACATTACAATGTGATCCAAACCAGAAAATAACCCAGGATCAGTTCAAGGAGTATGTGAAGTGTTGCGAAAGTATGAGTCTGATGAGGTCAAATCCGAGACCTATCCCAGACCTAACTTGCGTTATCCTCTAAAATATTGATCAAAACCGGGTTTAATGGACTGTTTCAGTGTGGTACCACATTACTTCGTGATCCAAACCAGAGAAAGCCAGGATCTGTTCAACAAGTATGTGAAAAACGCTAAACTGTGAGCCTGATGAGGGCAAATCGTAGACCTAACCCAGACCTAAGATGCGTTAACCTCTAAAATATTTATCCAGACGAGGTTTCATTGAATGTTTCCGTGTGGTACCACTTTACTACGTGATGCAATCCAGAAAAAGCCCAGGATCTAGCCATGAAGTATGAGAAATATGCGAAAGTATGAGCCTGATGAGGGCAAATCCTAGCCCTAACCCACACCTAACATGCGTTAGCCTCTAAAATATTTATCAAGACCTGGTTTAATTGAAAGTTTCAGTGTGGTACCACATTACTACGTGATGCAATCCAGAAAAAGCCCAGGATCTAGCCATCAAGTTTGAGAAATATGCGAAAGAATGTGCCTGATGAGTGAAAATCCCAGGCCTAACCTAGACCTAACATGCGTTATCCTCAAAAATATTGAGCGAAACCAGGTTTAATGGACTGTTTCAGTGTGGTACCACACTACTTCCTGATCCAAACCAGAAAAAACCCAGGATCTGTTCAACAAGTATGTGAAAAACGCTAAACTGTGAGCCTGATGAGGGCAAATCTTAGACCTAACCCAGACCTAAGATGCGTTAACCTCTAAAATATTTATTCAGTCCAGGTTTCATTGAATGTTTCAGTGTGGTAGCACTTTACTACGTGATCCAATCCAGAAATAGCACAGGATCTAGCCATGAAGTATGAGAAATATGCGAAAGTTAAAGCCTGATGAGGGCAAATCCTAGACCTATCCCAGACCTAACTTGCGTTATCCTCTAAAATATTGATCGAAACCAGGTTTAATTGACTGTTTCAGCGTGGTACCACATTACTACGTGATACAATCCAGAAACAGCCCAGGATCTAGCCTTGAGGTATGAGAAATATGCGAAAGTATGAGCCTGATGAGGGCAAATCCTAGACCTAACCCAGACCTAACATGCGTTATCCTCTAAAATATTTATCAAGACCAGGTTTAATTGATTGTTTCAGTGTGGTCCCACATTACTACGTGATCCAAACCAGAAAAAACCCAGGATCTGTTCAACATGTATGAGAAATATGCGAAAGAATGAGCCTGATGAGAGCAAATCCCAGACCTAACATAGACCTAACATGAATTATTCTCTAAAATATTGATCGAAACCAGGTTTAATTGACTGTTTCAGTGTGGTCCCACATTACTACGTGATCCAAACCAGAGAAAACCCAGGATCCGTTCAACAAGTATGTGAAGAATGCGAAAGTATGAGTCCGATGAGTGAAAATCCCAGGCCTAACCTAGACCTAACATGCGTTATCCTCAAAAATATTGATCGAAACCTGGTTTAATCGACTGTTTCAGTGTGGTACCACTTTACTACGTGATCCAATCCAGAAATAGCCCGGGATCTAGCCATGAAGTATGAGAAATATGCGAAAGTAAGAGCCTGATGAGGGCAAATCCTAGACCTATCCCAGACCTAACTTGCGTTATCCTCTAAAATATTGATCGAAACCAGGTTTAATTGACTGTTTCAGCGTGGTACCACATTACTACGTGATCCAATCCAGAAACAGCCCAGGATCTAGCCATGAAGTATGAGAAATATGCGAAACAATGAGCCTGATGAGAGCAAATCCCAGACCTAACCTAGACCTACCATGCGTTATCCTCTAACATATTGAGCGAAACCAGGTTTAATGCACTGTTTCAGTGTGGTACCACACTATTTCGTGATCCAAACCAGAGAAAGCCCAGGATCTGTTCAAGAAGTATGTGAAAAACGCTAAATTGTGAGCCTGATGAGGGCAAATCTTAGACCTAACCCAGACCTAAGATGCGTTATCCTCTAAAATATTTATCCAGACCAGGTTTCATTGAATGTTTCAGTGTGGTACCACTTTACTACGTGATCCAATCCAGAAATAGCCCAGGATCTAGCCATGAAGTATGAGAAATATGCGAAAGTAGGAGCCTGATGAGGGCAAATCCTAGACCTATCCCAGACCTAACTTGCGTTATCCTCTAAAATATTGATCGAAACCAGGTTTAATTGACTGTTTCAGCGTGGTACCACATTACTACGTGATACAATCCAGAAACAGCCCAGGATCTAGCCATGAAGTATCAGAAATATGCGAAAGTATGAGCCTGATGAGAGCAAATCCCAGACCTAACCTAGACCTAACATGAATTATTCTCTAAAATATTGATCGAAACCAGGTTTACATGACTGCTTCAGTGTGGTCCCACATTACTACGTGATCCAAACCAGAAAAAACCCAGGCTCCGTTCAACAAGTATGTGAAGAATGCGAAAGTATGAGTCTGATGAGGGAAAATCCCAGGCCTAACCTAGACCTAACATGCGTTATCCTCTAAAATATTGATCGAAACCAGGTTTAGTCGACTGTTTCAGTGTGGTCCCACATTACTACGTGATCCAAACCAGAAAAAACCCAGGATCCGTTCAACAAGTATGTGAAGAATGCGAAAGTATGAGTCTGATGAGGTCAAATCCCAGACCTATCCCAGACTTAACTTGCGTTATCCTCTAAAATATTGATCGAAACCAGGTTTAATCGACTGTTTCAGCGTGGTACCACATTACTACGTGATACAATCCAGAAACAGCCCAGGATCTAGCCATGAAGTATGAGAAATATGAGAAAGAATGAGCCTGATGAGAGCAAATCCCAGACCTAACCTAGACCTAACATGAATTATTCTCTAAAATATTGATCGAAACCAGGTTTAATTGACTGTTTCAGTGTTGTACTTCATTACTACGTGATGCAATCCAGAAAAAGCCCAGGATCTAGTCATCAAGTATGAGAAATATGCGAAAGTATGAGCCTGATGAGGGCAAATCCTTGACCTAACCCAGACCTAACATGCGTTATCCTCTAAAATATTTATCAAGATCAGGATTAATTGATTGTTTCAGTGTGGTCCCAAATTACTACGTGATCCAAACCAGAAAAAACCCAGGATCCGTTCAACAAGTATGTGAAGAATGCGAAAGTATGACTCTGATCAGTGAAAATCTCAGGCCTTACCTAGACCTAACTTGCGTTGTCCTCTAAAATATTGATGGAAACCAGGTTTCATTGACTGTTTCAGTGTGGTACTACATTACTACGTGATGCAATCCAGAAAAAGCCAAGGATCTAGCCATCAAGTATGAGAAATATGCGAAAGAATCAGCCTGATGAGAGCAAATCCCAGACCTAACCTAGACCTAACATGAATTATTCTCTAAAATATTGATCGAAACCAGGTTTAATTGACTGTTTCAGTGTTGTACTACATTACTACGTGATCAAAACCAGAAAAAACCCAGGATCCGTTCAACAAGTATGTGAAGAATGCGAAAGTATGACTCTGATCAGTGAAAATCTCAGGCCTTACCTAGACCTAACTTGCGTTGTCCTCTAAAATATTGATGGAAACCAGGTTTCATTGAATGTTTCAGTGTGGTACCACTTTACTACGTGATCCAATCCAGAAATAGCCCAGGATCTAGCCATGAAGTATGAGAAATATGCGAAAGTAAGGGCCTGATGAGGGCAAATCCTAGACCTATCCCAGACCTAACTTGCGTAATCCTCTAAAATATTGATCGAAACCAGGTTTAATTGACTGTTTCAGCGTGGTACCACATTACTACGTGATCCAATCCAGAAACAGCCCAGGATCTAGCCATGAAGTATGAGAAATACGCGAAAGTATGAGCCTGATGAGGGCAAATCCTAGACCTAACCCAGACCTAACATGCGTTATGCTCTAAAATATTTATCAAGATCAGGTTTAATTGATTGTTTCAGTGTGGTCCCACATTACTACGTGATCCAAACCAGAAAAAACCCAGGATCTGTTCAACATGTATGAGAAATATGCGAAAGAATGAGCCTGATGAGAGCAAATCCCAGACCTAACCTAGACCTAACATGCGTTGTCCTCCAGAATATTGATGGAAACCAGGTTTAGTTGATTGTTTCAGTGTTGTACTTCATTACTACGTGATGCAATCCAGAAAAAGCCCAGGATCTAGCCATCAAGTATGAGAAATATGCGAAAGAATGAACCTGATGAGAGCAAATCCCAGACCTAACCTAGACCTAACATGAATTATTCTCTAAAATATTGATCGAAACCAGGTTTAATTGACTGTTTCAGTGTTGTACTACATTACTACGTGATCAAAACCAGAAAAAACCCAGGATCCGTTCAACAAGTATGTGAAGAATGCGAAAGTATGAGTCTGATCAGTGAAAATCTCAGGCCTTACCTAGACCTAACTTGCGTTGTCCTCTAAAATATTGATGGAAACCAGGTTTCATTGACTGTTTCAGTGTGGTACTACATTACTACGTGATGCAATCCAGAAAAAGCCCAGGATCTAGCCATCAAGTATGAGAAATAAGCGAAAGAATGAGCCTGATGAGAGCAAATCCCAGACCTAACCTAGACCTAACATGCGTTATCCTCTAAAATATTGAGCGAAACCAGGTTTAATGGACTGTTTCAGTGTGGTACCACACTACTTCGTGATCCAAACCAGAAAAAACCCAGGATCTGTGCAACAAGTATATGAAAAACGCTAAACTGTGAGCCTGATGAGGGCAAATCTTAGACCTAACCCAGACCTAAGATGCGTTATCCTCTAAAATATTTATCCAGACCAGGTTTAATGGACTGTTTCAGTGTGGTACCACACTACTTCGTGATCCAAACCAGAGAAAGCCCAGGATCTGTTCAAGAAGTATGTGAAAAACGCTAAACTGTGAGCCTGATGAGGGCAAATCTTAGACCTAACCCAGACCTAAGATGCGTTATCCTCTAAAATATTTATCCAGACCAGGTTTCATTGAATGTTTCAGTGTGGTACCACTTTACTACCTGATACAATCCAGAAACAGCCCAGGATCTAGCCATGAAGTATGAGAAATATGCGAAAGTATGAGCCTGATGAGGGCAAATCCTAGACCTAACCCAAACCTAACATGCGTTATCCTCTAAAATATTTATCAAGAAAAGGTTTAATTGATTGTTTCAGTGTGGTACCACATTACTACGTGAACCAAACCAGAAAAAACCCAGGATCCGTTCAACAAGTATGTTAAAACTGCGACAGTATGACCCTGATGAGGGCAAATCCCAGGCCTAACATAGACCTAACATGCGTTGTCCTCTAGAATATTGATGGAAACCAGGTTTAATTGACTGTTTCAGTGTTGTACTTCATTACTACGTGATGCAATCCAGAAAAAGCCCAGGATCTAGCCATCAAGTATGAGAAATATGCGAAAGAATGAGCCTGATGAGAGCAAATCCCAGACCTAACCTAGACCTAACATGAATTATTCTCTAAAATATTGATCGAAACCAGGTTTAATTGACTGTTTCAGTGTTGTACTTCATTATTACGTGATGCAATCCAGAAAAAGCCCAGGATCTAGCCATGAAGTATGAGAAATATGCGAAAGTATGAGCCTGATGAGGACAAATCGTAGACCTAACCCGGACCTAACATGCGTTATCCTCTAAAATATTTATCAAGAAAAGGTTTAATTGAATGTTTCAGTGTGGTACCATATTACTACGTGATCAAAACCAGAAATAGCCCAGGATCTAGCCATGAAGTATGAGAAATATGCGAAAGTAGGAGCCTGATGAGGGCAAATCCTAGACCTATCCCAGACCTAACTTGCGTTGTCCTCTAAAATATTGATCGAAACCAGGTTTACTTGACTGCTTCAGTGTGGTACCACATTACTACGTGAACCAAACCAGAAAAAACCCAGGATCCGTTCAACAAGTATGTTAAAACTGCGACAGTATGACCCTGATGAGGGCAAATCCCAGGCCTAACCTAGACCTAACATGCGTTGTCCTCTAGAAGATTGATGGAAACCAGGTTTAATTGACTGTTTCAGTGTTGTACTTCATTACTACGTGATGCAATCCAGAAAAAGCCCAGGATCTAGCCATCAAGTATGAGAAATATGCGAAAGAATGAGCCTGATGAGAGCAAATCCCAGACCTAACCTAGACCTAACATGAATTATTCTCTAAAATATTGATCGAAACCAGGTTTAATTGACTGTTTCAGTGTTGTACTTCATTATTACGTGATGCAATCCAGAAAAAGCCCAGGATCTAGCCATCAAGTATGAGAAATATGCGAAAGAATGAGCCTGATGGGAGCAAATCCCTGACCTAACCTAGACCTAACATGAATTATTCTCTAAAATATTGGTCGAAACCAGGTTTAATTGACTGTTTCAGTGTAGTACCACATTACTACGTGATCCAATCCGGAAGTAGCCCAGGATCTAGCCATGAAGTATGAGAAATATGCGAAAGTATGAGCCTGATGAGGACAAATCGTAGACCTAACCCAGACCTAACATGCGTTATTCTCTTAAATATTTATCAAGACCAGGTTTAATTGAATGATTCAGTGTGGTACCATATTACTACGTGATCAAAACCAGAGAAAACCCAGGATCCGTTCAACAAGTATGTGAAGAATGCGAAAGTATGAGTCTGATCAGTGAAAATCTCGGGCCTCACCTAGACCTAACTTGCGTTGTCCTCTAAAATATTGATGGAAACCAGGTTTCATTGACTGTTTCAGTGTGGTACTACATTACTACGTGATGCAATCCAGAAAAAGCCCAGGATCTAGCCATCAAGTATGAGAAATATGCGAAACAATGAGCCTGATGAGAGCAAATCCCAGACCTAACCTAGACCTACCATGCGTTATCCTCTAACATATTGAGCGAAACCAGGTTTAATGCACTGTTTCAGTGTGGTACCACACTATTTCGTGATCCAAACCAGGGAAAGCCCAGGATCTGTTCAAGAAGTATGTGAAAAACGCTAAATTGTGAGCCTGATGAGGGCAAATCTTAGACCTAACCCAGACCTAAGATGCGTTATCCTCTAAAATATTTATCCAGACCAGGTTTCATTGAATGTTTCAGTGTGGTACCACTTTACTCCGTGATCCAATCCAGAAATAGCCCAGGATCTAGCCATGAAGTATGAGAAATATGCGAAAGTAGGAGCCTGATGAGGGCAAATCCTAGACCTATCCCAGGCCTAACTTGCGTTGTCCTCTAAAATATTGACCGAAACCAGGTTTACTTGACTGCTTCAGTGTGGTCCCACATTACTACGTGATCCAAACCAGAAAAAACCCAGGTTCCGTTCAACAAGTATGTGAAGAATGCGAAAGTTTGAGTCTGATGAGGGAAAATCCCAGGCCTAACCTAGACCTAACATGCGTTATCCTCTAAAATATTGATCGAAACCAGGTTTAGTCGACAGTTTCAGTGTGGTCCCACATTACTACGTGATCCAAACCAGAAAAAACCCAGGATCCGTTCAACAAGTATGTGAAGAATGCGAAAGTATGAGTCTGATGAGGTCAAATCGCAGACCTATCCCAGACTTAACTTGCGTTATCCTCTAAAATATTGATCGAAACCAGGTTTAATCGACTGTTTCAGCGTGGTACCACATTACTACGTGATACAATCCAGAAACAGCCCAGGATCTAGCCATGAAGTATGAGAAATATGCGAAAGTATGAGCCTGATGAGGGCAAATCCTAGCCGTAACCCAGACCTAACATGCGTTAGCCTCTAAAATATTTATCAAGACCTGGTTTAATTGAAAGTTTCAGTGTGGTACCACATTACTACGTGATGCAATCCAGAAAAAGCCCAGGATCTAGCCATCAAATTTGAGAAATATGCGAAAGAATGTGCCTGATGAGAGCAAATCCCAGACCTAACCTAGACCTAACATGAATTATTCTCTAAAATATTGATCGAAACCAGGTTTAATTGACTGTTTCAGTGTGGTCCCACGTTACTACGTGATCCAAACCAGAAAAAACCCAGGTTCCGTTCAACAAGTATGTGAAGAATGCGAAAGTATGAGTCTGATGAGTGAAAATCCCATGCCTAACCTAGACCTAACTTGCGTTGTCCTCTAAAATATTGATGGAAACCAGGTTTCATTGAATGTTTCAGTGTGGTACCACTTTACTACGTGATCCAATCCAGAAATAGCCCAGGATCTAGCCATGAAGTATGAGAAATATGCGAAAGTAAGGGCCTGATGAGGGCAAATCCTAGACCTATCCCAGACCTAACTTGCGTAATCCTCTAAAATATTGATCGAAACCAGGTTTAATTGACTGTTTCAGCGTGGTACCACATTACTACGTGATCCAATCCAGAAACAGCCCAGGATCTAGCCATGAAGTATGAGAAATATGCGAAAGTATGAGCCTGATGAGGGCAAATCCTAGACCTAACCCAGACCTAACATGCGTTATGCTCTAAAATATTTATCAAGATCAGGTTTAATTGATTGTTTCAGTGTGGTCCCACATTACTACGTGATCCAAACCAGAAAAAACCCAGGATCTGTTCAACATGTACGAGAAATATGCGAAAGAATGAGCCTGATGAGAGCAAATCCCAGACCTAACCTAGACCTAACATGCGTTGTCCTCTAGAATATTGATGGAAACCAGGTTTAGTTGATTGTTTCAGTGTTGTACTTCATTACTACGTGATCAAAACCAGAAATAGCCCAGGATCTAGCCATGAAGTATGAGAAATATGCGAAAGTAGGAGCCTGATGAGGGCAAATCCTAGACCTATCCCAGACCTAACTTGCGTTGTCCTCTAAAATATTGATCGAAACCAGGTTTACTTGACTGCTTCAGTGTGGTACCACATTACTACGTGAACCAAACCAGAAAAAACCCAGGATCCGTTCAACAAGTATGTTAAAACTGCGACAGTATGACCCTGATGAGGGCAAATCCCAGGCCTAACCTAGACCTAACATGCGTTGTCCTCTAGAATATTGATGGAAACCAGGTTTAATTGACTGTTTCAGTGTTGTACTTCATTACTACGTGATGCAATCCAGAAAAAGCCCAGGATCTAGCCATCAAGTATGAGAAATATGCGAAAGAATGAGCCTGATGAGAGCAAATCCCAGACCTAACCTAGACCTAACATGAATTATTCTCTAAAATATTGATCGAAACCAGGTTTAATTGACTGTTTCAGTGTTGTACTTCATTATTACGTGATGCAATCCCGAAAAAGCCCAGGATCTAGCCATCAAGTATGAGAAATATGCGAAAGAATGAGCCTGATGGGAGCAAATCCCTGACCTAACCTAGACCTAACATGAATTATTCTCTAAAATATCGGTCAAAACCAGGTTTGATTGACTGTTTCAGTGTAGTACCACATTACTACGTGATCCAATCCGGAAGTAGCCCAGGATCTAGCCATGAAGTATGAGAAATATGCGAAAGTATGAGCCTGATGAGGACAAATCGTAGACCTAACCCAGACCTAACATGCGTTATTCTCTTAAATATTTATCAAGACCAGGTTTAATTGAATGATTCAGTGTGGTACCATATTACTACGTGATCAAAGCCAGAGAAACCCCAGGATCCGTTCAACAAGTATGTGAAGAATGCGAAAGTATGAGTCTGATCAGTGAAAATCTCGGGCCTCACCTAGACCTAACTTGCGTTGTCCTCTAAAATATTGATGGAAACCAGGTTTCATTGACTGTTTCAGTGTGGTACTACATTACTACGTGATGCAATCCAGAAAAAGCCCAGGATCTAGCCATCAAGTATGAGAAATATGCGAAACAATGAGCCTGATGAGAGCAAATCCCAGACCTAACCTAGACCTACCATGCGTTATCCTCTAACATATTGAGCGAAACCAGGTTTAATGCACTGTTTCAGTGTGGTACCACACTATTTCGTGATCCAAACCAGAGAAAGCCCAGGATCTGTTCAAGAAGTATGTGAAAAACGCTAAATTGTGAGCCTGATGAGGGCAAATCTTAGACCTAACCCAGACCTAAGATGCGTTATACTCTAAAATATTTATCCAGACCAGGTTTCATTGAATGTTTCAGTGTGGTACCACTTTACTCCGTGATCCAATCCAGAAATAGCCCAGGATCTAGCCATGAAGTATGAGAAATATGCGAAAGTAGGAGCCTGTTGAGGGCAAATCCTAGACCTATCCCAGGCCTAACTTGCGTTGTCCTCTAAAATATTGATCGAAACCAGGTTTAATCGACTGTTTCAGCGTGGTACCACATTACTACGTGATACAATCCAGAAACAGCCCAGGATCTAGCCATGAAGTATGAGAAATATGCGAAAGTATGAGCCTGATGAGGGCAAATCCTAGCCCTAACCCAGACCTAACATGCGTTAGCCTCTAAAATATTTATCAAGACCTGGTTTAATTGAAAGTTTCAGTGTGGTACCACATTACTACGTGATGCAATCCAGAAAAAGCCCAGGACCTAGCCATCAAATTTGAGAAATATGCGAAAGAATGTGCCTGATGAGAGCAAATCCCAGACCTAACCTAGACCTAACATGAATTATTCTCTAAAATATTGATCGAAACCAGGTTTAATTGCCTGTTTCAGTGTGGTCCCACGTTACTACGTGATCCAAACCAGAAAAAACCCAGGTTCCGTTCAACAAGTATGTGAAGAATGCGAAAGTATGAGTCTGATGAGTGAAAATCCCATGCCTAACCTAGACCTAACATGCGTTATCCTCAAAAATATTCAGCGAAACCAGGTTTAATGGACTGTTTCAGTGTGGTACCACACTACGTCGTGATCCAAACCAGAAAAAACCCAGGATCTGTTCAACAAGTATGTGAAAAACGCTAAACTGTGAGCCTGATGAGGGCAAATCTTAGACCTAACCCAGACCTAAGATGCGTTAACCTCTAAAATATTTATCCAGACGAGGTTTCATTGAATGTTTCCGTGTGGTACAACTTTACTACGTGATGCAATCCAGAAAAAGCCCAGGATCTAGCCATGAAGTATGAGAAATATGCGAAAGTATGAGCCTGATGAGGGCAAATCCTAGCCCTAACCCAGACCTAACATGCGTTAGCCTCTAAAATATTTATCAAGACCTGGTTTAATTGAAAGTTTCAGTGTGGTACCACATTACTACGTGATGCAATCCAGAAAAAGCCCAGGATCTAGCCATCAAATTTGAGAAATATGCGAATGAGTGTGCCTGATGAGAGCAAATCCCAGACCTAACCTAGACCTAACATGAATTATTCTCTAAAATATTGATCAAGACCAGGTGTAACTGATTGTTTCAGTGTGGTCCCACATTACTGCATGATCCAAACAAGAAAAAACCCAGGATCTGTTCAACATGTATGAGAAATATGCGAAAGAATGAGCCTGATGAGAGCAAATCCCAGACCTAACATAGACCTAACATGAATTATTCTCTAAAATATTGATCGAAACCAGGTTTAATTGACTGTTTCAGTGTGGTCCCTCATTACTACGTGATCCAAACCAGAAATAACCCAGGATCCGTTCAACAAGTATGTGAAGAATGCGAAAGTATGAGTCTGATGAGTGAAAATCCCAGGACTAACCTAGACCAAACATGCGTTATCCTCTAAAATATTGATCCAAACCAGGTTTAATGGACTGTTTCAGCGTGGTACCACACTACTACGTGATCCAAACCAGAAAAAACCCAGGATCTGTTCAACAAGTATGTGAAAAACGCGAAAGTATAAGCCTGATGAGGGCAAATCCCAGACATATCCCAGACCAAACTTGCGTTGTCCTCTAAGATATTGATGGAAACCAGGTTTAATTGACTGTTTCAGTGTTGTACTTCATTCCTACGTGATGCAATCCAGAAAAAGCCCAGGATCTAGCCATCAAGTATGAGAAATATGCGAAAGAATGAGCCTGATGAGAGCAAATCCCAGACCTAACCTATACCTAACATGAATAATTCTCTAAAATATTTATCGAAACCAGGTTTAATTGACTGTTTCAGTGTGGTGCCACATTACTACGTGATCCAAACCAGAGAAAACCCAGGATCCGTTCAACAAGTATGTGAAGCATGCGAAAGTATGAGTCCGATGAGTGAAAATCCCAGGCCTAACCTAGACCTAACATGCGTTATCCTCAAAAATATTGATCGAAACCTGGTTTAATCGACTGTTTCAGTGTGGTACCACATTACTATGTGATCCAGACCAGAAAATAGCCCAGGATCTGTTCAACAAGTATGTGAAAAACGCGAAAGTATGAGTCTGATGAGGTCAAATCCCAGACCTATCCCAGACTTAACTTGTGTTGTCCTCTAGAATATTGATGGAAACCAGGTTTAATTGACTGTTTCAGTGTTGTACTTCATTACTACGTGATGCAATCCAGAAAAAGCCCAGGATCTGTTCAACAAGTATGTAAAAAACGCGAAAGTATGAGTCTGATGACGTCAAATCCCAGACCTATCCCAGACCTAACTTGCGTTATCGTCTAAAATATTGATCGAAACCAGGTTTAATCGACTGTTTCAGCGTGGTACCACATTACTACGTGAGCCCAACCAGAAAATAACCCAGGATCTGTTCAACGAGTATGTGAAGTGTGCGAAAGTATGAGTCTGATGAGGTCAAATCCCAGACCTATCCCAGACCTAACTTGCGTTATCCTCTAAAATATTGATCGAAACCAGGTTTAATTGACCGTTTCAGTGTGGTACCACATTACTACGTGATCCAAACCAGAAAATACCCAGGATCAGTTCAACAAGTATGTGGAGAATGCGAAAGTATGAGTCTGATGAGTGAAAATCCCAGGCCTAACCTAGACCTAACATGCGCTATCCTCAAAAATATTGATCGAAACCTGGTTTAATCGACTGTTTCAGTGTGGTACCACTTTACTACGTGATCCAATCCAGAAATAGCCCGGGATCTAGCCATGAAGTATGAGAAATTTGCGAAAGTAAGAGCCTGATGAGGGCAAATCCTAGACCTTTCCCAGACCTAACTTGCGTTATCCTCTAAAATATTGATCGAAACCAGGTTTAATTGACTGTTTCAGCGTGGTACCACATTACTACGTGATACAATCCAGAAACAGCTCAGGATCTAGCAATGAAGTATGAGAAATATGCGAAAGTATGAGCCTGGTGAGGGCAAATCCCAGGCCTAACCTAGTCCTAACATGCGTTGTCCTCTAGAATATTGATGGAAACCAGGTTTAATTGACTGTTTCAGTGTTGTACTTCATTACTACGTGATGCAATCCAGAAAAAGCCCAGGATCTAGCCATCAAGTATGAGAAATATGCGAAAGAATGAGCCTGATGTGAGCAAATCCCAGACCTAACCTAGACCTAACATGAATTATTCTCTAAAATATTGATCAAAACCAGGTTTATTTGACTGTTTCAGTGTGGTACCACATTAGTACGTGATCCAAACCAGAAATAGCCCAGGATCTAGCCATGAAGTATGAGAAATATGCGAAAGTATGAGCCTGATGAGGGCAAATCCTAGACCTAACCCAAACCTAACATGCGTTATCCTCTAAAATATTTATCAAGACCAGGTTTAATTGAATGTTTCAGTGTGGTACTACATTACTACGTGAACCAAACCAGAAAAAACCCAGGATCCGTTCAACAAGTATGTTAAAACTGCGACAGTATGACCCTGATGAGGGCAAATCCCAGGCCTAACCTAGTCCTAACATGCGTTGTCCTCTAGAATATTGATGGAAACCAGGTTTAATTGACTGTTTCAGTGTTGTACTTCATTACTACGTGATGCAATCCAGAAAAAGCCCAGGATCTAGCCATCAAGTATGAGAAATATGCGAAAGAATGAGCCTGATGTGAGCAAATCCCAGACCTAACCTAGACCTAACATGAATTATTCTCTAAAATATTGATCAAAACCAGGTTTATTTAACTGTTTCAGTGTGGTCCCACATTACTACGTGATCCAAACCAGAAAAAACCCAGGTTCCGTTCAACAAGTATGTGAAGAATGCGAAAGTATGAGTCTGATGAGGGAAAATCCCAGGCCTAACCTAGACCTAACATGCGTTATCCTCTAAAATATTGATCGAAACCAGGTTTAATCGACTGTTTCAGCGTGGTACCACATTACTACGTGATACAATCCAGAAACAGCCCAGGATCTAGCCATGAAGTATGAGAAATATGCGAAAGTATGAGCCTGATGAGGGCAAATCCTAGACCTAACCCAAACCTAACATGCGTTATCCTCTAAAATATTTATCAAGACCAGGTTTAATTGAATGTTTCAGTGTGGTACCACATTACTACGTGAACCAAACCAGAAAAAACCCAGGATCCGTTCAACAAGTATGTTAAAACTGCGACAGTATGACCCTGATGAGGGCAAATCCCAGGCCAAACCTAGACCTAACATGCGTTGTCCTCTAAAATATTGATGGAAACCGGGTTTAATTGACTGTTTCAGTGTTGTACTTCATTACTACGTGATGCAATCCAGAAAAAGCCCAGGATCTAGCCATCAAGTATGAGAAATATGCGAAAGAATGAGCCTGATGAGAGCAAATCCCAGACCTAACCTAGACCTAACATGCGTTATCCTCTATAATATTTATCAAGATCAGGTTTAATTGATTGTTTCAGTGTGGTCCCAAATAACTACGTGATCCAAACCAGAAAAAATCCAGGATCCGTTCAACAAGTATGTGAAGAATGCGAAAG
Organism: Colletes latitarsis; assembly: GCF_051014445.1. Lineage (NCBI taxonomy): Eukaryota > Metazoa > Arthropoda > Insecta > Hymenoptera > Colletidae > Colletes > Colletes latitarsis. The sequence continues at coordinate 162,368 of NW_027488379.1, read as the reverse complement.
TAAGAGCCTGATGAGGGCAAATCCTAGACCTATCCCAGACCTAACTTGCGTTATCCTCTAAAATATTGATCGAAACCAGGTTTAATTGACTGTTTCAGCGTGGTACCACATTACTACGTGATCCAATCCAGAAACAGCCCAGGATCTAGCCATGAAGTATGAGAAATATGCGAAAGTATGAGCCTGATGAGGGCAAATCCTAGACCTAACCCAGACCTAACATGCGTTATCCTCTACAAATATTTATCAAGATCAGGTTTAATTGATTGTTTCAGTGTGGTCCCACATTACTACGTGATGCAAACCAGAAAAAACCCACGATCTGTGCAACAAGTATGAGAAATATGGGAAGGAATGAGCCTGATGAGAGCAAATCCCAGACCTAACTTAGACCTAACATGAATTATTCTCTAAAATATTGATCGAAACCAGGTTTACTTGACTGTTTCAGTGTGGTCCCACATTACTACGTGAACCAAACCAGAAAAAACCCAGGATCTGTTCAACAAGTATGTAAAAAACGCGAAAGTATGAGTCTGATGATGTCAAATCCCAGACCTATCCCAGACTTAACTTGCGTTATCCTCTAAAATATTGATCGAAACCAGGTTTAATCGACTGTTTCAGCGTGGTGCCACATTACTACGTGATACAATCCAGAAACAGCCCAGGATCTAGCCATGAAGTATGAGAAATATGCGAATGTATGAGCCTGGTGAGGGCAAATCCTAGACCTAACCCAAACCTAACATGCGTTATCCTCTAAAATATTTATCAAGAAAAGGTTTAATTGAATGTTTCAGTGTGGTACCACATTACTACGTGAACCAAACCAGAAAAAACCCAGGATCTGTTCAACACATATGTTAAAACTGCGACAGTATGACCCTGATGAGGGCAAATCCCAGGCCTAACCTAGATCTAACATGCGTTGTCCTCTAAAATATTGATCGAAACCAGGTTTAATTGACTGTTTCAGTGTTGTACTACATTACTACGTGATCAAAACCAGAAAAAACCCAGGATCCGTTCAACAATTATGTGAAGAATGCGAAAGTATGACTCTGATCAGTGAAAATCTCAGGCCTTACCTAGCCCTAACTTGCGTTGTCCTCTAAAATATTGATGGAAACCAGGTTTCATTGAATGTTTCAGTGTGGTACCACATTACTACGTGATCCAATCCAGAAATAGCCCAGGAACTAGCCATGAAGTATGAGAAATATGCGAAAGTAGGGGCCTGATGAGGGCAAATCCTAGACCTATCCCAGACCTAACTTGCGTAATCCTCTAAAATATTGATCGAAACCAGGTTTAATTGACTGTTTCAGCGTGGTACCACATTACTACGTGATCCAATCCAGAAACAGCCCAGGATCTAGCCATGAAGTATGAGAAATATGCGAAAGTATGAGCCTGATGGGGGCAAATCCTAGACCTAACCCAGACCTAACATGCGTTATCCTCTAAAATATTTATCAAGATCAGGTTTAATTGATTGTGTCAGTGTGGTCCCACATTACTACGTGATCCAAACCAGAAAAAACCCAGGATCTGTTCAACATGTATGAGAAATATGCGAAAGAATGAGCCTGATGAGAGCAAATCCCAGACCTAACCTAGACCTAACATGCGTTGTCCTCTAGAATATTGATGGAAACCAGGTTTAGTTGACTGTTTCAGTGTTGTACTTCATTACTACGTGATGCAATCCACAAAAAGCCCAGGATCTAGCCATCAAGTATGAGAAATATGCGAAAGAATGAACCTGATGAGAGCAAATCCCAGACCTGACCTAGACCTAGCATGAATTATTCTCTAAAATATTGATCGAAACCAGGTTTAATTGACTGTTTCAGTGTTGTACTACATTACTACGTGATCAAAACCAGAAAAAACCCAGGATCCGTTCAACAAGTATGTGAAGAATGCGAAAGTATGAGTCTGATCAGTGAAAATCTCAGGCCTTACCTAGTCCTAACTTGCGTTGTCCTCTAAAATATTGATGGAAACCAGGTTTCATTGACTGTTTCAGTGTGGTACTACATTACTACGTGATGCAATCCAGAAAAAGCCCAGGATCTAGCCATCAAGTATGAGAAATAAGCGAAAGAATGAGCCTGATGAGAGCAAATCCCAGACCTAACCTAGACCTAACATGCGTTATCCTCTAAAATATTGAGCGAAACCAGGTATAATGGACTGTTTCAGTGTGGTACCACACTACTTCGTGATCCAAACCAGAAAAAACCCAGGATCTGTTCAACAAGTATGTGAAAAACGCTAAACTGTGAGCCTGATGAGGGCAAATCTTAGACCTAACCCAGACCTAAGATGCGTTATCCTCTAAAATATTTATCCAGACCAGGTTTAATGGACTGTTTCAGTGTGGTACCACACTACTTCGTGATCCAAACCAGAGAAAGCCCAGGATCTGTTCAAGAAGTATGTGAAAAACGCTAAACTGTGAGCCTGATGAGGGCAAATCTTAGACCTAACCCAGACCTAAGATGCGCTATCCTCTAAAATATTGATCGAAACCGGGTTTAATCGACTGTTTCAGCGTGGTACCACATTACTACGTGATACAATCCAGAAACAGCCCAGGATCTAGCCATGAAGTATGAGAAATATCCGAAAGTTTGAGCCTGATGGGGGCAAATCCTAGACCAAACCCAAACCTAACATGCGTTATCCTCTAAAATATTTATCAAGACCAGGTTTAATTGAATGTTTCAGTGTGGTACCACATTACTACGTGAACCAAACCAGAAAAAACCCAGGATCCGTTCAACAAGTATGTTAAAACTGCGACAGTATGACCCTGATGAGGGCAAATCCCAGGCCTAACCTAGACCTAACATGCGTTGTCCTCTAGAATATTGATGGAAACCAGGTTTAATTGACTGTTTCAGTGTTGTACTTCATTACTACGTGATGCAATCCAGAAAAAGCCCAGGATCTAGCCATCAAGTATGAGAAATATGCGAAAGAATGAGCCTGATGAGAGCAAATCCCAGACCTAACCTAGACCTAACATGAATTATTCTCTAAAATATTGGTCAAAACCAGGTTTAATTGACTGTTTCAGTGTAGTACCACATTACTACGTGATCCAATCCAGAAATAGCCCAGGATCTAGCCATGAAGTATGAGAAATATGCGAAAGTATGAGCCTGATGAGGACAAATCGTAGACCTAACCCAGACCTAACATGCGTTATTCTCTAAAATATTTATCAAGACCAGGTTTAATTGAATGTTTCAGTGTGGTACCATATTACTACGTGATCAAAACCAGAAAAAACCCAGGATCCGTTCAACAAGTATGTGAAGAATGCGAAAGTATGAGTCTGATGAGGTCAAATCCCAGACCTATCCCAGACTTAACTTGCGTTATCCTCTAAAATATTGATCGAAGCCAGGTTTAATGGACTGTTTCAGTGTGGTACCACACTACTTCGTGATCCAAACCAGAAAAAACACAGGATCTGTTAAACAAGTATGTGAAAAACGCTAAACTGTGAGCCTGATGAGGGCAAATCTTAGACCTAACCCAGACCTAAGATGCGTTATCCTCTAAAATATTTATCCAGACCAGGTTTCATTGAATGTTTCAATGTGGTACCACTTTACTACGTGATCCAATCCAGAAATAGCCCAGGATCTAGCCATGAAGTATGAGAAATATGCGAAAGTAGGAGCCTGATGAGGGCAAATCCTAGACCTATCCCAGACCTAACTTGCGTTATCCTCTAAAATATTGATCGAAACCAGGTTTAATTGACTGTTTCAGTGTTGTACTTCATTACTACGTGATGCAATCCAGAAAAAGCCCAGGATCTAGCCATCAAGTATGAGAAATATGCGAAAGAATGAGCCTGATGAGAGCAAATCCCAGACCTAACCTAGACCTAACATGAATTATTCTCTAAAATATTGGTCAAAACCAGGTTTAATTGACTGTTTCAGTGTAGTACCACATTACTACGTGATCCAATCCAGAAATAGCCCAGGATCTAGCCATGAAGTATGAGAAATATGCGAAAGTATGAGCCTGATGAGGACAAATCGTAGACCTAACCCAGACCTAACATGCGTTATTCTCTAAAATATTTATCAAGACCAGGTTTAATTGAATGTTTCAGTGTGGTACCATATTACTACGTGAACCAAACCAGAAAAAACCCAGGATCTGTTCAACAAGTATGTAAAAAACGCGAAAGTATGAGTCTGATGATGTCAAATCCCAGACCTATCCCAGACTTAACTTGCGTTATCCTCTAAAATATTGATCGAAACCAGGTTTAATCGACTGTTTCAGCGTGGTGCCACATTACTACGTGATACAATCCAGAAACAGCCCAGGATCTAGCCATGAAGTATGAGAAATATGCGAATGTATGAGCCTGGTGAGGGCAAATCCTAGACCTAACCCAAACCTAACATGCGTTATCCTCTAAAATATTTATCAAGAAAAGGTTTAATTGAATGTTTCAGTGTGGTACCACATTACTACGTGAACCAAACCAGAAAAAACCCAGGATCTGTTCAACACATATGTTAAAACTGCGACAGTATGACCCTGATGAGGGCAAATCCCAGGCCTAACCTAGATCTAACATGCGTTGTCCTCTAAAATATTGATCGAAACCAGGTTTAATTGACTGTTTCAGTGTTGTACTACATTACTACGTGATCAAAACCAGAAAAAACCCAGGATCCGTTCAACAAGTATGTGAAGAATGCGAAAGTATGACTCTGATCAGTGAAAATCTCAGGCCTTACCTAGCCCTAACTTGCGTTGTCCTCTAAAATATTGATGGAAACCAGGTTTCATTGAATGTTTCAGTGTGGTACCACATTACTACGTGATCCAATCCAGAAATAGCCCAGGAACTAGCCATGAAGTATGAGAAATATGCGAAAGTAGGGGCCTGATGAGGGCAAATCCTAGACCTATCCCAGACCTAACTTGCGTAATCCTCTAAAATATTGATCGAAACCAGGTTTAATTGACTGTTTCAGCGTGGTACCACATTACTACGTGATCCAATCCAGAAACAGCCCAGGATCTAGCCATGAAGTATGAGAAATATGCGAAAGTATGAGCCTGATGAGGGCAAATCCTAGACCTAACCCAGACCTAACATGCGTTATCCTCTAAAATATTTATCAAGATCAGGTTTAATTGATTGTGTCAGTGTGGTCCCACATTACTACGTGATCCAAACCAGAAAAAACCCAGGATCTGTTCAACATGTATGAGAAATATGCGAAAGAATGAGCCTGATGAGAGCAAATCCCAGACCTAACCTAGACCTAACATGCGTTGTCCTCTAGAATATTGATGGAAACCAGGTTTAGTTGACTGTTTCAGTGTTGTACTTCATTACTACGTGATGCAATCCACAAAAAGCCCAGGATCTAGCCATCAAGTATGAGAAATATGCGAAAGAATGAACCTGATGAGAGCAAATCCCAGACCTGACCTAGACCTAGCATGAATTATTCTCTAAAATATTGATCGAAACCAGGTTTAATTGACTGTTTCAGTGTTGTACTACATTACTACGTGATCAAAACCAGAAAAAACCCAGGATCCGTTCAACAAGTATGTGAAGAATGCGAAAGTATGAGTCTGATCAGTGAAAATCTCAGGCCTTACCTAGACCTAACTTGCGTTGTCCTCTAAAATATTGATGGAAACCAGGTTTCATTGACTGTTTCAGTGTGGTACTACATTACTACGTGATGCAATCCAGAAAAAGCCCAGGATCTAGCCATCAAGTATGAGAAATAAGCGAAAGAATGAGCCTGATGAGAGCAAATCCCAGACCTAACCTAGACCTAACATGCGTTATCCTCTAAAATATTGAGCGAAACCAGGTATAATGGACTGTTTCAGTGTGGTACCACACTACTTCGTGATCCAAACCAGAAAAAACCCAGGATCTGTTCAACAAGTATGTGAAAAACGCTAAACTGTGAGCCTGATGAGGGCAAATCTTAGACCTAACCCAGACCTAAGATGCGTTATCCTCTAAAATATTTATCCAGACCAGGTTTCATTGAATGTTTCAGTGTGGTACCACACTACTTCGTGATCCAAACCAGAGAAAGCCCAGGATCTGTTCAAGAAGTATGTGAAAAACGCTAAACTGTGAGCCTGATGAGGGCAAATCTTAGACCTAACCCAGACCTAAGATGCGTTATCCTCTAAAATATTGATCGAAACCGGGTTTAATCGACTGTTTCAGCGTGGTACCACATTACTACGTGATACAATCCAGAAACAGCCCAGGATCTAGCCATGAAGTATGAGAAATATCCGAAAGTTTGAGCCTGATGAGGGCAAATCCTAGACCAAACCCAAACCTAACATGCGTTATCCTCTAAAATATTTATCAAGACCAGGTTTAATTGAATGTTTCAGTGTGGTACCACATTACTACGTGAACCAAACCAGAAAAAATCCAGGATCCGTTCAACAAGTATGTTAAAACTGCGACAGTATGACCCTGATGAGGGCAAATCCCAGGCCTAACCTAGACCTAACATGCGTTGTCCTCTAGAATATTGATGGAAACCAGGTTTAATTGACTGTTTCAGTGTTGTACTTCATTACTACGTGATGCAATCCAGAAAAAGCCCAGGATCTAGCCATCAAGTATGAGAAATATGCGAAAGAATGAGCCTGATGAGAGCAAATCCCAGACCTAACCTAGACCTAACATGAATTATTCTCTAAAATATTGGTCAAAACCAGGTTTAATTGACTGTTTCAGTGTAGTACCACATTACTACGTGATCCAATCCAGAAATAGCCCATGATCTAGCCATGAAGTATGAGAAATATGCGAAAGTATGAGCCTGATGAGGACAAATCGTAGACCTAACCCAGACCTAACATGCGTTATTCTCTAAAATATTTATCAAGACCAGGTTTAATTGAATGTTTCAGTGTGGTACCATATTACTACGTGATCAAAACCAGAAAAAACCCTGGATCCGTTCAACAAGTATGTGAAGAATGCGAAAGTATGAGTCTGATGAGGTCAAATCCCAGACCTATCCCAGACTTAACTTGCGTTATCCTCTAAAATATTGATCGAAGCCAGGTTTAATGGACTGTTTCAGTGTGGTACCACACTACTTCGTGATCCAAACCAGAAAAAACCCAGGATCTGTTAAACAAGTATGTGAAAAACGCTAAACTGTGAGCCTGATGAGGGCAAATCTTAGACCTAACCCAGACCTAAGATGCGTTATCCTCTAAAATATTTATCCAGACCAGGTTTCATTGAATGTTTCAATGTGGTACCACTTTACTACGTGATCCAATCCAGAAATAGCCCAGGATATAGCCATGAAGTATGAGAAATATGCGAAAGTAGGAGCCTGATGAGGGCAAATCCTAGACCTATCCCAGACCTAACTTGCGTTATCCTCTAAAATATTGATCGAAACCAGGTTTAATTGACTGTTTCAGCGTGGTACCACATTACTACGTGAACCAAACCAGAAAAAACCCAGGATCTGTTCAACACATATGTTAAAACTGCGACAGTATGACCCTGATGAGGGCAAATCCCAGGCCTAACCTAGATCTAACATGCGTTGTCCTCTAAAATATTGATCGAAACCAGGTTTAATTGACTGTTTCAGTGTTGTACTACATTACTACGTGATCAAAACCAGAAAAAACCCAGGATCCGTTCAACAAGTATGTGAAGAATGCGAAAGTATGACTCTGATCAGTGAAAATCTCAGGCCTTACCTAGCCCTAACTTGCGTTGTCCTCTAAAATATTGATGGAAACCAGGTTTCATTGAATGTTTCAGTGTGGTACCACATTACTACGTGATCCAATCCAGAAATAGCCCAGGAACTAGCCATGAAGTATGAGAAATATGCGAAAGTAGGGGCCTGATGAGGGCAAATCCTAGACCTATCCCAGACCTAACTTGCGTAATCCTCTAAAATATTGATCGAAACCAGGTTTAATTGACTGTTTCAGCGTGGTACCACATTACTACGTGATCCAATCCAGAAACAGCCCAGGATCTAGCCATGAAGTATGAGAAATATGCGAAAGTATGAGCCTGATGAGGGCAAATCCTAGACCTAACCCAGACCTAACATGCGTTATCCTCTAAAATATTTATCAAGATCAGGTTTAATTGATTGTGTCAGTGTGGTCCCACATTACTACGTGATCCAAACCAGAAAAAACCCAGGATCTGTTCAACATGTATGAGAAATATGCGAAAGAATGAGCCTGATGAGAGCAAATCCCAGACCTAACCTAGACCTAACATGCGTTGTCCTCTAGAATATTGATGGAAACCAGGTTTAGTTGACTGTTTCAGTGTTGTACTTCATTACTACGTGATGCAATCCACAAAAAGCCCAGGATCTAGCCATCAAGTATGAGAAATATGCGAAAGAATGAACCTGATGAGAGCAAATCCCAGACCTGACCTAGACCTAGCATGAATTATTCTCTAAAATATTGATCGAAACCAGGTTTAATTGACTGTTTCAGTGTTGTACTACATTACTACGTGATCAAAACCAGAAAAAACCCAGGATCCGTTCAACAAGTATGTGAAGAATGCGAAAGTATGAGTCTGATCAGTGAAAATCTCAGGCCTTACCTAGACCTAACTTGCGTTGTCCTCTAAAATATTGATGGAAACCAGGTTTCATTGACTGTTTCAGTGTGGTACTACGTTACTACGTGATGCAATCCAGAAAAAGCCCAGGATCTAGCCATCAAGTATGAGAAATAAGCGAAAGAATGAGCCTGATGAGAGCAAATCCCAGACCTAACCTAGACCTAACATGCGTTATCCTCTAAAATATTGAGCGAAACCAGGTATAATGGACTGTTTCAGTGTGGTACCACACTACTTCGTGATCCAAACCAGAAAAAACCCAGGATCTGTTCAACAAGTATGTGAAAAACGCTAAACTGTGAGCCTGATGAGGGCAAATCTTAGACCTAACCCAGACCTAAGATGCGTTATCCTCTAAAATATTTATCCAGACCAGGTTTAATGGACTGTTTCAGTGTGGTACCACACTACTTCGTGATCCAAACCAGAGAAAGCCCAGGATCTGTTCAAGAAGTATGTGAAAAACGCTAAACTGTGAGCCTGATGAGGGCAAATCTTAGACCTAACCCAGACCTAAGATGCGTTATCCTCTAAAATATTGATCGAAACCGGGTTTAATCGACTGTTTCAGCGTGGTACCACATTACTACGTGATACAATCCAGAAACAGCCCAGGATCTAGCCATGAAGTATGAGAAATATCCGAAAGTTTGAGCCTGATGAGGGCAAATCCTAGACCAAACCCAAACCTAACATGCGTTATCCTCTAAAATATTTATCAAGACCAGGTTTAATTGGATGTTTCAGTGTGGTACCACATTACTACGTGAACCAAACCAGAAAAAACCCAGGATCCGTTCAACAAGTATGTTAAAACTGCGACAGTATGACCCTGATGAGGGCAAATCCCAGGCCTAACCTAGACCTAACATGCGTTGTCCTCTAGAATATTGATGGAAACCAGGTTTAATTGACTGTTTCAGTGTTGTACTTCATTACTACGTGATGCAATCCAGAAAAAGCCCAGGATCTAGCCATCAAGTATGAGAAATATGCGAAAGAATGAGCCTGATGAGAGCAAATCCCAGACCTAACCTAGACCTAACATGAATTATTCTCTAAAATATTGGTCAAAACCAGGTTTAATTGACTGTTTCAGTGTAGTACCACATTACTACGTGATCCAATCCAGAAATAGCCCAGGATCTAGCCATGAAGTATGAGAAATATGCGAAAGTATGAGCCTGATGAGGACAAATCGTAGACCTAACCCAGACCTAACATGCGTTATTCTCTAAAATATTTATCAAGACCAGGTTTAATTGAATGTTTCAGTGTGGTACCATATTACTACGTGATCAAAACCAGAAAAAACCCAGGATCCGTTCAACAAGTATGTGAAGAATGCGAAAGTATGAGTCTGATGAGGTCAAATCCCAGACCTATCCCAGACTTAACTTGCGTTATCCTCTAAAATATTGATCGAAGCCAGGTTTAATGGACTGTTTCAGTGTGGTACCACACTACTTCGTGATCCAAACCAGAAAAAACCCAGGATCTGTTAAACAAGTATGTGAAAAACGCTAAACTGTGAGCCTGATGAGGGCAAATCTTAGACCTAACCCAGACCTAAGATGCGTTATCCTCTAAAATATTTATCCAGACCAGGTTTCATTGAATGTTTCAATGTGGTACCACTTTACTACGTGATCCAATCCAGAAATAGCCCAGGATCTAGCCATGAAGTATGAGAAATATGCGAAAGTAGGAGCCTGATGAGGGCAAATCCTAGACCTATCCCAGACCTAACTTGCGTTATCCTCTAAAATATTGATCGAAACCAGGTTTAATTGACTGTTTCAGCGTGGTACCACATTACTACGTGATACAATCCAGAAAGAGCCCAGGATCTAGCCATGAAGTATGAGAAATATGCGAAAGTATGAGCCTGATGAGAGCAAATCCTAGACTTAACCCAGACCTAACATGCGTTATCCTCTAAAATATTTATCAAGATCAGGTTTAATTGATTGTTTCAGTGTGGTCCCACATTACTACGTGATCCAAACCAGAAAAAACCCAGGTTCCGTTCAACAAGTATGTGAAGAATGCGAAAGTTTGAGTCTGATGAGGGAAAATCCCAGGCCTAACCTAGACCTAACATGCGTTATCCTCTAAAATATTGATCGAAACCAGGTTAAGTCGACTGTTTCAGTGTGGTCCCACATTACTACGTGATCCAAACCAGAAAAAACCCAGGATCCGTTCAACAAGTATGTGAAGAATGCGAAAGTATGAGTCTGATGAGGTCAAATCCCAGACCTATCCCAGACTTAACTTGCGTTATCCTCTAAAATATTGATCGAAACCAGGTTTAATCGACTGTTTCAGCGTGGTACCACATTACTACGTGATACAATCCAGAAACAGCCCAGGATCTAGCCATGAAGTATGAGAAATATGCGAAAGTATGAGCCTGATGAGGGCAAATCCTAGACCTAACCCAAACCTAACATGCGTTATCCTCTAAAATATTTATCAAGACCAGGTTTAATTGAATGTTTCAGTGTGGTACCACATTACTACGTGAACCAAACCAGAAAAAACCCAGGATCCGTTCAACAAGTATGTTAAAACTGCGACAGTATGACCCTGATGAGGGCAAATCCCAGGCCTAACCTAGACCTAACATGCGTTGTCCTCTAAAATATTGATGGAAACCAGGTTTAATTGACTGTTTCAGTGTTGTACTTCATTACTACGTGATGCAATCCAGAAAAAGCCCAGGATCTAGCCATCAAGTATGAGAAATATGCGAAAGAATGAGCCTGGTGAGAGCAAATCCCAGACCTAACGTAGACCTAACATGAATTATTCTCTAAAATATTGATCGAAACCAGGTTTAATTGACTGTTTCAGTGTTGTACTTCATTACTACGTGATGCAATCCAGAAAAAGTCCAGGATCTAGCCATCAAGTATGAGAAATATGCGAAAGAATGAGCCTGATGAGAGCAAATCTCTGACCTAACCTAGACCTAACATGAATTATTCTCTAAAATATTGATCGAAACCTGGTTTACTTGACTGCCTCAGTGTGGTCCCACATTACTACGTGATCCAAACCAGAAAAAACCTAGGTTCCGTTCAACAAGTATGTGAAGAATGCGAAAGTATGAGTCTGATGAGGGAAAATCCCTGGCCTAACCTAGACCTACCATGCGTTATCCTCAAAAATATTGACCGAAACCAGGTTTAATCGACTGTTTCAGTGTGGTACCACATTACTACGTGATCCAAACCAGAAAAAACCCAGGACCTGTTCAACAAGTATTTGAAGTATGCGAAAGAATGAGTCTGATGAGGGCAAATCCCAGGCCTAAACTGGACCAGACATGCGTTATCCTCAAAAATATTAATCGAAACCAGGTTTAATCGACTGTTTTAGTGTGGTACCACATTACTACGTGATCCAAACCAGAAAAAAACCCAGGATCTGTTCAACAAGTATGTGAAGTATGCGAAAGTATGAGTCTGATGAGGGCAAATCCCAGGCCTAAACTAGACATAACTTTCGTTATCCTCTAAAATATTGATCGAAACCAGGTTTAATTGACTGTTTTAGTGCGTTACCACTTTACTACGTGATCCAAAGCAGAAAAAACCCTCGATCAGGTCAACATGCATGTTAAAACTGCGAAAGTATGACCCTGATGAGGGCAAATCCCAGGCCTAACCTAGACCTAACATGCGTCATCTACTAAAATATTGAGCGAAACCAGGTTTAATTGACTGTTTTAGTGTGGTCCCACATTACTACGTGATCCAATCCAGAAAGAGCCCAGGATCTAGCCATGAAGTATGAGAAATATGCGAAAGTATGAGCCTGACGAGGGCAAATCCTAGACCTAACCCAGACCTAACATGCGTTATCCTCTAAAATATTTATCAAGACCAGGTTTAATTGATTGTTTCAGTGTGGTCCCACATTACTACGTGATCCAAACCAGAAAAAACCCAGGATCCGTTCAACAAGTATGTGAAGAATGCGAAAGTATGAGTCTGATGAGTGAAAATCCCAGACCTATCCCAGACCAAACTTGCGTTATCCTCTAAAATATTGATCGAAACCAGGTTTAATCGACTGTTTCAGTGTGGTACCACTTTGCTACGTGATCCAAACCAGAAAAAACCCAGGATCAGTTCAACGAGCATGTGAAAAACGCGAAAGTATGAGCCTGATGAGGGCGAATCCCGGACCTATCCCAGACCTAACTTGCGTTATCCTATAAAATATTGATCGAAACCTGGTTTAATTGACTGTTTCAGCGTGGTACCACATTACTACGTGATACAATCCAGAAACAGCCCAGGATCTAGCCATGAAGTATGAGAAATATGCGAAAGTATGAGCCTGATGAGGGCAAATCCTAGACCTAACCCAAACCTAACATGCGTTATCCTCTAAAATATTGATCCAAACCAGGTTTAATGGACTGTTTCGGTGTGGTCCCACATTACTACGTGATCCAAACCAGAAAAAACCCAGAATCTGTTCAACAAGTATGTGAAAAACACGTAAGTATGAGCCTGATGAGGGCAAATCCTAGACCTAACCCAGACCTAACATGCGTTGTCCTCTAAAATATTTATCAAGACCAGGTTTAATTGATTGTTTCAGTGTGGTCCCACATTACTACGTGATGCAATCCAGAAAAAGCCCAGGATCTAGCCATCAAGTATGAGAAATATGCGAAAGAATGAGCCTGATGAGAGCAAATCCCAGACCTAATCTAGACCTAACATGAAGTATTCTCTAAAATATTGATCGATACCAGGTTTAATCGACTGTTTCAGTGTGGTACCACATTACTACGTGATCCAAACCAGTAAAAACCCAGGATCCGTTCAACAAGTATGTGGAGAATGCGAAAGTATGAGCCTGGTGAGGGCAAATCCCAGACCTATCCCAGACCTAACTTGCGTTGTCCTCTAAAATATTTATCATGACCAGGTTTAATTGATTGTTTCAGTGTGGCCCCACATTACTACGTGATCCAACCCAGAAAAAACCCAGGATCCGTTCAACAAGTATGTGAAGAATGCGAAAGTATGAGTCTGATGAGTGAAAATCCCAGGCCTAACCTAGACCTAACATGCGTTATCCTCAAAATTATTGATCGAAACCTGGTTTAATCGACTGTATCAGTGTGGTACCACATTACTACGTGACCCAAACCAGAAACAGCCCAGGATCTAGCCATGAAGTATGAGAAATATGCGAAAGTATGAGCCTGATGAGGGCAAATCCTAGACCTAACCCAGACCTAACATGCGTTGTCCTCTAAAATATTTATCAAGACCAGGTTTAATTGAATGTTTCAGTGTGGTACCACATTACTACGTGATACAATCCAGAAACAGCCCAGGATCCGTTCAACAAGTATGTGAAGAATACGAAAGTATGTGTCTGATGAGTGAAAATCCCAGGACTAACCTAGACCTAACATGCGTTATCCTTATAAATATTGATGGAAACCAGATTTAATTGACTGTTGCAGTGTTGTACTTCATTACTACGTGATGCAATCCAGGAAAAGCCCAGGATCTAGCCATCAAGTATGAGAAATATGCGAAAGAATGAGCCTGATGAGAGCAAATCCCAGACCTATCCTAGACCTAACATGAATTATTCTCTAAAATATTGATCGAAAACAGGTTTACTTGACTGTTTCAGTGTGGTCCCACATTACTACGTGATCCAAACCAGAAAAAACCCAGGATCCGTTCAACAAGTTTGTGAAGAATGCGAAAGTATGAGTCTGATGGGTGAAAATCCCAGGCCTAACCTAGACCTAACATGTGTTATCCTCCAAAATATTGATCGAAACCTGGTTTAATCGACTGTTTCAGTGTGGTACCACATTACTATGTGATCCAAACCAGAAAATAACCCAGGATCTGTTCAAGGAGTATGTGAAGTGTGCGAAAGTATGAGTCTGATGAGGTCAAATCCCAGACCTCTCCCAGACCTAACTTGCGCTTTCCTCTAAAATGTTGATCGAAACCAGGTTTAATCGACTGTTTCAGTGTGGTACCACATTACTACGTGATCCAAACCAGAAAAAACCCAGGATCCGTTCAACAAGTATGTGAAGAATGCGATAGTATGAGTCTGATGGGTGAAAATCCCAGACCTAACCTAGACCTAACATGCGTTATCCTCTAAAATATTGATCCAAACCAGGTTTAATGGACTGTTTCGGCGTGGTACCACACTACTACGTGATCCAAACCAGAAAAAACCCAGGATCTGTTCAACAAGTGTGTGAAAGACGCGAAAGTATGAGCCTGATGAGGGCAAATCCCAGACATATCCCAGACCTAACTTGCGTTGTCCTCTAAGATATTGATGGAAACCAGGTTTAATTGACTGTTTCAGTGTTGTACTTCATTACTACGTGATGCAATCCAGAAAAAGCCCAGGAGCTAGCTATCAAGTATGAGAAATATGCGAAAGAATGAGCCTGATGAGAGCAAATCCCAGGCCTAACCTAGACCTAACATGAATTATTCTCTAAAATATTGATCGAAACCAGGTTTAATTGACTGTTTCAGTGTGGTCCCACATTACTACGTGATCCAAACGAGAAAAAACCCAGGATCCGTTCAACAAGTATGTGAAGAATGCGAAAGTATGAGTCTGATGAGGTCAAATCCCAGGCCTAACCTAGACCTAACATGCGTTATCCTCAAAAATATTGATCGAAACCTGGTTTAATCGACTGTTTCAGTGCGGTACCACATTACTATGTGATCCAAACCAGAAAATAACCCAGGATCTGTTCAACGAGTATGTGAAGTGTGCGAAAGTATGAGTCTGATGAGGTCAAATCCCAGACCATTCCCAGACTTAACTTGCGTTATCCTCTAAAATATTGATCGAAACCAGGTTTAATCGACTGTTTCAGTGTGGTACCACATTACTACGTGATCCAAACCAGAAAAAACCCAGGACCTGTTCAACAAGTATTTGAAGTATGCGAAAGAATGAGTCTGATGAGGGCAAATCCCAGGCCTAAACTGGACCAGACATGCGTTATCCTCAAAAATATTAATCGAAACCAGGTTTAATCGACTGTTTTAGTGTGGTACCACATTACTACGTGATCCAAACCAGAAAAAAACCCAGGATCTGTTCAACAAGTATGTGAAGTATGCGAAAGTATGAGTCTGATGAGGGCAAATCCCAGGCCTAAACTAGACATAACTTTCGTTATCCTCTAAAATATTGATCGAAACCAGGTTTAATTGACTGTTTTAGTGCGTTACCACTTTACTACGTGATCCAAAGCAGAAAAAACCCTCGATCAGGTCAACATGCATGTTAAAACTGCGAAAGTATGACCCTGATGAGGGCAAATCCCAGGCCTAAACTAGACCTAACATGCGTCATCTACTAAAATATTGAGCGAAACCAGGTTTAATTGACTGTTTTAGTGTGGTCCCACATTACTACGTGATCCAATCCAGAAAGAGCCCAGGATCTAGCCATGAAGTATGAGAAATATGCGAAAGTATGAGCCTGACGAGGGCAAATCCTAGACCTAACCCAGACCTAACATGCGTTATCCTCTAAAATATTTATCAAGACCAGGTTTAATTGATTGTTTCAGTGTGGTCCCACATTACTACGTGATCCAAACCAGAAAAAACCCAGGATCCGTTCAACAAGTATGTGAAGAATGCGAAAGTATGAGTCTGATGAGTGAAAATCCCAGACCAAACCTAGACCTAACTTGCGTTATCCTCAAAAATATTGATCGAAACCGAGTTTAATCGACTGTTTCTGTGTGGTACCACATTACTACCTGACCCAAACCAGAAAAAACCCAGGATCTGTTCAACAAGTATGTGAAGAATGCGAAAGTATGAGTCTGATGAGTGAAAATCCCAGACCTATGCCAGACCAAACTTGCGTTATCCTCTAAAATATTGATCGAAACCAGGTTTAATCGACTGTTTCAGTGTGGTACCACTTTGCTACGTGATCCAAACCAGAAAAAACCCAGGATCAGTTCAACGAGCATGTGAAAAACGCGAAAGTATGAGCCTGATGAGGGCGAATCCCGGACCTATCCAAGACCTAACTTGCGTTATCCTATAAAATATTGATCGAAACCAGGTTTAATTGACTGTTTCAGCGTGGTACCACATTACTACGTGATACAATCCAGAAACAGCCCAGGATCTAGCCATGAAGTATGAGAAATATGCGAAAGTATGAGCCTGATGAGGGCAAATCCTAGACCTAACCCAAACCTAACATGCGTTATCCTCTAAAATATTGATCCAAACCAGGTTTAATGGACTGTTTCGGTGTGGTCCCACATTACTACGTGATCCAAACCAGAAAAAACCCAGGATCCGTT
The DNA here is from genome assembly GCF_051014445.1 of Colletes latitarsis. Classification (NCBI taxonomy): domain Eukaryota; kingdom Metazoa; phylum Arthropoda; class Insecta; order Hymenoptera; family Colletidae; genus Colletes; species Colletes latitarsis. The sequence goes on along the minus strand of NW_027488379.1, from coordinate 145,317 downwards.
CAGCAAGTATGTGAAGAATACGAAAGTATGTGTCTGGTGAGTGAAAATCCCAGGCCTAACCTAGACCTAACATGCGTTATCCTCTTAAATATTGATCGAAACCTAGTTTAATCGACTGTTTCAGTGTGGTACCACATTACTACGTGACCCAAACCAGGAAAAACCCAGGATCTGTTCAACAAGTAAGTGAAAAACGCGAAAGTATGAGCCTGATGAGGGCAAATCCCAGACCTATCCCAGACCTAACTTGCGTTATCCTCTAAAATATTTATCCAAACCAGGTTTAATGGACTGTTTCAGTGTGGTACCACACTACTACGTAATCCAAACCAGAAAAGACCCAGGATCTGTTCAACAAGTATGTGAAAAACGCGAAAGTATGAGCCTGGTGAGGGCAAATCCCAGACCTATCCCAGACCTAACTTGCGTTGTCCTCTAAAATATTTATCATGACCAGGTTTAATTGATTGTTTCAGTGTGGCCCCACATTACTACGTGATCCAACCCAGAAAAAACCCAGGATCCGTTCAACAAGTATGTGAAGAATGCGAAAGTATGAGTCTGATGAGTGAAAATCCCAGGCCTAACCTAGACCTAACATGCGTTATCCTCAAAATTATTGATCGAAACCTGGTTTAATCGACTGTTTCAGTGTGGTACCACATTACTACGTGACCCAAACCAGAAAAAACCCAGAATCTGTTCAACAAGTATGTGAAAAACATGTAAGTATGAGCCTGATGAGGGCAAATCCTAGACCTAACCCAGACCTAACATGCGTTGTCCTCTAAAATATTTATCAAGACCAGGTTTAATTGATTGTTTCAGTGTGGTCCCACATTACTACGTGATGCAATCCAGAAAAAGCCCAGGATCTAGCCATCAAGTATGAGAAATATGCGAAAGAATGAGCCTGATGAGAGCAAATCCCAGACCTAATCTAGACCTAACATGAAGTATTCTCTAAAATATTGATCGATACCAGGTTTAATCGACTGTTTCAGTGTGGTACCACATTACTACGTGATCCAAACCAGTAAAAACCCAGGATCCGTTCAACAAGTATGTGGAGAATACGAAAGTATGAGTCTGATGAGTGAAAATCCTCGGCCTAACCTAGACCTAACATGCGTTGTCCTCTAAAATATTGATGGAAGCAGGTTTAATTGACTGTTTCAGTGTTGCACTTCATTACTACCTGATCCAAACCAGTAAAAACCCAGGATCCGTTCAACAAGTACGTGAAGAATGCGAAAGTATGAGTGTGATGAGCGAAAATCCCAGGGCTAACCTAGACCTAACAAGCGTTACCCTCTAAAATATTTATCAAGACCAGGTTTAATTGACTGTTTCAGCGTGGTACCACATTACTACGTGACACAACCCAGAAACAGCCCAGGATCTAGCCATGAAGTATGAGAAATATGCGAAAGTATGAGCCTGATGAGGGCAAATCCTAGACCTAACCCAAACCTAACATGCGTTATCCTCTAAAATATTTATCAAGACCAGGTTTAATTGAATGTTTCAGTGTGGTACCACATTACTACGTGATACAATCCAGAAACAGCCCAGGATCCGTTCAACAAGTATGTGAAGAATACGAAAGTATGTGTCTGATGAGTGAAAATCCCAGGACTAACCTAGACCTAACATGCGTTATCCTTATAAATATTGATGGAAACCAGATTTAATTGACTGTTGCAGTGTTGTACTTCATTACTACGTGATGCAATCCAGGAAAAGCCCAGGATCTAGCCATCAAGTATGAGAAATATGCGAAAGAATGAGCCTGATGAGAGCAAATCCCAGACCTATCCTAGACCTAACATGAATTATTCTCTAAAATATTGATCGAAAACAGGTTTACTTGACTGTTTCAGTGTGGTCCCACATTACTACGTGATCCAAACCAGAAAAAACCCAGGATCCGTTCAACAAGTTTGTGAAGAATGCGAAAGTATGAGTCTGATGGGTGAAAATCCCAGGCCTAACCTAGACCTAACATGCGTTATCCTCCAAAATATTGATCGAAACCTGGTTTAATCGACTGTTTCAGTGTGGTACCACATTACTATGTGATCCAAACCAGAAAATAACCCAGGATCTGTTCAAGGAGTATGTGAAGTGTGCGAAAGTATGAGTCTGATGAGGTCAAATCCCAGACCTCTCCCAGACCTAACTTGCGCTTTCCTCTAAAATATTGATCGAAACCAGGTTTAATCGACTGTTTCAGTGTGGTACCACATTACTACGTGATCCAAACCAGAAAAAACCCAGGATCCGTTCAACAAGTATGTGAAGAATGCGATAGTATGAGTCTGATGGGTGAAAATCCCAGACCTAACCTAGACCTAACATGCGTTATCCTCTAAAATTTTGACCCAAACCAGGTTTAATGGACTGTTTCAGCGTGGTACCACACTACTACGTGATCCAAACCAGAAAAAACCCAGGATCTGTTCAACAAGTGTGTGAAAGACGCGAAAGTATGAGCCTGATGAGGGCAAATCCCAGACATATCCCAGACCTAACTTGCGTTGTCCTCTAAGATATTGATGGAAACCAGGTTTAATTGACTGTTTCAGTGTTGTACTTCATTACTACGTGATGCAATCCAGAAAAAGCCCAGGAGCTAGCTATCAAGTATGAGAAATATGCGAAAGAATGAGCCTGATGAGAGCAAATCCCAGGCCTAACCTAGACCTAACATGAATTATTCTCTAAAATATTGATCGAAACCAGGTTTAATTGACTGTTTCAGTGTGGTCCCACATTACTACGTGATCCAAACGAGAAAAAACCCAGGATCTAGCCATCAAGTATGTGAAGAATGCGAAAGTATGAGTCTGATGAGTGAAAATCCCAGGCCTAACCTAGACCTAACATGCGTTATCCTCAAAAATATTGATCGAAACCTGGTTTAATCGTCTGTTTCAGTAAGGTAACACATTACTATGTGATCCAGACCAGAAAAAACCCAGGATCTGTTCAACAAGTATGTGAAAAACGCGAAAGTATGAGCCTGATGAGGGCAAATCCTAGACCTAACCCAGACCTAACATGAATTATTCTCTAAAATATTGATCGAAACCAGGTTTAATTGACCGTTTCAGTGTGGTACCACATTACTACGTGATCCAAAACAGAAAAAACCCAGGATCCGTCCAACAAGTATGTGAAAAATGCGAAAGTATGAGTCCGATCAGTGAAAATCTCAGGCCTTACCTAGACCAGCATGCGTTGTCCTCTAAAATATTGATGGAAACCAGGTTTCATTGTCTGTTTCAGTGTGGTGCTACATTACTACGTGATGCAATCCAGAAAAAGCCCAGGATCTAGCCATCAAGTATGAGAGATATGCGAAAGAATGAGCCTGATGAGAGCAAATCCCAGACCTAACCTAGACCTAACATGCTTTATCCTCTAAAATATTGATGGAAACCAGGTTTCATTGACTGTTTCAGTGTGGTACCATACTACTTTGTGATCCAAACCAGAAAAAACCTAGGATCTGTTCAACAAGTATGTGAAAAACGCGAAACTGTGAGCCTGATGAGGGCAAATCTTAGACCTAACCCAGACCTAAGATGCGTTACCCTCTAAAATATTTATCCAGACCAGATTTCATTGAATGTTTCAGTGTGGTACCACATTACTACGTGATCCAATCCAGAAAATAACCCAGGATCTGTTCAAGGAGTATGTGAAGTGTTGCGAAAGTATGAGTCTGATGAGGTCAAATCCCAGACCTATCCCAGACCTAACTTGCGTTATCCTCTAAAATATTGATCGAAACCAGGTTTAATCGACTGTTTCAGTGTGGTCCCACATTACTACGTGATCCAAACCAGAAAGAACCCAGGATCTGTTCAACATGTATGAGAAATATGCGAATGAATGAGCCTGATGAGAGCAAATCCCAGATCTAACATAGACCTAACATGAATTATTCTCTGAAATATTGATCGAAACCAGGTTTAACTGACTGTTTCAGTGTGGTCCCACATTACTACGTGATCCAAACCAGAAATAACCCAGGATCCGTTCAACAAGTATGTGAAGAATACGAAAGTATGAGTCTGATGAGTGAAAATCCCAGGCCTAACCTAGACCTATCATGCGTTATCCTCTAAAATATTGATCCTAACCAGGTTTAATCGACTGTTTCAGCGTGGTACCACACTACTACGTGATCCAAACCAGAAAAAACCCAGGATCTGTTCAACAAGTATGTGAAAAACGCGAAAGTATGAGCTTGATGAGTGCAATCCCCAGACATATCCCAGACCTAACTTGCGATGTCCTCTAAGATATTGATGGAAACCAGGTTTAATTGACTGTTTCAGTGTTGTACTTCATTACTACGTGATCCAAACCAGAAAAAACCCAGGATCTGTTCAACATGTATCAGAAATATGCGAAAGAATGTGCCTGATGAGAGCAAATCCCAGACCTAACCTAGACCTTACATGAATTATTCTCTAAAATATTGATCGAAACCTGGTTTAATCGACTGTTTCAGTGTGGTACCACATTACTATGTGATCCAAACCAGAAAATAACCCAGGATCTGTTCAACGAGTATGTGAAGTGTGCGAAAGTATGAGTCTGATGAGGTCAAATCCCAGACCATTCCCAGACTTAACTTGCGTTATCCTCTAAAATATTGATCGAAACCAGGTTTAATCGACTGTTTCAGTGTGGTACCACATTACTACGTGATCCAAACCAGAAAAAACCCAGGATCTAGCCATCAAGTATGTGAAGAATGCGAAAGTATGAGTCTGATGAGTGAAAATCCCAGGCCTAACCTAGACCTAACATGCGTTATCCTCAAAAATATTGATCGAAACCTGGTTTAATCGTCTGTTTCAGTAAGGTACCACATTACTATGTGATCCAAACCAGAAAATAACCCAGGATCTGTTCAACGAGTATGTGATGTGTGCGAAAGTATGAGTCTGATGAGGTCAAATCCCAGACCAATCCCAGACTTAGCTTGCGTTATCCTCTAAAATATTGATCGAAACCAGGTTTAATCGACTGTTTCAGTGTGGTACCACATTACTACCTGATCCAAACCAGATAAAACCCAGGATCCGTTCAACAGGTATGTGAAGACTGCGGAAGTATGAGTCTGATGAGTGAAAATCCCAGACCTACCCTAGACCTAACATGCGTTATCCTCTAAAATATTGATCCAAACCAGGTATAATGGACTGTTTCAGTGTGGTACCACACTACTACGTGATCCAAACCAGAAAAAACCCAGGATCTGTTCAACAAGTATGTGAAAAACGCGAAAGTATGAGCCTGATGGGGGCAAATCCAAGACCTATTCCAGACCTAACTTGCGTTGTCCTCTAAGATATTGATGGAAACCAGGTTTAATTGACTGTTTCAGTGTTGTATTTCATTACTACGTGATTCAATCCAGAAAAAGCCCAGGATCTAGCCATGAAGTATGAGAAATATGCGAAAGTATGAGCCTGATGAGGGCAAATCCTAGACCTAACCCAGACCTAACATGCGTTAGCCTCTAAAATATTTATCAAGACCAGGTTTAATTGAATGTTTCAGTGTGGTACCACATTACTACGTGATGCAATCCAGAAAAAGCCCAGGATCTAGCCATCAAGTTTGAGAAATATGCGAAAGAATGAGCCTGATGAGGGCAAATCCCAGACCTAACCTTGACCTAACATGAATTATTCTCTAAAATATTGATCGAAACCAGGTTTAATTGACCGTTTCAGTGTGGTACCACATTACTACGTGATCCAAAACAGAAAAAACCCAGGATCCGTTCAACAAGTATATGAAAAATGCGAAAGTATGAGTCCGATCAGTGAAATTCTCAGGCCTTACCTAGACCAGCATGCGTTGTCCTCTAAAATATTGATGGAAACCAGGTTTCATTGTCTGTTTCAGTGTGGTGCTACATTACTACGTGATGCAATCCAGAAAAAGCCCTGGATCTAGCCATCAAGTATGAGAAATATGCGAAAGAATGAGCCTGATGAGAGCAAATCCCAGACCTAACCTAGACCTAACATGCTTTATCCTCTAAAATATTGATGGAAACCAGGTTTCATTGACTGTTTCAGTGTGGTACCACACTACTTCGTGATCCAAACCAGAAAAAACCTTGGATCTGTTCAACAAGTATGTGAAAAACGCGAAACTGTGAGCCTTATGAGGGCAAATCTTATACCTAACCCAGACCTAAGATGCGTTACCCTCTAAAATATTTATCCAGACCAGGTTTCATTGAATGTTTCAGTGTGGTACCACTTTACTAGGTGATCCAATCCAGAAAATAACCCAGGATCTGTTCAAGGAGTATGTGAAGTGTTGCGAAAGTATGAGTCTGATGAGGTCAAATCCCAGTCCTATCCCAGACCTAACTTGCGTTATCCTCTAAAATATTGATCGAAACCAGGTTTAATCGACTGTTTCAGTGTGGTCCCACATTACTACGTGATCCAAACCAGAAAGAAGCCAGGATCTGTTCAACATGTATGAGAAATATGCGAATGAATCAGCCTGATGAGAGCAAATCCCAGATCTAACATAGACCTAACATGAATTATTCTCTAAAATATTGATCGAAACCAGGTTTAACTGACTGTTTCAGTGTGGTCCCACATTACTACGTGATCCAAACCAGAAATAACCCAGGATCCGTTCAACAAGTATGTGAAGAATACGAAAGTATGAGTCTGATGAGTGAAAATCCCAGGCCTAACCTAGATCTATCATGCGTTATCCTCTAAAATATTGATCCAAACCAGGTTTAATGGACTGTTTCAGCGTGGTACCACACTACTACGTGATCCAAACCAGAAAAAACCCAGGATCTGTTCAACAAGTATGTGAAAAACGCGAAAGTATGAGCCTGATGTGGTCAAATCCCAGACCTATCCCAGACCTAACTTGCGTTATCCTCTAAAATATTGATCGAAACCAGCTTTAATCGACTGTTTCAGTGAGGTACCACATTACTACGTGATCCAAACCAGAAAAAACCCAGGATCCGTTCAACAAGTATGTGAAGACTGCGAAAGTATGAGCCTGATGAGGGCAAATCTAACTAAACTAGACCTAACATGCGTTATCCTCAAAAATATTGATCAAAACCTGGTTTAATCTACTGTTTCAGTGTGGTACCACATTACTACGTGATCCAAACCAGAAAAAACCCAGGATCTAGCCATCAAGTATGTGAAGAATGCGAAAGTATGAGTCTGATGAGTGAAAATCCCAGGCCTAACCTAGACCTAACATGCGTTATCCTCAAAAATATTGATCGAAACCTGGTTTAATCGTCTGTTTCAGTAAGGTACCACATTACTATGTGATCCAAACCAGAAAATTACCCAGGATCTGTTCAACGAGTATGTGATGTGTGCGAAAGTATGAGTCTGATGAGGTCAAATCCCAGACCAATCCCAGACTTAGCTTGCGTTATCCTCTAAAATATTGATCGAAACCAGGTTTAATCGACTGTTTCAGTGTGGTACCACATTACTACGTGATCCAAACCAGATAAAACCCAGGATCCGTTCAACAGGTATGTGAAGACTGCGGAAGTATGAGTCTGATGAGTGAAAATCCCAGACCTACCCTAGACCTAACATGCGTTATCCTCTAAAATATTGATCCAAACCAGGTATAATGGACTGTTTCAGTGTGGTACCACACTACAACGTGATCCAAACCAGAAAAAACCCAGGATCTGTTCAACAAGTATGTGAAAAACGCGAAAGTATGAGCCTGATGGGGGCAAATCCAAGACCTATTCCAGACCTAACTTGCGTTGTCCTCTAAGATATTGATGGAAACCAGGTTTAATTGACTGTTTCAGTGTTGTATTTCATTACTACGTGATTCAATCCAGAAAAAGCCCAGGATCTAGCCATGAAGTATGAGAAATATGCGAAAGTATGAGCCTGATGAGGGCAAATCCTAGACCTAACCCAGACCTAACATGCGTTAGCCTCTAAAATATTTATCAAGACCAGGTTTAATTGAATGTTTCAGTGTGGTACCACATTACTACGTGATGCAATCCAGAAAAAGCCCAGGATCTAGCCATCAGGTTTGAGAAATATGCGAAAGAATGAGCCTGATGAGGGCAAATCCCAGACCTAACCTTGACCTAACATGAATTATTCTCTAAAATATTGATCGAAACCAGGTTTAATTGACCGTTTCAGTGTGGTACCACATTACTACGTGATCCAAAACAGAAAAAACCCAGGATCCGTTCAACAAGTATATGAAAAATGCGAAAGTATGAGTCCGATCAGTGAAATTCTCAGGCCTTACCTAGACCAGCATGCGTTGTCCTCTAAAATATTGATGGAAACCAGGTTTCATTGTCTGTTTCAGTGTGGTGCTACATTACTACGTGATGCAATCCAGAAAAAGCCCAGGATCTAGCCATCAAGTATGAGAAATATGCGAAAGAATGAGCCTGATGAGAGCAAATCCCAGACCTAACCTAGACCTAACATGCTTTATCCTCTAAAATATTGATGGAAACCAGGTTTCATTGACTGTTTCAGTGTGGTACCACACTACTTCGTGATCCAAACCAGAAAAAACCTAGGATCTGTTCAACAAGTATGTGAAAAACGCGAAACTGTGAGCCTTATGAGGGCAAATCTTAGACCTAACCCAGACCTAAGATGCGTTACCCTCTAAAATATTTATCCAGACCAGGTTTCATTGAATGTTTCAGTGTGGTACCACTTTACTAGGTGATCCAATCCAGAAAATAACCCAGGATCTGTTCAAGGAGTATGTGAAGTGTTGCGAAAGTATGAGTCTGATGAGGTCAAATCCCAGTCCTATCCCAGACCTAACTTGCGTTATCCTCTAAAATATTGATCGAAACCAGGTTTAATCGACTGTTTCAGTGTGGTCCCACATTACTACGTGATCCAAACCAGAAAGAAGCCAGGATCTGTTCAACATGTATGAGAAATATGCGAATGAATCAGCCTGATGAGAGCAAATCCCAGATCTAACATAGACCTAACATGAATTATTCTCTAAAATATTGATCGAAACCAGGTTTAACTGACTGTTTCAGTGTGGTCCCACATTACTACGTGATCCAAACCAGAAATAACCCAGGATCCGTTCAACAAGTATGTGAAGAATACGAAAGTATGAGTCTGATGAGTGAAAATCCCAGGCCTAACCTAGATCTATCATGCGTTATCCTCTAAAATATTGATCCAAACCAGGTTTAATGGACTGTTTCAGCGTGGTACCACACTACTACGTGATCCAAACCAGAAAAAACCCAGGATCTGTTCAACAAGTATGTGAAAAACGCGAAAGTATGAGCCTGATGAGGTCAAATCCCAGACCTATCCCAGACCTAACTTGCGTTATCCTCTAAAATATTGATCGAAACCAGCTTTAATCGACTGTTTCAGTGAGGTACCACATTACTACGTGATCCAAACCAGAAAAAACCCAGGATCCGTTCAACAAGTATGTGAAGACTGCGAAAGTATGAGCCTGATGAGGGCAAATCCAAGACCTATCCCAGACCTAACTTGCGTTGTCCTCTAAGATATTGATGGAAACCAGGTTTAATTGACTGTTTCAGTGTTGTACTTCATTACTACGTGATGCAATCCAGAAAAAGCCCAGGATCTAGCCATGAAGTATGAGAAATATGCGAAAGTATGAGCCTGATGAGGGCAAATCCTAGACCAAACCCAGACCTAACATGCGTTAGCCTTTAAAATATTTATCAAGACCAGGTTTAATTAAAAGTTTCAGTGTGGTACCACATTACTACGTGATGCAATCCAGAAAAAGCCCAGGATCTAGCCATCAAGTTTGAGAAATATGCGAAAGAATGTGCCTGATGAGAGCAAATCCCAGACCTAACCTAGACCTTACATGAATTATTCTCCAAAATATTGATCGAAACCAGGTTTAATTGACTGTTTCAGTGTGGTCCCACATTACTACGTGATCCAAACCAGAAATAACCCAGGATCCGTTCAACAAGTATGTGAAGAATGCGAAAGTATGAGTCTGATGAGTGAAAATCCCAGGCCTAACCTAGACCTAACATGCGTTATCTTCTAAAATATTGATCCAAACCAGGTTTAATGGACTGTTTCCGCGTGGTACCACAATACTACGTGATCCAAACCAGAAAAAACCCAGGATCTGTTCAACAAGTATGTGAAAAACGCGAAAGAATGAGCCTGATGAGGGAAAATCCCAGACATATCCCAGACCTAACTTGCGTTGTCCTCTAAGATATTGATCGAAACCAGGTTTAATCGACTGTTTTAGTCTGGCACCACACTACTACGTGATCCAATCCAGAAATAACCCAGGGTCCGTTCAACAAGTATGTGAAGAATGCGAAAGTATGAGTCTGATGAGTGAAAATCCCAGACCTAACCTAGACCTAACATGCGTTATCCTCTAAAATATTGATCCAAACCAGGTATAATGGACTGTTTCAGTGTGGTACCACAATACTACGTGATCCAAACCAGAAAAAACCAAGGATCTGTTCAACAAGTTTCTGAAAAACGCGACAGTATGAGCCTGATGAGGGCAAATCCAAGACCTATCCCAGACCTAACTTGCGTTGTCCTCTAAGATATTGATGGAAACCAGGTTTAATTGACTGTTTCAGTGTTGTACTTCATTACTACGTGATGCAATCCACAAAAAGCCCAGGATCTAGCCATGAAGTATGAGAAATATGCGAAAGTATGAGCCTGATGAGGGCAAATCCTAGACTTAACCCAGACCTAACATGCGTTAGCCTCTAGAATATTTATCAAGACCAGGTTTAATTGAATGTTTCAGTGTGGTACCACATTACTACGTGATGCAATCTAGAAAAAGCCCAGGATCTAGCCATCAAGTTTGAGAAATATGCGAAAGAATGAGCCTGATGAGGGCAAATCCTAGGCCTAACCCAGACCTAACATGCGTTATCCTCTAAAATATTGATCGCAACCAGGTTTAATGGACTGTTTCAGTGTGGTACCACACTACTACGTGATCCAAACCAGAAAAAACCCAGGATCCGTTCAACAAGTATGTTAAAACTGCGACAGTATGACCCTGATGAGGGCAAATCCCAGGCCTAACCTAGACCTAACATGCGTTGTCCTCTAAAATATTGATGGAAACCAGGTTTCATTGACTGTTTCAGTGTGGTACCACATTACTACGTGATGCAATCTAGAAAAAGCCCAGGATCTAGCCATCAAGTTTGAGAAATATGCGAAAGAATGAGCCTGATGAGGGCAAATCCTAGGCCTAACCCAGACCTAACATGCGTTATCCTCTAAAATATTTATCCAGACCAGGTTTCATTGAATGTTTCAGTGTGGTACCACTTTACTACGTGATCCAATCCAGAAATAGCCCAGGATCTAGCCATGAAGTATGAGAAATATGCGAAAGAATGAGCCTGATGAGAGCAAATCCCAGACCTAACCTAGACCTAACATGCGTTATCCTCTAAAATATTGAGCGAAACCAGGTTTAATGGACTGTTTCAGTGTGGTACCACACTACTTCGTGATCCAAACCAGAAAAAACCCAGGATCTGTTCATCAAGTATGTGAAAAACGCTAAACTGTGTGCCTGATGAGGGCAAATCTTAGACCTAACCCAGACCTAAGATGCGTTAACCTCTAAAATATTTATCCAGACCAGGTTTAATTGAATGTTTCAGTGTGGTACCACGTTACTACGTGATCCAAACTAGAAAAAACCCAGGATCCGTTCAACAAGTATGTGAAGAATGCCATAGTATGAGTCTGATGAGTGAAAATCCCAGGCCTAACCTAGACCTAACATGCGTTATCCTCTAAAATATTGATCGAAACCTGGTTTAATCGACTGTTTCAGTGTGGTACCACATTACTACGTGATCCAAACCAGAAAAAACCCAGGATCCGTTCAACAAGTATGTGAAGAATGCGAAGGTATGAGTCTGATGAGGTCAAATCCCAGACCATTCCCAGACTTAACTTGCGTTATCCTCTAAAATATTGATCGAAACCAGGTTTAATCGACTGTTTCAGTGTGGTACCACATTACTACGTGATCCAAACCAGAAAAAACCCAGGACCTAGCCATCAAGTATGAGAAATATGCGAAAGAATGAGCCTGATGAGAGCAAATCCCAGACCTAACCTAGACCTTACATGAATTATTCTCTAAAATATTGATCGGAACCAGGTTTAATCGACTGTTTCAATGTGGTACCACATTACTATGTGATCCATTCCAGAAAATAACCCAGGATCTGTTCAACGAGTATGTGAAGTGTGCGAAAGTATGAGTCTGATGAGGTCAAATCCCAGACCATTCCCAGACTTAACTTGCGTTATCCTCCAAAATATTGATCCTAACCAGGTTTAATCGACTGTTTCAGTGTGGTACCACATTACTACGTGATCCAAACCAGAAAAAACCCCGGGATCAGTTCAACAAGTATGTGAAGAATGCGAAAGTATGAGTCCGATGAGTGAGAAACCCAGGGCTAACATAGACCTAACATGCGTTATCCTCTAGAATATTGATCGAAACCAGGTTTAATCGACTGTTTCAGTGTGGTACCACATTACTACGTGATCCAAACCAGAAAAAACCCAGGATCAGTTCGACAAGTATGTGAAAAATACGAAAGTATGAGTCCGATCAGTGAGAATCTCAGGCCTTACCTAGACCTAACATGCGATGTCCTCTAAAATATTGATGGAAGCCAGGTTTCATTGTCTGTTTCAGTGTGGTACTACACTACTACGTGATGCAATCCAGAAAAAGCCCAGGATCTAGCCATCAAGTATGAGAAATATGCGAAAGAATGAGCCTGATGAGAGCAAATCCCTGACCTAACCTAGACCTAACATGCGCTATCCTCTAAAATATTGAGCGAAACCAGGTTTAATTGACTGTTTCAGCGTGGTACCACATTACTACGTGATACAATCCAGAAACAGCCCAGGATCTAGCCATGAAGTATGAGAAATATGCGAAAGAATGAGCCTGATGAGAGCAAATCCCAGACCTAACCTTGACCTAACATGAATTATTCTCTAAAATATTGATCGAAACCAGGTTTAATTAACCGTTTCAGTGTGGTACCACATTACTACGTGATCCAAACCAGAAAAAACCCAGGATCAGTTCGACAAGTATGTGAAAAATGCGAAAGTATGAGTCCGATCAGTGAGAATCTCAGGCCTTACCTAGACCTAACATGCGATGTCCTCTAAAATATTGATGGAAGCCAGGTTTCATTGTCTGTTTCAGTGTGGTACTACACTACTACGTGATGCAATCCAGAAAAAGCCCAGGATCTAGCCATCAAGTATGAGAAATATGCGAAAGAATGAGCCTGATGAGAGCAAATCCCAGACCTAACCTAGACCTAACATGCGTTATCCTCTAAAATATTGAGCGAAACCAGGTTTAATGGACTGTTTCAGTGTGGTACCACACTACTTCGTGATCCAAACCAGAAAAAACCCAGGATCTGTTCAACAAGTACGTGAAAAACGCGAAACTGTGAGCCTGATGAGGGCAAATCTTAGACCTAACCCAGACCTAACTTGCGTTATCCTCTAAAATATTGATCGAATCCAGGTTTAATTGACTGTTTCAGCGTGGTACCACATTACTACGTGATACAATCCAGAAACAGCCCAGCATCTAGCCATGAAGTATGAGAAATATGCGAAAGAATGAGCCTGATGAGAGCAAATACCAGACCTAACCTTGACCTAACATGAATTATTCGCTAAAATATTGATCGAAACCAGGTTTAATTGACTGTTTCAGTGTGGTCCCACATTACTACGTGATCCAAACCAGAAAAAACCCAGGATCCGTTCAACAAGAATGTGAAGAATGCGAAAGTATGAGTCTGATGAGGTCAAAACCCAGACATATCCCAGACCTAACTTGCGTTGTCCTCTAAGATATTGATGGAAACCAGGTTTGACTGACTGTTTCAGTGTTGTACTTCATTACTACGTGATGCAATCCAGAAATAGCCCAGGATCTAGCCATGAAGTATGAGAAATATGCGAAAGTATGAGTCTGATGAGGGCAAATCCTAGACCTATCCCAGACCTAACTTGCGTTATCCTCCAAAATATTGATCGAAACCAGGTTTAATTGACTGTTTCAGTGTGGTCCCACATTACTACGTGATCCAAACCTGAAAAAACCCAGGATCCGTTCAACAGGAATGTGAAGAATGCGAAAGTATGAGTCTGATGAGGTCAAAACCCAGACATATCCCAGACCTAACTTGCGTTGTCCTCTAAGATATTGATGGAAACCAGGTTTAATTGACTGTTTCAGTGTGGTCCCACATTACTACGTGATCCAAACCAGAAATAACCCAGGATCCGTTCAGCAAGTATGTGAAGAATGCGAAAGTATGAGTCTGATGAGTGAAAATCCCAGGCCTAACCTAGACCTAACATGCGTTATCCTCTAAAATATTGATCCAAACCAGGTTTAATGGACTGTTTCAGTGTGGTACTACACTACTTCGTGATGCAATCCAGAAAAAGTCCAGGATCTAGCCATCAAGTATGAGAAATATGCGAAAGAATGAGCCTGATGAGAGCAAATCCCAGACCTAACCTAGACCTAACATGCGTTATCCTCTAAAATATTGAGCGAAACCAGGTTTAATGGACTGTTTCAGTGTGGTACCACACTACTTCGTGATCCAAACCAGAAAAAACCCAGGATCTGTTCAACAAGTATGTGAAAAACGCGAAACTGTGAGCCTGATGAGGGCAAATCTTAGACCTAACCCAGACCTAAGATGCGTTACCCTCTAAAATATTTATCCAGACCAGGTTTCATTGAATGTTTCAGTGTGGTACCACTTTATTACGTGATCCAATCCAGAAATAGCCCAGGAGCTAGCCATGAAGTATGAGAAATATGCGAAAGTAAGAGCCAGATGAGGGCAAATCCTAGACCTATCCCAGACCTAACTTGCGTTATCCTCTAAAATATTGATCGAATCCAGGTTTAATTGACTGTTTCAGCGTGGTACCACATTACTACGTGATACAATCCAGAAACAGCCCAGCGTCTAGCCATGAAGTATGAGAAATATGCGAAAGAATGAGCCTGATGAGAGCAAATACCAGACCTAACCTTGACCTAACTTGCGTTGTCCTCTAAGATATTGATCGAAACCAGGTTTAATCGACTGTTTTAGTCTGGCACCACATTACTACGTGATCCAAACCAGAAAAAACCCAGGATCCGTTCAACAAGAATGTGAAGAATGCGAAAGTATGAGTCTGATGAGGTCAAAACCCAGACATATCCCAGACCTAACTTGCGTTGTCCTCTAAGATATTGATGGAAACCAGGTTTAATTGACTGTTTCAGTGTGGTCCCACATTACTACGTGATCCAAACCAGAAATAACCCAGGATCCGTTCAACAAGTATGTGAAGAATGCGAAAGTATGAGTCTGATGATTGAAAATCCCAGGCCTAACCTAGACCTAACATGCGTTATCCTCTAAAATATTGATCCAAACCAGGTTTAATGGACTGTTTCAGTGTGGTACTAAACTACTACGTGATGCAATCCAGAAAAAGTCAAGGATCTAGCCATCAAGTATGAGAAATATGCGAAAGAATGAGCCTGGTGAGAGCAAATCCCAGACCTAACCTAGACCTAACATGCGTTATCCTCTAAAATATTGAGCGAAACCAGGTTTAATGGACTGTTTCAGTGTGGTACCACACTACTTCGTGATCCAAACCAGAAAAAACCCAGGATCTGTTCAACAAGTATGTGAAAAACGCGAAACTGTGAGACTGATGAGGGCAAATCTTAGACCTAACCCAGACCTAAGATGCGTTACCCTCTAAAATATTTATCCAGACCAGGTTTCATTGAATGTTTCAGTGTGGTACCACTTTACTACGTGATCCAATCCAGAAATAGCCCAGGATCTAGCCATGAAGGATGAGAAATATGCGAAAGTAAGAGCCTGATGAGGGCAAATCCTAGACCTATCCCAGACCTAACTTTCGTTATCCTCTAAAATATTGATCGAATCCAGGTTTAATTGACTGTTTCAGCGTGGTACCACATTACTACGTGATACAATCCAGAAACAGCCCAGCATCTAGCCATGAAGTATGAGAAATATGCGAAAGAATGAGCCTGATGAGAGCAAATACCAGACCTAACCTTGACCTAACTTGCGTTGTCCTCTAAGATATTGATCGAAACCAGGTTTAATTGACTGTTTCAGTGTGGTCCCACATTACTACGTGATCCAAACCAGAAATAACCCACGATCCGTTCAACAAGTATGTAAAGACTGCGAAAGTATGAGTCTGATGAGTGAAAATCCCAGGCCTAACCTAGACCTAACATGCGTTGTCCTCTAAAATATTGATCCAAACCAGGTTTAATGGACTGTTTCAGTGTGGCACTACACTACTACGTGATGCAATCCAGAAAAAGCCCAGGATCTAGCCATCAAGAATGAGAAATATGCGAATGAATGAGCCTGATGAGAGCAAATCCCAGACCTAACCTAGACCTAACATGCGTTATCCTCTAAAATATTGAGCGAAACCAGGTTTAATGGACTGTTTCAGTGTGGTAGCACACTACTTCGTGATCCAAACCAGAAGAAACCCAGGATCTGTTCAAGAAGTATGTGAAAAACCCTAAACTGTGAGCCTGATGGGGGCGAATCGTAGACCTAACCCAGACCTAAGATGCGTTATCCTCCAAAATATTGATCGAAACCAAGTTTAATTGACTGTTTCAGCGTGGTACCACATTACTACGTGATACAATCCAGAAACAGCCCAGGATCTAGCCATGAAGTATGAGAAATATGCGAAAGTATGAGTCTGATGAGGGCAAATCCTAGACCTAACCCAGACCTAACATGCGTTATCCTCTAAAATATTTATCAAGATCAGGTTTAATTGACCGTTTCGGTGTGGTACCACATTACTACGTGATCCAAACCAGAAAAAACCCAGGATCCGTTCAACAAGTATGTGAAGAATGCGAAAGTATGAGTCTGATGAGGTCAAATCCCAGACCTATCCCAGACCTAACTTGCGTTATCCTCCAAAATATTGATCGAAACCAGGTTCAATTGACCGTTTCGGTGTGGTACCACATTGCTACGTGATCCAAACCAGAAAAAACCCAGGATCCGTTCAACAAGTATGTGAAGAATGCGAAAGTATGAGTCTGATGAGTGAAAATCCCAGGCCTAACCTAGACCTAACATGCGTTAGCCTCAAAAATATTGATCGAAACCTGGTTTAATCGACTGTTTCATTGTGGTACCACATTACTATGTGATCCAAACCAGAAAATAACCCAGGATCTGTTCAACGAGTATGTGAAGGGTGCGAAAGTATGAGTCTGATGAGGTCAAATCCCAGACCTCTCCCAGACCTAACTTGCGTTATCCTCTAAAATATTGATCGAAACCAGGTTTAGTGGACTGTTTCAGTGTGGTACTACACTACTACGTGATGCAATCCAGAAAAAGCCCAGGATCTAGCCATCAAGTATGAGAAATATGCGAAAGAATGAGCCTGATGAGAGCAAAACCCAGACCTAACCTAGACCTAACATGCGTTATCCTCTAAAATATTGAGCGAAACCAGGTTTAATGGACTGTTTCAGCGTGGTACCACACTACTACGTGGTCCAAACCAGAAAAAACCCAGGATCTGTTCAACAAGTATGTGAAAAACGCGAAAGTATGAGCCTGATGAGGGTAAATCCCAGACATATCCCAGACCTAACTTGCGTTGTCCTCTAAGATATTGATCGAAACCAGGTTTAATCGACTGTTTTAGTCTGGCACCACATTACTACGTGATCCAAACCAGAAAAAACCCAGGATCCGTTCAACAAGTATGTAAAGACTGCGAAAGTATGAGTCTGATGAGTGAAAATCCCAGACCTAACCTAGACCTAACATGAATTATTCTCTAAAATATTGATCGAAACCAGGTTTAATTGACTGTTTCAGTGTGGTCCCACATTACTACGTGATCCAAACCAGAAAGAACCCAGGATCCGTTCAACAAGTATGTGAAGTATGCGAAAGTATGAGTCTGATGAGTGAAAATCCCAGGCCTAACCTAGACCTAACATGCTTTATCCTCTAAAATATTGATCCAAACCAGGTTTAATGGACTGTTTCAGTGTGGTACTACACTACTACGTGATGCAATCCAGAAAAAGCCCAGGATCTAGCCATCAAGTATGAGAAATATGCGAATGAATGAGCCTGATGAGAGCAAATCCCAGACCTAACCTAGACCTAACATGAATTATTCTCTAAAATATTGATCGAAACCAGGTTTAATTGACTGTTTCAGTGTGGTACCACACTACTTCGTGATCCAAACCAGACAAAACCCAGGATTTTCAACAAGAAAGTGAAAAACGCGAAACTGTGAGCCTCATGAGGGCAAATCTTAGACCTAACCCAGACCTAAGATGCGTTATCCTCTAAAATATTTATCCAGACCAGGTTTCATTGAATGTTTCAGTGTGGTACCACATTACTATGTGATCCAAACCAGAAAATAACCCAGGATCTAGCCATCAAGTATGAGAAATATGCGAAAGAATGAGCCTGATGAGAGCAAATCCCAGACCTAACCTACACCTAACATGAATTATTCTCTAAAATATTGATCGAAACCAGGTTTAATTGACTGTTTCAGTGTGGTCCCACATTACTACGTGATCCAAACCAGAAAAAACCCAGGGTCCGTTCAACAAGTATGTGAAGAATGCGAAAGTATGAGTCTCATGAGTGAAAATCCCAGGCCTAACCTAGACCTAAAACGCGTTATCCTCTAAAATATTGATCGAAACCTGGTTTAATCGACTGTTTCAGTGTGGTACCACATTACTATGTGATCCAAACCAGAAAATAACCCAGGATCTGTTCAAGGAGTATGTGAAGTGAGCGAAAGTATGAGTCTGATGAGTGAAAATCCCAGGCCTAACCTAGACCTAACATGCGTTATCCCCTAAAATATTGATCCAAACCAGGTTTAATGGACTGTTTCAGTGTGGTACCACACTACTACGTGATCCAAACCAGAAAAAACCCAGGATCTGTTCAACGAGTATGTGAAGTGTGCGAAAGTATGAGTCTGATGAGGTCAAATCCCAGACCAATCCCAGACTTAACTTGCGTTATCCTCTAAAATATTGATCGAAACCTGGTTTAATCGACTGTTTCAGTGTGGTACCACATTACTATGTGATCCAAACCAGAAAATAACCCAGGATCTGTTCAAGGAGTATGTGAAGTGTGCGAAAGTATGAGTCTGATGAGTGAAAATCCCAGTCCTAACCTAGACCTAACATGCGTTATCCTCTAAAATATTGATCCAAACCAGGTTTAATGGACTGTTTCAGTGTGGTACCACACTACGACGTGATCCAAACCAGAAAAAACCTAGGATCTAGCCATGAAGTATGAGAAATATGCGAAAGTATGAGCCTGATGAGGGCAAATCCTAGACTTGACCCAAACCTAACATACGTTATCCTCTCAAATATTTATCAAGATCAGGTTTAATTGAATGTTTCAGTGTGGTACCACATTACTACGTGAACCAAACCAGAAAAAACCCAGGATCCGTTCAACAAGTATGTGAAGAATGCGAAAGTATGAGTCTGATGACGGCGAATCCCAGACCTATGCCAGACCTAACTTGCGTTATCCTCTAAAATATTGATCGAAACCAGGTTTAATTGACTGTTTCAGCGTGGTACCACATTACTACGTGATACAATCCAGAAACAGCCCAGGATCTAGCCATCAAGTATGAGAAATATGCGAAAGTATGAGCCTGATGAGGGCAAATCCTAGACTTGACCCAAACCTAACATACGTTATCCTCTCAAATATTTATCAAGATCAGGTTTAATTGAATGTTTCAGTGTGGTACCACATTACTACGTGAACCAAACCAGAAAAAACCCAGGATCCGTTCAACAAGTATGTGAAGAATGCGAAAGTATGAGTCTGATGAGTGATAATCCCAGGGCTAACCTAGACCTAACATGCGTTATCCTCTAAAATATTGATCCAAACCAGGTTTAATGGGCTGTTTCAGTGTGGTACCACTTTACTACGTGATGCAAAGCAGAAAAAACCCTCGATCAGGTCAACATGTATGCTAAAACTGCGAAAGAATGCCCCTGATGAGGGCAAATCCCAGGCCTAACCTAGACCAAGCATGCGTTGTCCTCTAAAATATTGATGGAAACCAGGTTTAATTGACTGTGTCAGTGTTGTACTTCATCACTACGTGATGCAATCCAGAAAAAGCCCAGGATCTAGCCATCAAGTATGAGAAATATGCGAAAGAATGAGCCTGATGAGAGCAAATCCCAGACCTAACCTAGACCTAACATGAATTATTCTCTAAAATATTTATCAAAACCAGGTTTAATTGACTGTTTCAGTGTGGTACCACATTACTACGTGATCCAATCCAGAAATAGCCCAGGATCTAGCCATGAAGTATGAGAAATATGCGAAAGTATGTGCCTGATGAGGGCAAATCCTAGACCTAACCCAGACCTAACATGCGTTATCCTCTAAAATATTGATGGAAACCAGGTTTAATTGACTGTTTCAGTGTTGTACTTCATTACTACGTGATGCAATCCAGAGAAAGCCCAGGATCTATCCAACAAGTATGAGAAATATGCGAAAGTATGAGCCTGATGAGGGCAAATCCTAGACCTAACCCAGACCTAACATGCGTTATCCTCTAAAATATTGATGGAAACCAGGTTTAATGGACTGTTTCAGCGTGGTACCACATTACTACGTGATACAATCCAGAAACAGCCCAGGATCTAGCCATCAAGTATGAGAAATATGCGAAAGTATGAGCCTGATGAGGGCAAATCCTAGACTTAACCCAAACCTAACATGCGTTATCCTCTCAAATATTTATCAAGATCAGGTTTAATTGAATGTTTCAGTGTGGTACCACATTACTACGTGAACCAAACCAGAAAAAACCCAGGATCCGTTCAACAAGTATGTGAAGAATGCGAAAGTATGAGTCTGATGAGTGATAATCCCAGGGCTAACCTAGACCTAACATGCGTTATCCTCTAAAATATTGATCCAAACCAGGTTTAATGGACTGTTTCAGTGTGGTACCACTTTACTACGTGATGCAAAGCAGAAAAAACCCTCGATCAGGTCAACATGTATGTTAAAACTGCGAAAGAATGCCCCTGATGAGGGCAAATCCTAGGCCTAACCAAGACCAAACATGCGTTGTCCTCTAAAATATTGATGGAAACCAGGTTTAATTGACTGTTTCAGTGTTGTACTTCATTACTACGTGATGCAATCCAGAAAAAGCCCAGGATCTAGCCATCAAGTATGAGAAATATGCGAAAGAATGAGCCTGATGAGAGCAAATCCCAGACCTAACCTAGACTTAACTTGCGTTATCCTCTAAAATATTGATCCAAACCAGGTTTAATGGTCTGTTTCAGTGTGGTACCACTTTACTACGTGATCCGAAGCAGAAAAAACACTCGATCAGGTCAACATGTATGTTAAAACTGCGAAAGTATGACCCTCATGAGAGCAAATCCCAGGCCTAACCTAGACCTAACATGTGTTGTCCTCTAAAATATTGTTGGAAACCAGGTTTAATTGACTGTTTCAGTGTTGTACTTCATTACTACGTGATGCAATCCGGAAACAGCCCAGGATCTAGCCATGAAGTATGAGAAATATGCGAAAGTATGAGCCTGATGAGTGAAAATCCCCGGCCAAACCTAGACCTAACATGCGTTATCCTCAAAAATATTGATCCAAACCAGGTTTAATGGACTGTTTCAGTGTGGTACCACTTTACTACGTGATCCAAAGCAGAAAAAACACTCGATCAGGTCAACATGTATGTTAAAACTGCAAAAGTATGACCCTCATGAGAGCAAATCCCAGGCCTAACCTAGACCTAACATGTGTTGTCCTCTAAAATATTGATGGAAACCAGGTTTAATCGACTGTTTCAGCGTGGTACCACATTACTATGTGATACAATCCGGAAACAGCCCAGGATCTAGCCATGAAGTATGAGAAATATGCGAAAGTATGAGCCTGATGAGTGAAAATCCCCGGCCAAACCTAGACCTAACATGCGTTATCCTCAAAAATATTGATCCAAACCAGGTTTAATGGACTGTTTCAGTGTGGTACCACTTTACTACGTGATCCAAAGCAGAAAAAACACTCGATCAGGTCAACATGTATGTTAAAACTGCGAAAGTATGACCCTCATGAGAGCAAATCCCAGGCCTAACCTAGACCTAACATGTGTTGTCCTCTAAAATATTGTTGGAAACCAGGTTTAATTGACTGTTTCAGTGTTGTACTTCATTACTACGTGATGCAATCCAGAGAAAGCCCAGGATCTATCCATCAAGTATGAGAAATATGCGAAAGAATGAGCCTGATGGGAGCAAATCCCAGACCTAACCTAGACCTAACATGAATTATACTCTAAAATATTGATCGAAACCAGGTTTAATTGAGTGTTTCAGTGTTGTACTTCATTACTACGTGATGCAATCCAGAAAAAGCCCAGGATCTAGCCGCCAAGTATGAGAAATATGCGAAAGAATGAGCCTGATGAGAGCAAATCCCAGACCTAACCTAGACCTAACATGAATTATTCTCTAAAATATTGATCAAAACCAGGTTTAATTGACTGTTTCAGTGTGGTACCACATTACTACCTGATCCAATCCAGAAATAGCCCAGGATCCGTTCAACAAGTATGTGAGGAATGCGAAAGTATGAGTCTGATGAGTGAAAATCCCAGACCTAACCTAGACCTAACATGCGTTATCCTCTAAAATATTGATCCAAACCAGATTTAATGGACTGTTTCAGTGTTGTACTTCATTACTACGTGATGCAATCCAGAGAAAGCCCAGGATCTATCCATCAAGTATGAGAAATATGCGAAAGAATGAGCCTGATGGGAGCAAATCCCAGACCTAACCTAGACCTAACATGAATTATACTCTAAAATATTGATCGAAACCAGGTTTAATTGAGTGTTTCAGTGTTGTACTTCATTACTACGTGATGCAATCCAGAAAAAGCCCAGGATCTAGCCGCCAAGTATGAGAAATATGCGAAAGAATGAGCCTGATGGGAGCAAATCCCAGACCTAACCTAGACCTAACATGAATTATTCTCTAAAATATTGATCGAAACTAGGTTTAATTGACTGTTTCAGTGTGGTCCCACATTACTTCGTGATCCAAACCAGAAAAAACCCAGGATCCGTTCAACAAGTATGTGAAGAATGCGAAAGTATGAGCCTGATGAGTGAAAACCCCAGGCCTAACCTAGACCTAACATGCGTTATTCTCTAAAATATTGATCGAAACCTGGTTTGATCGACTGTTTCAGTGTGGTACCACATTACTATGTGATCCAAACCAGAAAATAACCCAGGATCTGTTCAAGGAGTATGTGAAGTGCGCGAAAGTATGAATCTGATGAGGTCAAATCCCAGACCTATCGCAGACCTAACTTGCATTATCCTCTAAAATATTCATCGAAACCAGGTTTAATCGACTGTTTCAGTGTGGTACCACATTACTACGTGATCCAAACCAGAAAAAACCCAGGATCCGTTCAACAAGTATGTGGAGAATGCGAAAGTATGAGTCTGATGAGTGAAAATCCCAGACCTAACCTAGACCTAACATGCGTTATCCTCAAAAATATTGATCCAAACCAGGTTTAATGGACTGTTTCAGTGTGGTACCACACTACTACGTGACCCAACCAGAAATAACCCAGGATCTGTTCAACAAGTATGTGGAGAATGCGAAAGTATGAGTCTGATGAGTGAAAATCCCTGGGCTAACCTAGACCTAACATGCGTTATCCACTAAAATATTGATCGAAACCAGGTTTAATCGACAGTTTCAGTGTGGTATCACACTACTACGTGATCCAAACCAGACAAAACCCAGGATCTGTTCAACAAGAATGTGAAAAACGCGAAACTGTGAGCCTGATGAGGGCAAATCTTAGACCTAACCCAGACCTAAGATGCGTTATCCTCTAAAATATTTATCCAGACCAGGTTTCATTGAATGTTTCAGTGTGGTACCACTTTACTACGTGATCCAATCCAGAAGTAGCCCAGGATCTAGCCATGAAGTATGAGAAATATGCGAAAGTATGAGCCTGATGAGGGCAAATCCCAGACATATCCCAGACCTAACTTGCGTTGTCCTCTAAGATATTGATGGAAACCAGGTTTAATTGACTGTTTCAGTGTGGTACCACATTACTACGTGATCCAATCCAGAAAAAGCCCAGGATCTAGCCATCAAGTATGAGAAATATGCGAAAGAATGAGCCTGATGAGAGCAAATCCCAGACCTAACCTAGACCTAACTTGCGTTGTCCTCTAAAATAGTGATGGAAACCGGGTTTCATTGACTGTTTCAGTGTGGTACTACATTACTACGTGATGCAATCCAGAAAAAGCCCAGGATCTAGCCATGAAGTATGAGAAATATGCGAAAGTAAGAGCCTGATGAGGGCAAATCCTAGACCTATCCCAGACCTAACTTGCGTTATCCTCTAAAATATTGATCGAAACCAGGTTTAATTGACTGTTTCAGCGTGGTACCACACTACTTCGTGATCCAAACCAGTCAAAACCCAGGATCTGTTCAACAAGAATGTGAAAAACGCGAAACTGTGAGCCTGATGAGGGCAAATCTTAGACCTAACCCAGACCTAAGATGCGTTATCCTCTAAAATATTTATCCAGACCAGGTTTCATTGAATGTTTCAGTGTGGTACCACTTTACTACGTGATCCAATCCAGAAATAGCCCAGGATCTAGCCATGAAGTATGAGAAATATGCGAAAGTGAGAGCCTGATGAGGGCAAATCCTAGACCTATCCCAGACCTAACTTGCGTTATCCTCTAAAATATTGATCGAAACCAGGTTTAATTGACTGTTTCAGCGTGGTACCACATTACTACGTGATACAATCCAGAAACAGCCCAGGATCTGTTCAACATGTATGAGAAATATGCGAAAGAAAGAGCCTGATGAGAGCAAATCCCAGACCTAACCTAGACCTAACATGAATTATTCTCTAAAATATTGATCGAAACCAGGTTTAATTGACTGTTTCAGTGTGGTCCCACATTACTACGTGATCCAAACTAGAAAAAGCCCAGGATCCGTTCAACAAGTATGTGAAGAATGCGAAAGTATGAGTCTGATGAGTGAAAATCCCAGGCCTAACCTAGACCAAACATGCGTTATCCGCTAAAATATTGATCGAAACCTGGTTTAATCGACTGTTTCAGTGTGGTACCACATTAATATGTGATCCAAACCAGAAAATAACCCAGGATCTGTTCAAGGAGTATGTGGAGAATGCGAAAGTATGAGTCTGATGAGTGAAAATCCCTGGGCTAACCTAGACCTAACATGCGTTATCCTCTAAAATATTGATCGAAACCAGGTTTAATCGACTGTTTCAGTGTGGTACCACATTACTACGTGATCCAAACCAGAAAAAACCCAGGATCCGTTCAACAAGTATGTGAAGAATGCGAAAGTTTGAGTCTGATGAGTGAAAGTCCCAGACCTAACCTAGACCTAACATGCGTTATCCTCTAAAATATTGATCCAACCCAGGTTTAATGGACTGTTTCAGTGTGGCACCACACTACTACGTGTTCCAAACCAGAAGAAACCCAGGATCTGTTCAACAAGTATGTGAAAAACGCGAAAGTATGAGCCTGATGAGGGCAAATCCCAGACATATCCCAGACCTAACTTGCGTTGTCCTCTAAGATATTGATGGAAACCAGATTTAATTGACTGTTTCAGTGTTGTACTTCATTACTACGTGATGCAATCCAGAAAAAGCCCAGGATCTAGCCATCAAGTATGAGAAATATGCGAAAGAATGAGCCTGATGAGAGCAAATCCCAGACCTAACCTAGACCTAACATGAATTATTCTCTAAAATATTGATCGAAACCAGGTTTAATTGACTGTTTCAGTGTGGTCCCACATTACTACGTGATCCAAACCAGAAAATAACACAGGATCTGTTCAAGGAGTATGTGAAGTGTGCGAAAGTATGAGTCTGATGAGGTCAAATCCCAGACCTATCCCAGACCTAACTTGCGTTATCCTCTAAAATATTGATCGAAACCAGGTTTAAACGACTGTTTCAGTGTGGTACCACATTACTACGTGATCCAAACCAGAAAAAACCCAGGATCCGTTCAACAAGTATGTGAAGAATGCGAAAGTTTGAGTCTGATGAGTGAAAGTCCCAGACCTTACCTAGACCTAACATGCGTTATCCTCTAAAATATTGATCCAACCCAGGTTTAATGGACTGTTTCAGTGTGGCACCACACTACTACGTGTTCCAAACCAGAAGAAACCCAGGATCTGTTCAACAAGTATGTGAAAAACGCGAAAGTATGAGCCTGATGAGGGCAAATCCCAGACATATCCCAGACCTAACTTGCGTTGTCCTCTAAGATATTGATGGAAACCAGGTATATTTGACTGTTTCAGTGTTGTACTTCATTACTACGTGATGCAATCCAGAAAAAGCCCAGGATCTAGCAGACAAGTATGGGAAATATGCGAAAGAATGAGCCTGATGTGAGCAAATCCCAGACCTAACCTAGACTTAACATGAATTATTCTCTAAAATATTGATCAAAACCAGGTTTAATCGACTGTTTCAGTGTGGTACCACATTACTACGTGACCCAATCTAGAAATAGCCCAGGATCCGTTCAACAAGTATGTGAAGAATGCGAAAGTATGAGTCTGATGAGTGAAAATCCCAGACCTAACCTAGACCTAACATGCGTTATCCTCTAAAATATTGATCCAAACCAGGTTTAATGGACTGTTTCAGTGTGGTACCACACTACTCCGTGATCCAAACCAGAAAAAACCCAGGATCTGTTCAACAAGTATGTGAAAAACGCGAAAGTATTAGCCTGATGAGAGCAAATCCCAGACATATCCCAGACCTAACTTGAGTTGTCCTCTAAGATATTGATGGAAACCAGGTTTAATTGACTGTTTCAGTGCTGTACTTCATTACTACGTGATGTAATCCAGAAAAAGCCCAGGATCTGTTCAACAAGTATGTGGAGAATGCGAAAGTATGAGTCTGATGAGTGAAAATCCCTGGGCTAACCTAGACCTAACATGCGTTATCCTCAAAAATATTGATCGAAACCTGGTTTAATCGACTGTTTCACTGTGGTACCACATTACTATGTGATCCAAACCAGAAAATAACCCAGGATCTGTTCAAGGAGTATGTGAAGTGTGCGAAAGTATGAGTCTGATGAGGGCTAATCCCAGACCTATACCAGACCTAACTTGCGTTATCGTCTAAAATAATGATCGAAACCAGGTTTAATTGACTGTTTTAGTTGTGGTACCACATTACCACGTGATCCAAAGCAGAAAAAACCCTCGATCAGGTCAACATGCATGTTAAAACTGCGAAAGTATGACCCTGATGAGGTCAAATCCCAGACTTATCCCAGACCTGACATGCGTTATCCTCTAAAATAGTTATCAAGACCAGGTTTAATTGATTGTTTCGGTGTGGTCCCACATTACTACGTGATCCAAACCAGAAAAAACCCAGGATCCGTTCAACAAGTATGTGAAGAATGCGTAAGTATGAGTCTGATGAGTGAAAATCCCAGACATAACTTAGACCTAACATGCGTTATCCTCTAAAATATTGATCCAAACCAGGTTTAATGGACTGTTTCAGTGGGGTACCACTTTACTACGTGATCCAAAGCAGAAAAAACACTCGATCAGGTCAACATGTATGTTAAAACTGCGAAGGTATGACCCTGATGAGGGCAAATCCCAGACCAATCCGAGACCTAACTTGCGTTGTCCTCTAAGATATTGATCCAAACCAGGTTTAATTGACCGTTTCAGTGTGGTCCCACATTACTACGTGATCCAAACCAGAAAAAACCCAGGATCTAGCCATCAAGTATGAGAAACATTGCGAAAGAATGAGCCTGATGATAGCAAATCCCAGACCTAACCTAGACCTAACATGAATTATTCTCTAAAATATTGATCGAAACCAGGTTTAATTGATTGTTTCAGTGTGGTCCCACATTACTACGTGATCCAAACCAGAAAAAACCCAGGATCCATTCAACAAGTATGTGAAGAATGCGAAAGTATGAGTCTGATGAGTGAAAATCCCAGGTCTAACCCAGACCTAACATGCGTTATCCTCCAAAATATTGATCCAAACCAGGTTTAATGGACTGTTTCAGTGTGGTACCACTTTACTACGTGATCCAAAGCATTAAGAATCCTCGATCAGGTCAACATGCATGTTAAAACTGCGAAAGTATGACCCTGATGAGGGCAAATCCCAGGCCTAACCTAGACCTAACATGAATTATTCTCTAAAATATTGATCGAAACCTGGTTTAATCTATTGTTTCAGTGTGGTACCACATTACTATTAGATCCAAACCAGAAAATAACCCAGGATCTGTTCAAAGAGTATGTGAAGTGTGCGAAAGTATGAGTCTGATGAGTGAAAATCCCAGACCTAACCTAGACCTAACATGAATTATTCTCTAAAATATTGATCGAAACCAGGTTTAATTGACTGTTTCAGCGTGGTACCACATTACTACGTGATACAATCCAGAAACAGCCAAGGATCTAGCCATGAAGTATGAGAAATATGCGAATGTATGAGCCTGATGAGGATAAATCCTAGACCTAACCCAAACCTAACATGCGTTATCCTCTAAAATATTTATCAAGACCAGGTTTAATTGAATGTTTCAGTGTGGTACCACATTACTACGTGAATCAAACCAGAAAAAACCCAGGATCCGTTCAACAAGTATGTGAAGAATGCGAAAGTATGAGTCTGATGAGTGAAAATCCCAGGTCTAACCCAGACCTAACATGCGTTATCCTCCAAAATATTGATCCAAACCAGGTTTAATGGACTGTTTCAGTGTGGTACCACTTTACTACGTGATCCAAAGCATTAAGAATCCTCGATCAGGTCAACATGCATGTTAAAACTGCGAAAGTATGACCCTGATGAGGGCAAATCCCAGGCCTTACCTAGACCTAACATGCGTTGTCCTCTAAAATATTGATGGAAACCAGGTTTAATTGACTGTTTCAGTGTGGTACCACCTTACTACGTGAACCAAACCAGAAAAAACCCAGGATCCGTTCAACAAGTATGTGAGGAATGCGAAAGTATGAGTCTGATGAGTGAAAATCCCAGGGCTAACCTAGACCTAACATGCGTTATCCTCTAAAATATTGATCCAAACCAGGTTTAATGGACTGTATCAGTGTGGTACCACTTTACTACGTGATCGAAAGCATTAAGAACCCTCGATCAGGTCAACATGTATGTTAAAACTGCGAAAGTATGACCCTGATGAGGGCAAATCCCAGGCCTTACCTAGACCTAACATGCGTTGTCCTCTAAAATATTGATGGAAACCAAGTTTAATTGACTGTTTCAGTGTTGTACTTCATTACCACGTGATGCGATCCAGAAAAAGCCCAGGATCTAGCCATCAAGTATGAGAAATATGCGAAAGAATGAGCCTGATGAGAGCAAATCCCAGACCTAACCTAGACATAACATGAATTACTTTCTAAAATATTGATCAAAACCAGGTTTAATTGACTGTTTCAGCGTGGTACCACATTACTACGTGATACAATCCAGAAACAGCCAAGGATCTAGCCATGAAGTATGAGAAATATGCGAATGTATGAGCCTGATGAGGATAAATCCTAGACATAACCCAAACCTAACATGCGTTATCCTCTAAAATATTTATCAAGACCAGGTTTAATTGAATGTTTCAGTGTGGTACCACATTACTACGTGAATCAAACCAGAAAAAACCCAGGATCCGTTCAACAAGTATGTGAAGAATGCGAAAGTATGAGTCTGATGAGTGAAAATCCCAGGTCAAACCCAGAACTAACATGCGTTATCCTCCAAAATATTGATCCAAACCAGGTTTAATGGACTGTTTCAGTGTGGTACCACTTTACTACGTGATCCAAAGCATTAAGAATCCTCGATCAGGTCAACATGCATGTTAAAACTGCGAAAGTATGACCCTGATGAGGTCAAATCCCAGACTTATCCCAGACCTGACATGCGTTATCCTCTAAAATAGTTATCAAGACCAGGTTTAATTGACTGTTTCAGCGTGGTACCACATTACTACGTGATACAATCCAGAAACAGCCAAGGATCTAGCCATGAAGTATGAGAAATATGCGAATGTATGAGCCTGATGAGGATAAATCCTAGACCTAACCCAAACCTAACATGCGTTATCCTCTAAAATATTTATCAAGACCAGGTTTAATTGAATGTTTCAGTGTGGTACCACATTACTACGTGAATCAAACCAGAAAAATCCCAGGATCCGTTCAACAAGTATGTGAAGAATGCGAAAGTATGAGTCTGATGAGTGAAAATCCCAGGGCTAACCTAGACCTAACATGCGTTATCCTCTAAAATATTGATCCAAACCAGGTTTAATGGACTGTTTCAGTGTGGTACCACTTTACTACGTGATCGAAAGCATTAAGAACCCTCGATCAGGTCAACATGTATGTTAAAACTGCGAAAGTATGACCCTGATGAGGGCAAATCCCAGGCCTTACCTAGACCTAACATGCGTTGTCCTCTAAAATATTGATGGAAACCAGGTTTAATTGACTGTTTCAGTGTGGTACCACCTTACTACGTGAACCAAACCAGAAAAAACCCAGGATCCGTTCAACAAGTATGTGAGGAATGCGAAAGTATGAGTCTGATGAGTGAAAATCCCAGGGCTAACCTAGACCTAACATGCGTTATCCTCTAAAATATTGATCCAAACCAGGTTTAATGGACTGTTTCAGTGTGGTACCACTTTACTACGTGATCGAAAGCATTAAGAACCCTCGATCAGGTCAACATGTATGTTAAAACTGCGAAAGTATGACCCTGATGAGGGCAAATCCCAGGCCTTACCTAGACCTAACATGCGTTGTCCTCTAAAATATTGATGGAAACCAGGTTTAATTGACTGTTTCAGTGTTGTACTTCATTACCACGTGATGCGATCCAGAAAAAGCCCAGGATCTAGCCATCAAGTATGAGAAATATGCGAAAGAATGAGCCTGATGAGAGCAAATCCCAGACCTAACCTAGACATGACATGAATTATTCTCTAAAATATTGATCAAAACCAGGTTTAATTGACTGTTTCAGTGTGGTACCACATTACTACGTGATCCAATCCAGAAATAGCCCAGGATCTAGCCATGAAGTATGAGAAATATGCGAAAGTATGAGCCTGACGAGGGCAAATCCTAGACCTTACCCAGACCTAACATGCGTTATCCTCTAAAATATTTATCATAACCAGGTTTAATTGATTGTTTCAGTGTGGTCGCACATTACTACGTGATCCAAACCAGAAAAAACCCAGGATCCGTTCAACAAGTATGTGAAGAATGCGAAAGTATGAGTCTGATGAGGGCTAATCCCAGACCTATCCCAGACCTAACTTGCGTTATCGTCTAAAATAATGATCGAAACCAGTTTTAATTGACTGTTTTAGTTGTGGTACCACATTACCACGTGATCCAAAGCAGAAAAAACCCTCGATCAGGTCAACATGCATGTTAAAACTGCGAAAGTATGACCCTGATGAGGTCAAATCCCAGACTTATCCCAGACCTGACATGCGTTATCCTCTAAAATAGTTATCAAGACCAGGTTTAATTGATTGTTTCGGTGTGGTCCCACATTACTACGTGATCCAAACCAGAAAAAACCCAGGATCCGTTCAACAAGTATCTGAAGAATGCGAAAGTATGAGTCTGATGAGTGAAAATCCCAGACATAACTTACACCTAACATGCGTTATCCTCTAAAATATTGATCCAAACCAGGTTTAATGGACTGTTTCAGTGGGGTACCACTTTACTACGTGATCCAAAGCAGAAAAAACACTCGATCAGGTCAACATGTATGTTAAAACTGCGAAGGTATGACCCTGATGAGGGCAAATCCCAGACCAATCCGAGACCTAACTTGCGTTGTCCTCTAAGATATTGATCCAAACCAGGTTTAATTGACCGTTTCAGTGTGGTCCCACATTACTACGTGATCCAAACCAGAAAAAACCCAGGATCTAGCCATCAAGTATGAGAAACATTGCGAAAGAATGAGCCTGATGATAGCAAATCCCAGACCTAACCTAGACCTAACATGAATTATTCTCTAAAATATTGATCGAAACCAGGTTTAATTGATTGTTTCAGTGTGGTCCCACATTACTACGTGATCCAAACCAGAAAAAACCCAGGATCCATTTAACAAGTATGTGAAGAATGCGAAAGTATGAGTCTGATGAGTGAAAATCCCAGGCCTAACCTAGACCTAACATGAATTATTCTCTAAAATATTGATCGAAACCTGGTTTAATCTATTGTTTCAGTGTGGTACCACATTACTATTAGATCCAAACCAGAAAATAACCCAGGATCTGTTCAACGAGTATGTGAAGTGTCCGAAAGTATGAGTCTGATGAGTGAAAATCCCAGACCTAACCTAGACCTAACATGAATTATTCTCTAAAATATTGATCGAAACCTGGTTTAATCTATTGTTTCATTGTGGTACCACATTACTACGTGATACAATCCAGAAACAGCCAAGGATCTAGCCATGAAGTATGAGAAATATGCGAATGTATGAGCGTGATGAGGATAAATCCTAGACCTAACCCAAACCTAACATGCGTTATCCTCTAAAATATTTATCAAGACCAGGTTTAATTGAATGTTTCAGTGTGGTACCACATTACTACGTGAATCAAACCAGAAAAAACCCAGGATCTGTTCAACAAGTATGTGAAAAACGCGAAAGTATTAGCCTGATGAGAGCAAATCCCAGACATATCCCAGACCTAACTTGAGTTGTCCTCTAAGATATTGATGGAAACCAGGTTTAATTGACTGTTTCAGTGCTGTACTTCATTACTACGAGATGTAATCCAGAAAAAGCCCAGGATCTGTTCAACAAGTATGTGGAGAATGCGAAAGTATGAGTCTGATGAGTGAAAATCCCTGGGCTAACCTAGACCTAACATGCGTTATCCTCAAAAATATTGATCGAAACCTGGTTTAATCGACTGTTTCACTGTGGTACCACATTACTATGTGATCCAAACCAGAAAATAACCCAGGATCTGTTCAAGGAGTATGTGAAGTGTGCGAAAGTATGAGTCTGATGAGGGCTAATCCCAGACCTATACCAGACCTAACTTGCGTTATCGTCTAAAATAATGATCGAAACCAGGTTTAATTGACTGTTTTAGTTGTGGTACCACATTACCACGTGATCCAAAGCAGAAAAAACCCTCGATCAGGTCAACATGCATGTTAAAACTGCGAAAGTATGACCCTGATGAGGTCAAATCCCAGACTTATCCCAGACCTGACATGCGTTATCCTCTAAAATAGTTATCAAGACCAGGTTTAATTGATTGTTTCGGTGTGGTCCCACATTACTACGTGATCCAAACCAGAAAAAACCCAGGATCCGTTCAACAAGTATGTGAAGAATGCGTAAGTATGAGTCTGATGAGTGAAAATCCCAGACATAACTTAGACCTAACATGCGTTATCCTCTAAAATATTGATCCAAACCAGGTTTAATGGACTGTTTCAGTGGGGTACCACTTTACTACGTGATCCAAAGCAGAAAAAACACTCGATCAGGTCAACATGTATGTTAAAACTGCGAAGGTATGACCCTGATGAGGGCAAATCCCAGACCAATCCGAGACCTAACTTGCGTTGTCCTCTAAGATATTGATCCAAACCAGGTTTAATTGACCGTTTCAGTGTGGTCCCACATTACTACGTGATCCAAACCAGAAAAAACCCAGGATCTAGCCATCAAGTATGAGAAACATTGCGAAAGAATGAGCCTGATGATAGCAAATCCCAGACCTAACCTAGACCTAACATGAATTATTCTCTAAAATATTGATCGAAACCAGGTTTAATTGATTGTTTCAGTGTGGTCCCACATTACTACGTGATCCAAACCAGAAAAAACCCAGGATCCATTCAACAAGTATGTGAAGAATGCGAAAGTATGAGTCTGATGAGTGAAAATCCCAGGTCTAACCCAGACCTAACATGCGTTATCCTCCAAAATATTGATCCAAACCAGGTTTAATGGACTGTTTCAGTGTGGTACCACTTTACTACGTGATCCAAAGCATTAAGAATCCTCGATCAGGTCAACATGCATGTTAAAACTGCGAAAGTATGACCCTGATGAGGGCAAATCCCAGGCCTAACCTAGACCTAACATGAATTATTCTCTAAAATATTGATCGAAACCTGGTTTAATCTATTGTTTCAGTGTGGTACCACATTACTATTAGATCCAAACCAGAAAATAACCCAGGATCTGTTCAACGAGTATGTGAAGTGTGCGAAAGTATGAGTCTGATGAGTGAAAATCCCAGACCTAACCTAGACCTAACATGAATTATTCTCTAAAATATTGATCGAAACCAGGTTTAATTGACTGTTTCAGCGTGGTACCACATTACTACGTGATACAATCCAGAAACAGCCAAGGATCTAGCCATGAAGTATGAGAAATATGCGAATGTATGAGCCTGATGAGGATAAATCCTAGACCTAACCCAAACCTAACATGCGTTATCCTCTAAAATATTTATCAAGACCAGGTTTAATTGAATGTTTCAGTGTGGTACCACATTACTACGTGAATCAAACCAGAAAAAACCCAGGATCCGTTCAACAAGTATGTGAAGAATGCGAAAGTATGAGTCTGATGAGTGAAAATCCCAGGTCTAACCCAGACCTAACATGCGTTATCCTCCAAAATATTGATCCAAACCAGGTTTAATGGACTGTTTCAGTGTGGTACCACTTTACTACGTGATCCAAAGCATTAAGAATCCTCGATCAGGTCAACATGCATGTTAAAACTGCGAAAGTATGACCCTGATGAGGGCAAATCCCAGGCCTTACCTAGACCTAACATGCGTTGTCCTCTAAAATATTGATGGAAACCAGGTTTAATTGACTGTTTCAGTGTGGTACCACCTTACTACGTGAACCAAACCAGAAAAAACCCAGGATCCGTTCAACAAGTATGTGAGGAATGCGAAAGTATGAGTCTGATGAGTGAAAATCCCAGGGCTAACCTAGACCTAACATGCGTTATCCTCTAAAATATTGATCCAAACCAGGTTTAATGGACTGTATCAGTGTGGTACCACTTTACTACGTGATCGAAAGCATTAAGAACCCTCGATCAGGTCAACATGTATGTTAAAACTGCGAAAGTATGACCCTGATGAGGGCAAATCCCAGGCCTTACCTAGACCTAACATGCGTTGTCCTCTAAAATATTGATGGAAACCAAGTTTAATTGACTGTTTCAGTGTTGTACTTCATTACCACGTGATGCGATCCAGAAAAAGCCCAGGATCTAGCCATCAAGTATGAGAAATATGCGAAAGAATGAGCCTGATGAGAGCAAATCCCAGACCTAACCTAGACATAACATGAATTACTTTCTAAAATATTGATCAAAACCAGGTTTAATTGACTGTTTCAGCGTGGTACCACATTACTACGTGATACAATCCAGAAACAGCCAAGGATCTAGCCATGAAGTATGAGAAATATGCGAATGTATGAGCCTGATGAGGATAAATCCTAGACATAACCCAAACCTAACATGCGTTATCCTCTAAAATATTTATCAAGACCAGGTTTAATTGAATGTTTCAGTGTGGTACCACATTACTACGTGAATCAAACCAGAAAAAACCCAGGATCCGTTCAACAAGTATGTGAAGAATGCGAAAGTATGAGTCTGATGAGTGAAAATCCCAGGTCAAACCCAGAACTAACATGCGTTATCCTCCAAAATATTGATCCAAACCAGGTTTAATGGACTGTTTCAGTGTGGTACCACTTTACTACGTGATCCAAAGCATTAAGAATCCTCGATCAGGTCAACATGCATGTTAAAACTGCGAAAGTATGACCCTGATGAGGTCAAATCCCAGACTTATCCCAGACCTGACATGCGTTATCCTCTAAAATAGTTATCAAGACCAGGTTTAATTGACTGTTTCAGCGTGGTACCACATTACTACGTGATACAATCCAGAAACAGCCAAGGATCTAGCCATGAAGTATGAGAAATATGCGAATGTATGAGCCTGATGAGGATAAATCCTAGACCTAACCCAAACCTAACATGCGTTATCCTCTAAAATATTTATCAAGACCAGGTTTAATTGAATGTTTCAGTGTGGTACCACATTACTACGTGAATCAAACCAGAAAAATCCCAGGATCCGTTCAACAAGTATGTGAAGAATGCGAAAGTATGAGTCTGATGAGTGAAAATCCCAGGGCTAACCTAGACCTAACATGCGTTATCCTCTAAAATATTGATCCAAACCAGGTTTAATGGACTGTTTCAGTGTGGTACCACTTTACTACGTGATCGAAAGCATTAAGAACCCTCGATCAGGTCAACATGTATGTTAAAACTGCGAAAGTATGACCCTGATGAGGGCAAATCCCAGGCCTTACCTAGACCTAACATGCGTTGTCCTCTAAAATATTGATGGAAACCAGGTTTAATTGACTGTTTCAGTGTGGTACCACCTTACTACGTGAACCAAACCAGAAAA
The DNA here is from genome assembly GCF_051014445.1 of Colletes latitarsis. NCBI lineage: Eukaryota > Metazoa > Arthropoda > Insecta > Hymenoptera > Colletidae > Colletes > Colletes latitarsis. The sequence continues at coordinate 108,352 of NW_027488379.1, read as the reverse complement.
AACCCAGGATCCGTTCAACAAGTATGTGAGGAATGCGAAAGTATGAGTCTGATGAGTGAAAATCCCAGGGCTAACCTAGACCTAACATGCGTTATCCTCTAAAATATTGATCCAAACCAGGTTTAATGGACTGTTTCAGTGTGGTACCACTTTACTACGTGATCGAAAGCATTAAGAACCCTCGATCAGGTCAACATGTATGTTAAAACTGCGAAAGTATGACCCTGATGAGGGCAAATCCCAGGCCTTACCTAGACCTAACATGCGTTGTCCTCTAAAATATTGATGGAAACCAGGTTTAATTGACTGTTTCAGTGTTGTACTTCATTACCACGTGATGCGATCCAGAAAAAGCCCAGGATCTAGCCATCAAGTATGAGAAATATGCGAAAGAATGAGCCTGATGAGAGCAAATCCCAGACCTAACCTAGACATGACATGAATTATTCTCTAAAATATTGATCAAAACCAGGTTTAATTGACTGTTTCAGTGTGGTACCACATTACTACGTGATCCAATCCAGAAATAGCCCAGGATCTAGCCATGAAGTATGAGAAATATGCGAAAGTATGAGCCTGACGAGGGCAAATCCTAGACCTTACCCAGACCTAACATGCGTTATCCTCTAAAATATTTATCATAACCAGGTTTAATTGATTGTTTCAGTGTGGTCGCACATTACTACGTGATCCAAACCAGAAAAAACCCAGGATCCGTTCAACAAGTATGTGAAGAATGCGAAAGTATGAGTCTGATGAGGGCTAATCCCAGACCTATCCCAGACCTAACTTGCGTTATCGTCTAAAATAATGATCGAAACCAGTTTTAATTGACTGTTTTAGTTGTGGTACCACATTACCACGTGATCCAAAGCAGAAAAAACCCTCGATCAGGTCAACATGCATGTTAAAACTGCGAAAGTATGACCCTGATGAGGTCAAATCCCAGACTTATCCCAGACCTGACATGCGTTATCCTCTAAAATAGTTATCAAGACCAGGTTTAATTGATTGTTTCGGTGTGGTCCCACATTACTACGTGATCCAAACCAGAAAAAACCCAGGATCCGTTCAACAAGTATCTGAAGAATGCGAAAGTATGAGTCTGATGAGTGAAAATCCCAGACATAACTTAGACCTAACATGCGTTATCCTCTAAAATATTGATCCAAACCAGGTTTAATGGACTGTTTCAGTGGGGTACCACTTTACTACGTGATCCAAAGCAGAAAAAACACTCGATCAGGTCAACATGTATGTTAAAACTGCGAAGGTATGACCCTGATGAGGGCAAATCCCAGACCAATCCGAGACCTAACTTGCGTTGTCCTCTAAGATATTGATCCAAACCAGGTTTAATTGACCGTTTCAGTGTGGTCCCACATTACTACGTGATCCAAACCAGAAAAAACCCAGGATCTAGCCATCAAGTATGAGAAACATTGCGAAAGAATGAGCCTGATGATAGCAAATCCCAGACCTAACCTAGACCTAACATGAATTATTCTCTAAAATATTGATCGAAACCAGGTTTAATTGATTGTTTCAGTGTGGTCCCACATTACTACGTGATCCAAACCAGAAAAAACCCAGGATCCATTTAACAAGTATGTGAAGAATGCGAAAGTATGAGTCTGATGAGTGAAAATCCCAGGCCTAACCTAGACCTAACATGAATTATTCTCTAAAATATTGATCGAAACCTGGTTTAATCTATTGTTTCAGTGTGGTACCACATTACTATTAGATCCAAACCAGAAAATAACCCAGGATCTGTTCAACGAGTATGTGAAGTGTCCGAAAGTATGAGTCTGATGAGTGAAAATCCCAGACCTAACCTAGACCTAACATGAATTATTCTCTAAAATATTGATCGAAACCTGGTTTAATCTATTGTTTCATTGTGGTACCACATTACTACGTGATACAATCCAGAAACAGCCAAGGATCTAGCCATGAAGTATGAGAAATATGCGAATGTATGAGCGTGATGAGGATAAATCCTAGACCTAACCCAAACCTAACATGCGTTATCCTCTAAAATATTTATCAAGACCAGGTTTAATTGAATGTTTCAGTGTGGTACCACATTACTACGTGAATCAAACCAGAAAAAACCCAGGATCCGTTCAACATGCATGTTAAAACTGCGAAAGTATGACCCTGATGAGGGCAAATCCCAGGCCTTACCTAGACCTAACATGCGTTGTCCTCTAAAATATTGATGGAAACCAGGTTTAATTGACTGTTTCAGTGTGGTACCACCTTACTACGTGAACCAAACCAGAAAAAACCCAGGATCCGTTCAACAAGTATGTGAAGAATGCGAAAGTATGAGTCTGATGAGTGAAAATCCCAGGGCTAACCTACACCTAACATGCGTTATCCTCTAAAATATTGATCCAAACCAGGTTTAATTGACTGTTTTAGTTGTGGTACCACTTTACTACGTGATCCAAAGCAGAAAAAACCCTCGATCAGGTCAACATGCATGTTATAACTGCGAAAGTATGACCCTGATGAGGTCAAATCCCAGACCTATCCCAGACCTGACATGCGTTATCCTCTAAAATATTGATCCAAACCAGGTTTAATTGACTGTTTCAGTGTGGTCCCACATTACTACGTGACACAATCCTGAAACAGCCCAGGATCTAGCCATGAAGTATGAGAAATATGCGAATGTATGAGCCTGATGAGGACAAATCCTAGACCTAACGCAAACCTAACATGCGTTATCCTCCAAAATATTTATCAAGACCAGGTTAAATTGAATGTTTCAGTGTGGTACCACTTTACTACGTGATCCAAAGCATTAAGAACCCTCGATCAGGTCAACATGTATGTTAAAACTGCGAAAGTATGACCCTGATGAGGGCAAATCCCAGGCCTTACCTAGACCTAACATGCGTTGTCCTCTAAAATATTGATGGAAACCAGGTTTAATTGACTGTTTCAGTGTTGTACTTCATTACCACGTGATGCGATCCAGAAAAAGCCCAGGATCTAGCCATCAAGTATGAGAAATATGCGAAAGAATGAGCCTGATGAGAGCAAATCCCAGACCTAACCTAGACATAACATACATTATTCTCTAAAATATTGATCAAAACCAGGTTTAATTGACTGTTTCAGTGTGGTACCACATTACTACGTGATCCAATCCAGAAATACCCCAGGATCTAGCCATGAAGTATGAGAAATATGCGAAAGTATGAGCCTGACGAGGGCAAATCCTAGACCTTACCCAGACCTAACATGCGTTATCCTCTAAAGTATTTATCATAACCAGGTTTAATTGATTGTTTCAGTGTGGTCCCACATTACTACGTGATCCAAACCAGAAAAAACCCAGGATCCGTTCAACAAGTATGTGAAGAATGCGAAAGTATCAGTCTGATGAGGGCTAATCCCAGACCTATCCCAGACCTAACTTGCGTTATCGTCTAAAATAATGATCGAAACCAGGTTTAATTGACTGTTTTAGTTGTGGTACCGCTTTACCACGTGATCCAAAGCAGAAAAAACCCTCGATCAGGTCAACATGCATGTTAAAACTGCGAAAGTATGACCCTGATGAGGTCAAATCCCAGACTTATCCCAGACCTGACATGCGTTATCCTCTAAAATAGTTATCAAGACCAGGTTTAATTGATTGTTTCAGTGTGGTATCACTTTACTACGTGATCCAAAGCAGAAAAAACCCTCGATCAGGTCAACATGCATGTTAAAACTGCGAAAGTATGACCCTGATGAGGTCAAATCCCAGACCTATCCCAGACCTGACATGCGTTATCCTCTAAAATATTGATCCAAACCAGGTTTAATTGACTGTTTCAGTGTGGTCCCACATTACTACGTGATACAATCCAGAAACAGCCCAGGATCTAGCCATGAAGTATGAGAAATATGCGAATGTATGAGCCTGATGAGGACAAATCCTAGACCTAACCCAAACCTAACATGCGTTATCCTCCAAAATATTTATCAAGACCAGGTTTAATTGAATGTTTCAGTGTGGTACCACATTACTACGTGAACCAAACCAGAAAAAACCCAGGATCCGTTCAACAAGTATGTGAAGAATGCGAAAGTATGAGTCTGATGAGTGAAAATCCCAGGGCTAACCTAGACCTAACATGCGTTATACTCTAAAATATTGATCCAAACCAGGTTTAATGGACTGTTTCAGTGTGGTACCACTTTACTACGTGATCCAAAGCATTAAGAACCCTCGATCAGGTCAACATGTATGTTAAAACTGCGAAAGTATGACCCTGATGTGGGCAAATCCCAGGCCTTACCTAGACCTAACATGCGTTGTCCTCTAAAATATTGATGGAAACCAGGTTTAATTGACTGTTTCAGTCTTGTACTTCATTACCACGTGATGCGATCCAGAAAAAGCCCAGGATCTAGCCATCAAGTATGAGAAATATGCGAAAGAATGAGCGTGATGAGAGCAAATCCCAGACCTATCCCAGACCTGACATGCGTTATCCTCTAAAATATTGATCCAAACCAGGTTTAATGGACTGTTTCGGTGTGGTACCACTTTACTACGTGATCCAAAGCATTAAGAACCCTCGATCAGGTCAACATGTATGTTAAAACTGCGAAAGTATGACCCTGATGAGGGCAAATCCCAGGCCTTACATAGACCTAACATGCGTTGTCCTCTAAAATATTGATGGAAACCAGGTTTAATTGACTGTTTCAGTGTTGTACTTCATTACCACGTGATGCGATCCAGAAAAAGCCCAGGATCTAGCCATCAAGTATGAGAAATATGCGAAAGAATGAGCCTGATGAGAGCAAATCCCAGACCTAACCTAGACATAACATGAATTATTCTCTAAAATATTGATCAAAACCAGGTTTAATTGATTGTTTCAGTGTGGTCCCACATTACTACGTGATCCAAACCAGAAAAAACCCAGGATCCGTTCAACAAGTATGTGAAGAATGCGAAAGTATGAGTCTGATGAGAGCTAATCCCAGACATATCCCAGACCTAACTTGCGTTATCGTCTAAAATAATGATCGAAACCAGGTTTAATTGACGGTTTTAGTTGTGGTACCACTTTACCACGTGATCCAAAGCAGAAAAAACCCTCGATCAGGTCAACATGCATGTTAAAACTGCGAAAGTATAACCCTGATGAGGTCAAATCCCAGACTTATCCCAGACCTGACATGCGTTTTCCTCTAAAATAGTTATCAAGACCAGGTTTAATTGATTGTTTCGGTGTGGTCCCACATTACTACGTAATCCAAACCAGAAAAAACCCAGGATCCGTTCAACAAGTATGTGAAGAATGCGAAATTATGAGTCTGATGAGTGAAAATCCCAGACATAACCTAGACCTAACATGCGTTATCCTCTAAAATATTGATCCAAACCAGGTTTAATGGACTGTTTCAGTGGGGTACCACTTTACTACGTGATCCAAAGCAGAAAAAACCCTCGATCAGGTCAACATGCACGTTAAAACTGCGAAAGTATGACCCTGATGAGGTCAAATCCCAGACTTATCCCAGACCTGACATGCGTTATCCTCTAAAATATTGATCGAAACCAGGTTTAATTGACTGTTTCAGTGTGGTCCCACATTACTACGTGATCCAAACCAGAAAAAACCCAGGATCCGTTCAACAAGTATGTGAAGAATGCAAAAGTATGAGTCTGATGAGTGAAAATCCCAGGTCTAACCCACACCTAACATGCGTTATCGTCTAAAATATTGATCGAAACCTGGTTTAATCTATTGTTTCAGTGTGGTACCACATTACTATTAGATCCAAACCAGAAAATAACCCAGGATCTGTTCAACGAGTATGTGAAGTGTGCGAAAGTATGAGTGTGATGAGGTCAAATCCCTGACCTATCCCAGACCTAACCTGCGTTATCCTCAAAAATATTGATCGAAACCAGGTTTAATTGACTGTTTCAGCGTGGTACCACATTACTACGTGATACAATCCAGAAACAGCCCAGGATCTAGCCATGAGGTATGAGAAATATGCGAATGTATGAGCCTGATGAGGACAAATCCTAGACCTAACCCAAACCTAACATGCGTTATCCTCTAAAATATTTATCAAGACCAGGTTTAATTGAATGTTTCAGTGTGGTACCACATTACTACGTGAACCAAACCAGAAAAAACCCAGGATCCGTTCAACAAGTATGTGAAGAATGCGAAAGTATGAGTCTGATGAGTGAAAATCCCAGGTCTAACCCAGACCTAACATGCGTTATAGTCTAAAATAATGATCGAAACCAGGTTTAATTGACTGTTTTAGTTGTGGTACCACTTTACCACGTGATCGAAAGCAGAATAAACCCTCGATCAGGTCAACATGCATGTTAAAACTGCGAAAGTATGACCCTGATGAGGTCAAATCCCAGACTTATCCCAGACCTGACATGCGTTATCCTCTAAAATAGTTATCAAGAGCAGGTTTAATTGATAGTTTCGGTGTGGTCCCACATTACTACGTAATCCAAACCAGAAAAAACCCAGGATCGGTTCAACAAGTATGTGAAGAATGCGAAAGTATGAGTCTGATGAGTGAAAATCCCAGACATAACCTAGACCTAACATGCGTTATCCTCTAAAATATTGATCCAAACCAGGTTTAATGGACTGTTTCAGTGGGGTACCACATTACTATTAGATCCAAACCAGAAAATAACCCAGGATCTGTTCAACGAGTATGTGAAGAATGCGAAAGTATGAGTCTGATGAGTGAAGATCCCAGGCCTAACCTAGACCTAACATGAATTATTCTCTAAAATATTGATCGAAACTTGGTTTAATCTATTGTTTCAGTGTGGTACCACATTACTATTAGATCCAAACCAGAAAATAACCCAGGATCTGTTCTACGAGTATGTGAAGTGTGCGAAAGTATGAGTCTGATGAGGTCAAATCCCTGACCTATCCCAGACCTAACTTGCGTTATCCTCAAAAATATTGATCGAAACCAGGTTTAATTGACTGTTTCAGCGTGGTACCACATTACTACGTGATACAATCCAGAAACAGCCAAGGATCTAGCCATGAAGTATGAGAAATATGCGAATGTATGAGCCTGATGAGGACAAATCCTAGACCTAACCCAAACCTAACATGCGTTATCCTCTAAAATATTTATCAAGACCAGGTTTAATTGAATGTTTCAGTGTGGTACCACGTTACTACGTGAACCAAACCAGAAAAAACCCAGGATCCGTTCAACAAGTATGTGAAGAATGCGAAAGTATGAGTCTGATGAGTGAAAATCCCAGGTCTAACCCAGACCTAACATGCGTTATCCTCTAAAATATTGATCCAAACCAGGTTTAATGGACTGTTTCAGTGTGGTACCACTTTACTACGTGATCCAAAGCATTAAGAATCCTCGATCAGGTCAACATGTATGTTAAAACTGCGAAAGTATGACCCTGATGAGGGCAAATCCCAGGCCTTACCTAGACCTAACATGCGTTGTCCTCTAAAATATTGATGGAAACCAGGTTTAATTGACTGTTTCAGTGTTGTACTTCATTACTACGTGATGCAATCCAGAAATAGCCAAGGATCTAGCCATGAAGTATGAGAAATATGCGAATGTATGAGCCTGATGAGGACAAATCCTAGACCTAACCCAAACCTAACATGCGTTATCCTCTAAAATATTTATCAAGACCAGGTTTAATGGACTGTTTCAGTGGGGTACCACATTACTATTAGATCCAAACCAGAAAATAACCCAGGATCTGTTCAACGAGTATGTGAAGAATGCGAAAGTATGAGTCTGATGAGTGAAGATCCCAGGCCTAACCTAGACCTAACATGAATTATTCTCTAAAATATTGATCGAAACTTGGTTTAATCTATTGTTTCAGTGTGGTACCACATTACTATTAGATCCAAACCAGAAAATAACCCAGGATCTGTTCTACGAGTATGTGAAGTGTGCGAAAGTATGAGTCTGATGAGTGAAAATCCCAGGCCTAACCTAGACCTAACATGCATTATCCTCAAAAATATTGATCGCAACCAGGTTTAATTGACTGTTTCTGCGTGGTACCACATTACTACATGATACAATCCAGAAACAGCCAAGGATCTAGCCATGAAGTATGAGAAATATGCGAATGTATGAGCCTGATGAGGACAAATCCTAGACCTAACCCAAACCTAACATGCGTTATCCTCTAAAATATTTATCAAGACCAGGTTTAATTGAATGTTTCAGTGTGGTACCACATTACTACGTAAACCAAACCAGAAAAAACCCAGGATCCGTTCAACAAGTATGTGAAGAATGCGAAAGTATGAGTCTGATGAGTGAAAATCCCAGGCCTAACCTAGACCTAACATGCGTTATCCTCAAAAATATTGATCGAAACCAGGTTTAATTGACTGTTTCAGTGTGGTACCACATTACTATGTGATCCAATCCAGAAATAGCCCAGGATCTAGCCGTGAAGTATGAGAAATATGCGAAAGTATGAGTCTGACGAGGGCAAATCCTAGACCTAAATCAGACCTAACATGCGTTATCCTCTAAAATATTTATCATGACCAGGTTTAATTGATTGTTTCAGTGTGGTCCCACATTACTACGTAATCCAAACCAGAAAAAACCCAGGATCCGCTTAACAAGTATGTGAAGATTGCGAAAGTATGAATCTGATGAGTGAAAATCCCCGGCCTAGCCTAGACCTAACATGCGTTATCCTCAAAAATATTGATCAAAACCAGGTTTAATTGACTGTTTCAGTGTGGTACCACACTACTACGTGACCCAAACCGGAAAAAACCCAGGATCTGTTCAACAAGTATGTGAAAAACGCGAAAGCATGAGCCTGATGAGGGTAAATCCCAGACCTACCCCAGACCTAACTTGCGTTATCCTCTAACATATTGAACGAAACCAGGTTTAATTGACTGTTTCAGCGTGGTACCACATTACTACGTGATACAATACAGAAACAGCCCAGGATCTAGCCATGAAGTATGAGAAATATGCGAAAGTATGAGCCTGATGAGGGCAAATCCTAGACCTAACCCAAACCTAACATGTGTTATCCTCTAAAATATTTATCAAGACCAGATTTAATTGAATGTTCCAGTGTGGTACCACATTACTACGTGAACCAAACCAGAAAAAACCCAGGATCCGTTCAACAAGTATGTGAAAAACGCGAAAGTATGAGCCTGATGAGGGCAAATCACAGACCTATCCCAGACCTAACTTTCGTTATCCTCTAAAATATTGATCGAAACCAGGTTTAATTGACTGTTTCAGTGTGGTACCACATTGCTACGTGATCCAAACCAGAAATAGCCCAGGATCTAGCCATGAAGTATGAGAAATATGCGAATGTATGAGCCTGACGAGGGCAAATCCTAGACCTAACCCAGACCTAACTTGCGTTATCCTCTAAAATATTTATCAAGACCAGGTTTAATTGATCGTTTCAGTGTGGTCCGACATTACTACGTGATCCAAACCAGAAAAAACCCAGGATCCGTTCAACAAGTATGTGAAGAATGCGAAAGTATGAGACTGATGAGTGAAAATCCCAGGCCTAACCTAGACCTAACATGCGTTATCCTCAAAACTATTGCTCGAAACCTGGTTTAATCGACTGTTTCAGTGTGGTACCACATTACTATGTGATCCAAACCAGAAAATAACCCAGGATCTGTTCAACGAGTATGTGAAGTGTGCGAAAGTATGAGTCTGATGAGGGCAATTCCTAGACCTACCCCAGACCTAACATGCGTTATCCTCTAAAATATTTATCAAGACCAGGTTTAATTGACTGTTTCAGTGTGGTACCACATTGCTACGTGATCCAAACCAGAGAAAACCCAGGATCCGTTCAACAAGTATGAGAAATATGCGAAAGTATGAGCCTGATGTGGGCAAATCCCAGGCCTAACCTAGGCCTAACATGCGTTGTCCTCTAAGATATTGATGGAAACCAGGTTTAATTGACTGTTTCAGTGTTGTACTTCATTACTACGTGACGCAATCCAGAAAAAGCCCAGGATCTAGCCATCAAGTATGAGAAATATGCGAAAGAATGAGCCTGATGAGAGCAAATCCAACACCTAACCTAGACCTAACATGAATTATTCTCTAAAATATTGATGAAAACCAGGTTTAATTGACTGTTTCAGTGTGGTACCACATTACTACGTGATCTAATCCAGAAATAGCCCAGGATCTAGCCATGAAGTATGAGAAATATGCGAATGTATGAGCCTGACGAGGGCAAATCCTAGACCTAACCCAGACCTAACTTGCGTTATCCTCTAAAATATTTATCAAGACCAGGTTTAATTGATCGTTTCAGTGTGGTCCGACATTACTACGTGATCCAAACCAGAAAAAACCCAGGATCCGTTCAACAAGTATGTGAAGAATGCGAAAGTATGAGTCTGATGAGTGAAAATCTCAGGCCTAACCTAGACCTAACATGCGTTATCCTCAAAACTATTGCTCGAAACCTGGTTAAATCGACTGTTTCAGTGTGGTACCACATTACTATGTGATCCAAACCAGAAAATAACCCAGGTTCTGTTCAACGAGTATGTGAAGTGTGCGAAAGTATGAGTCTGATGAGGGCAATTCCTAGACCTATCCCAGACCTAACATGCGTTATCCTCTAAAATATTTATCAAGACCAGGTTTAATTGACTGTTTCAGTGAGGTACCACATTGCAACGTGATCCAAACCAGAGAAAACCCAGGATCCGTTCAACAAGTAAGAGAAATATGCGAAAGTATGAGCCTGATGTGGGCAAATCCCAGGCCTAACCTAGACCTAACATGCGTTGTCCTCTAAAATATTGATGGAAACCAGGTTTAATTGACTGTTTCAGTGTTGTACTTCATTACTACGTGACGCAATCCAGAAAAAGCCCAGGATCTAGCCATCAAGTATGAGAAATATGCGAAAGAATGAGCCTGATGAGAGCAAATCCCAGACCTAACCTTGACCTAACATGAATTATTCTCTAAAATATTGATGAAAACCAGGTTTAATTGACTGTTTCAGTGTGGTACCACATTACTACGTGATCTAGTCCAGAAATAGCCCAGGATCTAGCCATGAAGTATGAGAAATATGCGAAAGTATGACCCTGACGATGGCAAATCCTAGACCTAGCCCAGACATAACTTGCGTTATCCTCTAAAATATTTATCAAGACCAGGTTTAATTGATTGTTTCAGTGTGGTCCGACATTACTACGTGATCCAAACCAGAAAAAACCCAGGATCCGTTCAACAAGTATGTGAAGAATGCGAAAGTATGAGTCTGATGAGTGAAAATCCCAGGCCTAACCTAGACCTAACATGCGTTATCCTCAAAAATATTGATCGAAACCTGGTTTAATCGACTGTTTCAGTGTGGTACCACATTACTATGTGATCCAAACCAGAAAATAACCCAGGATCTGTTCAACGGGTATGTGAAGTGTGCGAAAGTATGAGTCTGATGAGGGCAAATCCTAGACCTATCCCAGACCTAACATGCGTTATCCTCTAAAATATTGATCGAAACCAGGTTTAATTGACTGTTTCAGCGTGGTACCACATTACTACGTGATACAATCCAGAAACAGCCCAGGGTCTAGCCATGAAGTATGAGAAATATGCGAAAGTATGAGCCTGATGAGGGCGAATCCCAGAACTATCCCAGACCTAACTTGCGTTATCCTCTAAAATATTGATCGAAATCAGGTTTAATTGACTGTTTCAGCGTGGTACCACATTACTACGTGATACAATCCAGAAACAGCCCAGGGTCTAGCCATGAAGTATGAGAAATATGCGAAAGTATGAGCCTGATGAGGGCAAATCCAAGACCTAACCCAAACCTAACATGAGTTATCCTCTAAAATATTTATCATGACCAGGTTTAATTGAATGTTTCAGTGTGGTACCACATTACTACGTGAACCAAACCAGAAAAAACCCAGGATCCGTTCAACAAGTATGTGAAGAATGCGAAAGTATGAGTCTGATGAGTGAAAGTCCCAGGGCTAACCTAGACCTAACAAGCGTTATCCTCTAAAATATTCATCCAAACCAGGTTTAATGGACTGTTTCAGTGTGGTACCACTTTACTGCGTGATCCAAAGCAGAAGAAACCCTCAATCAGGTCAACATGTATGTTAAAACTGCGAAAGTATACCCTGGTGTGGGCAAATCCCAGGCCTAACCTAGACCTAACATGCGTTGTCCTCTAAAATATTGATGGAAACCAGGTTTAATTGACTGTTTCAGTGTTGCACTTCATTACTACGTGATCCATACCAGTAAAAACCCAGGATCCGTTCAACAAGTATGTGAAGAATGCGAAAGTATGAGTGTGGTGAGTGAAAAACCCCGGCCTAACCTAGACCTAACATGCGTTATCCTCAAATATATTGATCGAAACCTGGTTTAATCGTCGGTTTCAGTGTGTTACCACATTACTACGTGATCCAATCCAGAAATAGCCCAGGATCTAGCCATGAAATAAGAGAAATATGCGAAAGTATGAGCCTGACGAGGGCAAATCCTAGACCTAACCCAGACCTAACATGCGTTATCCTCTAAAATATTGATCGAAACCAGGTTTAATCGACTATTTCAGTGTGGTACCACATTACTACGTGATCCAAACCAGAGAATGACCCAGGATCTGTTCAACGAGTATGTGAAGTGTGCGAAAGTATGAGTCTGATGAGGGCAAATCCCAGACCTATCCGAGACCTAAAATGCATTATCCTCTCAAATATTTATCAAGACCAGGTTTAATTGAATGTTTCAGTGTGGTACCACATTACTACGTGATCCAATCCAGAAATAGCCCAGGATCCAGCCATGAAGTATGAGAAATATGCGAAAGTATGAGCCTGATGGGGGCAAATCCTAGAACTAACCCAGACCTAACATGCGTTATCCTCTAAAATATTGATCGAAACCAGGTTTAATCGACTGTTTCAGTGTGGTACCACACTACTACGTGACCCAAACCGGGAAAAACCCAGGATCTGTTCAACAAGTGTGTGAAAAACGCGAAAGTATGAGCCTGATGAGGGCAAATCCCAGTCCTATCCCAGGCCTAACTTGCGTTATCCTCAAAAATATTGATCGAAACCTGGTTTAATCGACTGTTTCAGTGTGGTACCACATTACTACGTGACCCAATCCAGAAATAGCCGAGGATCTAGCCATGAAGTATGAGAAATATGCGAAAGTATGAGCCTGACGAGGACAAATCCTAGACCTAACCCAGACCAAACATGCGATATCCTCAAAAATATTGATCGAAACCGGGTTTAATCGACTGTTTCAGAGTGGTACCACATTACTACGTGATCCAAACCAGAAAAAACCCAGGATCCGTTCAACAAGTATGTGAAGAATGCGAAAGTATGAGTCTGATGAGTGAAAATCCCAGGCCTAACCTAGACCTAACAAGCGTTATCCTCAAAAATATTGATCAAAACCTGGTTTAATCGACTGTTTCAGTGAGGTACCACATTACTATGTGATCCAAACCAGAAAATAACCCAGGATCTGTTCAACGAGTATGTGAAGTGTGCGAAAGTATGAGTATGATGAGGGCAAATCCCAGACCTATCCCAGACCTAACATGCGTTATCCTCTAAAATATTTATCAAGACCAGGTTTAGTTGATTGTTTCAGTGTGGTCCCACATTACTACCTGATCCAAACCAGAAAAAACCCAGGATCCGTTGAACAAGTATGTGAAGAATGCGACAGTATGAGTCTGATGAGTGAAATTCCCCGGCCTAACCTGGACCTAACATGCGTTATCCTCAAAAATATTGATCGAAACCAGGCTTAATCGACTGTTACAGTGTGGTACCACACTACTACGTGACCCAAACCGGAAAAAACCCAGGATCTGTTCAACAAGTATGTGAAAACGCGAAAGTATGAGTCTGATGAGTGAAAATCCCAGACCTATCCCAGACCTAACATGCGTTATCCTGTAAAATATTTATCAAGACCAGGTTTAATCGACTGTTTCAGTGTGGTACCACATTACTACGTGATCCAAACCAGTAAAAACCCAGGATCCGTTCAACAAGTATGTGGAGAATGCGAAAGTATGAGTCTGATGAGTGAAAATCCTCGGCCTAACCTAGACCTAACATGCGTTGTCCTCTAAAATATTGATCGAAACCAGGTTTAATTGACTGTTTCAGTGTTGCACTTCATTACTACGTGATCCAAACCAGTAAAAACCCAGGATCCGTTCAACAAGTATGTGAAGAATGCGAAAGTATGAGTGTGATGAGTGAAAAACCCCGGCCTAACCTAGACCTAACATGCGTTATCCTCAAAAATATTGATCGAAACCTGGTGTAATCGTCTGTTTCAGTGTGGTGCCACATTACTATGTGATCCAAACCAGAAAAAACCCTGTATCTGTTCAACAAGTATGTGAAGAATGCGAAAGTATGAGTCTGATGAGTGAAAATCCCAGGGCTAACCTAGACCTAACAAGCGTTATCCTCTAAAATATTTATCAAGACCAGGTTTAATTGACTGTTTCAGCGTGGTACCACATTACTACGTGACACAATCCAGAAACAGCCCAGGATCTAGCCATGAAGTATGAGAAATATGCGAAAGTATGAGCCTGATGAGGGCAAATCCTAGACCTAACCCAAACCTAACATGCGTTATCCTCTAAAATATTCATCAAGACCAGGTTTAATTGATTGTTTCAGTGTGGTCCCACATTACTACGTGATCCAAACCAGTAAAAACCCAGGATCCGTTCAACAAGTATGTGGAGAATGCGAAAGTATGAGTCTGATGAGTGAAAATCCTCGGCCTAACCTATACCTAACATGCGTTATCCTAAAAAATATTGATCGAAACCAGGTTTAATCGACTGTTTCAGTGTGTTAGCACATGACTACGTGATCCAAACCAGAAAAAAACCCAGGACCTGTTCAACAAGTATTTGAAGTATGCGAAAGAATGAGTCTGATGAGGGCAAATCCCAGGCCTAAACTAGACCTAACATGCGTTATCCTCAAAAATATTGGGCAAAACCTGGTTTAATCGACTGTTTCAGTGTGGTACCACATTACTATGTGATCCAAACCTGAAAATAATCCAGGATCTGTTCAAGGAGTATGTGAAGTGTGCGAAAGTATGAGTATGATGAGGGCAAATCCCAGACCTATCCGAGACCTAAAATGCATTATCCTCTCAAATATTTATCAAGACCAGGTTTAATTGAATGTTTCAGTGTGGTACCACATTACTACGTGATCCAATCCAGAAATAGCCCAGGATCCAGCCATGAAGTATGAGAAATATGCGAAAGTATGAGCCTGATGGGGGCAAATCCTAGAACTAACCCAGACCTAACATGCGTTATCCTCTAAAATATTGATCGAAACCAGGTTTAATCGACTGTTTCAGTGTGGTACCACACTACTACGTGACCCAAACCGGGAAAAACCCAGGATCTGTTCAACAAGTATGTGGAGAATGCGAAAGTATGAGTCTGATGAGTGAAAATCCTCGGCCTAACCTAGACCTAACATGCGTTGTCCTCTAAAATATTGATGGAAACCAGGTTTAATCGACTGTTTCAGTGTTGCACTTCATTACTACGTGATCCAAGCCAGTAAAAACCCAGGATCCGTTCAACAACTATGTGAAGAATGCGACAGTATGAGTGTGATGAGTGAAAACCCCCGGCCTAACCTAGACCTAACATGCGTTATCCTCAAAAATATTGATCGAAACCTGGTTTAATCGTCTGTTTCAGTGTGGTGCCACATTACTATGTGATCCAATCCAGAAAAAACCCTGTATCTGTTCAACAAGTATGTGAAGAATGCGAAAGTATGAGTCTGATGAGTGAAAATCCCAGAGCTAACCTAGACCTAACAAGCGTTATCCTCTAAAATATTTATCAAGACCAGGTTTAATTGACTGTTTCAGCGTGGTACCACATTATTACGTGACACAATGCAGAAACAGCCCAGGATCTAGCCATGAAGTATGAGAAATATGCGAAAGTATGAGCCTGATGAGGGCAAATCCTAGACCTAACCCAAACCTAACATGCGTTATCCTCTAAAATATTTATCAAGACCAGGTTTAATTGATTGTTTCAGTGTGGTCCCACATTACTACGTGACACAATCCAGAAACAGCCCAGGATCTAGCCATGAAGTATGAGAAATAAGCGAAAGTATGAGCCTGATGAGGGCAAATCCTAGACCTAACCCAAACCTAACATGCGTTATCCTCTAAAATATTTATCAAGACCAGCTTTAATTGTATGTTTCAGTGTGGTACCACATTACTACGTGATCCAAACCAGTAAAAACCCAGGATCCGTTCAACAAGTATGTGAAGAATTCGAAAGTATGAGTGTTATGAGTGAAAAACCCCGGCCTAACCTAGACCTAACATGCGTTATCCTCAAAAATATTGATCGAAACCTGGTTTTTATCGTCTGTTTCAGTGTGGTACCACATTACTATGTGATCCAAACCAGAAAATACTCAGGATCCGTTCAACAAGTATGTGGAGAATGCGAAAGTATGAGTCTGATGAGTGAAAATCCTCGGCCAAAACTATACCTAACATGCGTTATCCTCAAAAATATTGATCGAAACCAGGTTTAATCGACTGTTTCAGTGTGGCGCCACATTACTACGTGATCCAAACCAGAAAAAAACCCAGGACCTGTTCAACAAGTATTTGAAGTATGCGAAAGTATGAGTCTGATGAGGGCAAATCCCAGGCCTAAACTAGACCTAACATGCGTTATCCTCAAAAATATCGATCAAAACCTGGTTTAATCTACTGTTTCAGTGTGGTACCACATTACTATGTGATCCAAACCAGAAAATAACCCAGGATCTGTTCAACGAGTTTGTGAAGTGTGCGAAAGTATGAGTATGATGAGGGCAAATCCCAGACCTATCCCAGACCAAACATGCGTTATCCTCTAAAATATTTATCAAGACCAGGTTTAATTGATTGTTTCAGTGTGGTCCCACATTACTACGTGATCCAAGCCAGAAAAAACCCAGGATCCGTCCTACAAGTATGTGAAGAATGCGAAAGTATGAGTCTGATGACTGAAAATCCCCGGCCTAACCTAGACCTAACATGCGTTATCCTCAAAAATATTGATCGAAGCCAGGTTTAATCGACTGTTTCAGTGTGGTGCCACACTACTACGTGACCTAAACCGGAAAAAACCCAGGATCTGTTCAACAAGTATGTGAAAAACGCGAAAGTATGGGCCTGATGAGGGCAAATCCCAGACCTATCCCAGACCTAACTTGCGTTATCCTCAAAAATATTTATCAAGACCAGGTTTAATTCATTGTTTCAGTGTGGTCCCACATTACTACGTGATCCAAACCAGAAAAAACCCAGGATCCGTTCAACAAGTATGTGAAGAATGCGAAAGTATGAGTCTGATGAGTGAAAGTCGCAGGCCTAACCTAGACCAAACATGCGTTATCCTCAAAAATATTGATCGAAACCTGGTTTAATTGACTGTTTCAGTGTGGTACCACATTACTACGGGACCCTAACCAGAAAAAACCCAGGATCTGTTCAACAAGTATGTGAAGAATGCGAAGGTATGAGTCTGATGAGTGAAAATCCCAGACCTATCCCAGACCAAACTTGGGTTATCCTCTAAAATATTGATCCAAACCAGGTTTAATCGACTGTTTCAGTGTGGTACCACACTACTACGTGACCCAAACCGGAGAAAACCCAGGATCTGTTCAACAAGTATGTGAAAAACGCGAAAGTATGAGCCTGATGAGGGCAAATCCCAGACCTATCCCAGACCTAACATGCGTTATCCTCTAAAATATTTATCAAGACCAGGTTTAATTGATTGTTTCAGTGTGGTCCCACATTACTACGTGATCCAAACCAGAAAAAACCCAGGATCCGTCCAACAAGTATGTGGAGAATGCGAAAGTATGAGTCTGATCAGTGAAAATCCCCGGCCTAACCTAGACCTAACATGCGTTATCCTCAAAAATATTGATCGAAACCAGGTTTAATCGACTGTTTCAGTGTGGTACCACACTACTACGTGACCCATACCGGAAAAAACCCAGGATCTGTTCAACAAGTATGTGAAGAATGCGAAAGTATGAGTATGATGAGGGCAAATCCCAGACCTATCCCAGACCTAACATGCGTTATCCTCTAAAATATTTATCAAGACCAGGTTTAATTGATTGTTTCAGTGTGGTCCCACATTACTACGTGATCCAAACCAGAAAAAACCCAGGATCCGTCCAACAAGTATGTGCAGAATGCGAAAGTATGAGTCTGATGAGTGAAAATCCCCGGCCTAACCTAGACCTAACATGCGTTATCCTCAAAAATATTGATCGAAACCAGGTTTAATCGACTGTTTCAATGTGGTACCACATTACTACGTGATCCAAGCCAGAAAAAAACCCAGGACCTGTTCAACAAGTATTTGAAGTACGCGAAAGTATGAGTCTGATGAGGGCAAATCCCAGACCTATCCCAGACCTAACATGCGTTATCCTCTAAAATATTTATCAAGACCAGGTTTAATTAATTGTTTCAGTGTGGTCCCACATTACTACGTGATCCAAACCAGAAAAAACCCAGGATCCGTCCAACAAGTATGTGAAGAATGCGAAAGAATGAGTCTGATGAGTGAAAATCCCCGGCCTAACCTAGACCTAACATGCGTTATCCTCAAAAATATTGATCGAAACCAGGTTTAATCGACTGTTTCAGTGTGGTACCACATTACTACGTGATCCAAACCAGAAAAAAACCCAGGACCTGTTCAACAAGTATTTGAAGTATGCGAAAGTATGAGTCTGATGAGGGCAAATCCCAGGCCTAAACTAGACCTAACATGCGTTATCCTCAAAAATATTGATCAAAACCTGGTTTAATCGACTGTTTCAGTGTGGTACCACATTACTATGTGATCCAAACCAGAAAATAACCCAGGATCTGTTCAACGAGTTTGTGAAGTGTGCGAAAGTATGAGTATGGTGAGAGCAAATCCCAGACCTATCCCAGACCTAACATGCGTTATCCTCTAAAATATTTATCATGACTAGGTTTAATTGATTGTTTCAGTGTGGTCCCACATTACTACGTGATCCAAACCGGAAAAAACTCAGGATCCGTTTAACAAGTATGGGAAGAATGCGAAAGTATGAGCCTGACGAGGGCAAATCCTAGACCTAACCCAGACCTAACATGCGTTACCCTCAAAAATATTGATCGAAACCTGGTTTAATCGACTGTTTCAGTGTGGTACCACATTACTACCGGACCCAAACCAGAAAAAACCCAGGATCTGTTCAACAAGTATGTGAAGAATACGAAAGTATGTGTCTGATGAGTGAAAATCCAGGCCTAACCTAGACCTAACATGCGTTATCCTCATAAATATTGATCGAAACCTGGTTTAATCGACTGTTTCAGTGTGGTACCACATTACTACGTGACCCAAACCAGAAAAAACCCAGGATCCGTTCAACAAGTATGTGGAGAATGCGAAAGTATGAGTCTGATGAGTGAAAATCCTCGGCCTAACTTGCGTTATCCTCTAAAATATTGATCGAAACCAGGTTTAATTGGCTGTTTCAGCGTGGTACCACATTACTACGTGATACAATCCAGAAACAGCCCAGGATCTAGCCATGAAGTATGAGAAATATGCGAAAGTATCAGCCTGATGAGGGCAAATCCTAGACCTAACCCAAACCTAACATGCGTTATCCTCTAAAATATTGATCCAAACCAGGTTTAATGGACTGCTTCAGTGTGGTACCTCTTTACTACGTGATCCAAACCAGAAAAAAACCCAGGATCAGTTCAACAAGTATGTGAAGTATGCGAAAATATGAGTCTGATGAGGGCAAATCCCAGGCCTAAACTAGACATAACTTTCGTTATCCTCTAAAATATTGATCGAAACCAGGTTTAATTAACTGTTTTAGTGTGGTACCACTTTACTACGTGATCCAAAGCAGAAAAAACCCTCGATCAGGTCAACATGCATGTTAAAACTGCGAAAGTATGAGTCTGATGAAGGCAAATCCCAGACCTATCCCAGACCTAACATGCGTTATCCTCAAAAATATTAATCGAAACCAGGTTTAATCGACTGTTTCAATGTGGTACCACATTACTACGTGATCCAAACCAGAAAAAAACCCTGGATCTTGTCAAGGAGTATGTGAAGTGTGCGAAAGTATGAGTCTGATGAGGGATAATCCGAGACCTATCCCAGACCTAACTTGCGTTATCCTCTAAAATAGTGATCGAAACCAGGTTTAATTGACTGTTTTAGTTGTGGTACCACTTTACTACGTGATCCAAAGCAGAAAAAACCCTCGATCAGGTCAACATGCATGTTAAAACTGTGAAAGTATGACCCTGATGAGGGCAAATCCCAGGCCTAACCTAAACCTAACACGCGTCATCTTCTAAAATATTGAGCGAAACCAGGTTTAATTGATTGTTTCAGTGTGGTACCACATTACTACGTGATGCAATCCAGAAATATCCCAGGATATAGCCATGAAGTATAAGAAATATGCGATAGTATGAGTCTGATGGGGGCAAATCCCAGACCTATCCCAGACCAAACTTGCGTTATCCTCTAAAATATTGATCCAAACCAGGTTTAATGGACTGTTTCAGTGAGGTCCCACATTACTACGTGATCCAAACCAGAAAAAACCCAGGATCCGTTCAACAAGTATGTGAAGAATACGAAAGTATGTGTCTGATGAGTGAAAATCCAGGCCTAACCTAGACCTAACATGCGTTATCCTCATAAATATTGATCGAAACCTGGTTTAATCGACTGTTTCAGTGTGGTACCACATTACTACGTGACCCAAACCAGAAAAAACCCAGGATCCGTTCAACAAGTATGTGGAGAATGCGAAAGTATGAGTCTGATGAGTGAAAATCCTCGGCCTAACCTAGACCTAACATGCGTTGTCCTCTAAAATATTGATGGAAACCAGGTTTAATTGACTGTTTCAGTGTTGCACTTCATTACTACGTGATCCAAACCAGTAAAAACCCAGGATCCGTTCAACAACTATGTGAAGAATGCGACAGTATGAGTGTGATGTGTGAAAACCCCCGGCCTAACCTAGACCTAACATGCGTTATCCTCAAAACTATTGATCGAAACCTGGTTTAATCGTCTGTTTCAGTGTGGTGCCACATTACTATGTGATCCAATCCAGAAAAAACCCTGTATCTGTTCAACAAGTATGTGAAGAATGCGAAAGTATGAGTCTGATGAGTGAAAATCCCAGAGCTAACCTAGACCTAACAAGCGTTATCCTCTAAAATATTTATCAAGACCAGGTTTAATTGACTGTTTCAGCGTGGTACCACATTATTACGTGACACAATGCAGAAACAGCCCAGGATCTAGCCATGAAGTATGAGAAATATGCGAAAGTATGAGCCTGATGAGGGCAAATCCTAGACCTAACCCAAACCTAACATGCGTTATCCTCTAAAATATTTATCAAGACCAGGTTTAATTGATTGTTTCAGTGTGGTCCCACATTACTACGTGACACAATCCAGAAACAGCCCAGGATCTAGCCATGAAGTATGAGAAATAAGCGAAAGTATGAGCCTGATGAGGGCAAATCCTAGATCTAACCCAGACCTAACATGCGTTATCCTCAAAAATATTGATCGAAACCAGGTTTAATCGACTGTTTCAGTGTGGTACCACATTACTATGTGATACAAACCTGAAAATAATCCAGGATCTGTTCAAGGAGTATGTGAAGTGTGCGAAAGTATGAGTATGATGAGGGCAAATCCCAGACCTATCCCAGACCTAACATGCGTTATCCTCTAAAATATTTATCAAGACCAGGTTTAATTGATTGTTTCAGTGTGGTCCCACATTACTACGTGACACAATCCAGAAACAGCCCAGGATCTAGCTATGAAGTATGAGAAATATGCGAAAGTATGAGCCTGATGAGGGCAAATCCTAGACCTAACCCAAACCTAACATGCGTTATCCTCTAAAATATCGATCAAAACCTGGTTTAATCTACTGTTTCAGTGTGGTACCACATTACTATGTGATCCAAACCAGAAAATAACCCAGGATCTGTTCAACGAGTTTGTGAAGTGTGCGAAAGTATGAGTATGATGAGGGCAAATCCCAGACCTATCCCAGACCAAACATGCGTTATCCTCTAAAATATTTATCAAGACCAGGTTTAATTGATTGTTTCAGTGTGGTCCCACATTACTACGTGATCCAAACCAGAAAAAACCCAGGATCCGTCCTACAAGTATGTGAAGAATGCGAAAGTATGAGTCTGATGACTGAAAATCCCCGGCCTAACCTAGACCTAACATGCGTTATCCTCAAAAATATTGATCGAAGCCAGGTTTAATCGACTGTTTCAGTGTGGTGCCACACTACTACGTGACCCAAATCGGAAAAAACCCAGGATCTGTTCAACAAGTATGTGAAAAACGCGAAAGTATGGGTCTGATGAGGGCAAATCCCAGACCTATCCCAGACCTAACTTGCGTTATCCTCAAAAATATTTATCAAGACCAGGTTTAATTCATTGTTTCAGTGTGGTCCCACATTACTACGTGATCCAAACCAGAAAAAACCCAGGATCCGTTCAACAAGTATGTGAAGAATGCGAAAGTATGAGTCTGATGAGTGAAAGTCGCAGGCCTAACCTAGACCAAACATGCGTTATCCTCAAAAATATTGATCGAAACCAGGTTTAATCGACTGTTTCAATGTGGTACCACATTACTACGTGATCCAAGCCAGAAAAAAACCCAGGACCTGTTCAACAAGTATTTGAAGTACGCGAAAGTATGAGTCTGATGAGGGCAAATCCCAGACCTATCCCAGACCTAACATGCGTTATCCTCTAAAATATTTATCAAGACCAGGTTTAATTAATTGTTTCAGTGTGGTCCCACATTACTACGTGATCCAAACCAGAAAAAACCCAGGATCCGTCCAACAAGTATGTGAAGAATGCGAAAGAATGAGTCTGATGAGTGAAAATCCCCGGCCTAACCTAGACCTAACATGCGTTATCCTCAAAAATATTGATCGAAACCAGGTTTAATCGACTGTTTCAGTGTGGTACCACATTACTACGTGATCCAAACCAGAAAAAAACCCAGGACCTGTTCAACAAGTATTTGAAGTATGCGAAAGTATGAGTCTGATGAGGGCAAATCCCAGGCCTAAACTAGACCTAACATGCGTTATCCTCAAAAATATTGATCAAAACCTGGTTTAATCGACTGTTTCAGTGTGGTACCACATTACTATGTGATCCAAACCAGAAAATAACCCAGGATCTGTTCAACGAGTTTGTGAAGTGTGCGAAAGTATGAGTATGGTGAGGGCAAATCCCAGACCTATCCCAGACCTAACATGCGTTATCCTCTAAAATATTTATCATGACTAGGTTTAATTGATTGTTTCAGTGTGGTCCCACATTACTACGTGATCCAAACCGGAAAAAACCCAGGATCCGTTTAACAAGTATGGGAAGAATGCGAAAGTATGAGCCTGACGAGGGCAAATCCTAGACCTAACCCAGACCTAACATGCGTTACCCTCAAAAATATTGATCGAAACCTGGTTTAATCGACTGTTTCAGTGTGGTACCACATTACTACCGGACCCAAACCAGAAAAAACCCAGGATCTGTTCAACAAGTATGTGAAGAATGCGAAAGTATGAGTCTGATGAGTGAAAATCCCAGACCTAACTTGCGTTATCCTCTAAAATATTGATCGAAACCAGGTTTAATTGGCTGTTTCAGCGTGGTACCACATTACTACGTGATACAATCCAGAAACAGCCCAGGATCTAGCCATGAAGTATGAGAAATATGCGAAAGTATCAGCCTGATGAGGGCAAATCCTAGACCTAACCCAAACCTAACATGCGTTATCCTCTAAAATATTGATCCAAACCAGGTTTAATGGACTGCTTCAGTGTGGTACCTCTTTACTACGTGATCCAAACCAGAAAAAAACCCAGGATCAGTTCAACAAGTATGTGAAGTATGCGAAAATATGAGTCTGATGAGGGCAAATCCCAGGCCTAAACTAGACATAACTTTCGTTATCCTCTAAAATATTGATCGAAACCAGGTTTAATTGACTGTTTTAGTGTGGTACCACTTTACTACGTGATCCAAAGCAGAAAAAACCCTCGATCAGGTCAACATGCATGTTAAAACTGCGAAAGTATGAGTCTGATGAAGGCAAATCCCAGACCTATCCCAGACCTAACATGCGTTATCCTCAAAAATATTAATCGAAACCAGGTTTAATCAACTGTTTCAGTGTGGTACCACATTACTACGTGATCCAAACCAGAAAAAAACCCTGGATCTTGTCAAGGAGTATGTGAAGTGTGCGAAAGTATGAGTCTGATGAGGGATAATCCGAGACCTATCCCAGACCTAACTTGCGTTATCCTCTAAAATATTGAGCGAAACCAGGTTTAATTGATTGTTTCAGTGTGGAACCACATTACTACGTGATGCAATCCAGAAATATCCCAGGATATAGCCATGAAGTATAAGAAATATGCGATAGTATGAGTCTGATGGGGGCAAATCCCAGACCTATCCCAGACCAAACTTGCGTTATCCTCTAAAATATTGATCCAAACCAGGTTTAATGGACTGTTTCAGTGAGGTCCCACATTACTACGTGATCCAAACCAGAAATAACCCAGGATCCGTTCAACAAGTATGTGAAGAATACGAAAGTATGTGTCTGATGAGTGAAAATCCAGGCCTAACCTAGACCTAACATGCGTTATCCTCATAAATATTGATCGAAACCTGGTTTAATCGACTGTTTCAGTGTGGTACCACATTACTACGTGACCCAAACCAGAAAAAACCCAGGATCTGTTCAACAAGTATGTGAAAAACGCGAAAGTATGAGCCTGATGAGGGCAAATCCCAGACCTGTCCCAGACCTAACTTCCGTTATCCTCTAAAATATTGATCGAAGCCAGGTTTAATTGACTGTTTCAGTGTGGTACCACATTACTACGTGATCCAGTCCAGAAATAGCCCAGGATCTAGCCATGAAGTATGAGAAACATGCGAAAGTATGAGCCTGACGAGGGCAAAGCCTAGACCTAACCCAGACCTAACATGCGTTATCCTCTAAAATATTTACCATGACCAGGTTTAATTGATTGTTTCAGTGTGGCCCCACATTACTACGTGATCCAAACCAGAAAAAACCCAGGATCCGTTCAACAAGTATGTGAAGAATGCGAATGTATGAGTCTGATGAGTGAAAATCCCAGGCCTAACCTAGACCTTACATGCGTTATCTTCAAAATTATTGATCGAAACCTGGTTTAATCGACTGTTTCTGTGTGGTACCACATTACTACGTGACCCAAACCAGAAAAAACCCAGAATCTGTTCAACAAGTATGTGAAAAACGCGTAAGTATGAACCTGATGAGGGCAAATCCCAGACCTATCCCAGACTAAACTTGCGTTATCCTCTAAAATATTGATCGAAACCTGGTTTAATCGACTGTTTCAGTGTGGTACCACATTACTACGTGACCCAAACCAGAAAAAACCCAGAATCTGTTCAACAAGTATGTGAAAAACGCGTAAGTATGAGCCTGATGAGGGCAAATCCCAGACCTATCCCAGACCAAACTTGCGTTATCCTCTAAAATATTGATCGAAACCAGGTTTAATTGACTGTTTCAGCGTGGTACCGCATTACTACGTGATACAATCCAGAAACAGCCCAGGATCTAGCCATGAAGTATGAGAAATATGCGAAAGTATGAGCCTGATGAGGGCAAATCCTAGACCTAATCCAGACCTAACATGCGTTGTCCTCTAAAATATTTATCAAGACCAGATTTAATTGATTGTTTCAGTGTGGTCCCACATTACTACGTGATGCAATCCAGAAAAAGCCCGGGATCAAGCCATCATGTATGAGAAATATGCGAAAGAATGAGCCTGATGAGAGCAAATCCCAGACCTAACCTAGACCTAACATGCGTTATCCTCTAAAATATTGATTCAAACCAAGTTTAATGGACTGCTTCAGTGTGGTACCACTTCACTACGTGATGCAAAGCAGAAAAAACCCTCGATCAGGTCAACATGTATGTTAAAACTACGAAAGTATGATCCTGATGAGGGCAAATCCCAGGCCTATCCCAGACCTAACATGCGTTGTCCTCTAAAATATTGATTCAAACCAGGTTTAATTGACTGTTTCAGTGTGGTACCACATTACTACGTGATGCAATCCAGAAAAACTCCAGGATCTAGCCATCGAGTATGAGAAATATGCGAAAGAATGTGCCTGACGAGAGCAAATCCCAGACCTAACCTAGACCTAACATGAATTATTCTCTAAAATATTTATCAAGACCAGGTTTCATTGATTGTTTCAGTGTGGTCCCACATTACTACGTGATGCAAATCAGAAAAAACCCAGGATCCGTTCAACAAGTATGTGAAAAACGCGAAAGTATGAGCCTGATGAGGGCAAATCCCAGGCCTAACCTAGACCTAACATGCGTGGTCCTCTAAAATATTGATGGAAACCAGGTTTAATTGTCTGTTTCAGTGTTGTACTTCCTTACTACGTGATGCAATCCAGAAAAAGCCCAGGATCTATCCATCAAGTATGAGAAATATGCGAAAGAATGAGCCTGATGAGAGCAAATCCCAGACCTAACCTAGACCTAACATGGATTATTCTCTAAAATATTGATCAAAACCAGGTTTAATTGACTGTTTCAGTGTGGTACCACATTACTACGTGATCCAATCCAGAAATAGCCCAGGATCCAGCCATGAAGTATGAGAAATATGCGAAAGTATGAGCCTGATGGGGGCAAATCCTAGACCTAACCCTAACCTAACATGCGTTATCCTCTAAAATATTTATCAAGACCAGGTTTAATTGAATGTTTCAGTGTGGTACCACATTACTACGTGAACCAAACTAGAAAAAACCCAGAAAGCCGTTCAACAACTATGTGAAGAATGCGAAAGTGTGAGTCTGATGAGTGAATATCCCCGGCCTAATCTAGACCTAACATGCGTTATCCCCAAAAATATTGATCGAAACCAGGTTTAATCGACTGTTTCAGTGTGGTACCACATTACTACGTGATCCAAACCAGAAAAAACCCCAGGATCTTTTCAACAAGTATGTGAAGAATGCGAAAGTATGAGTATGATGAGGGCAAATCCCAGACCTAAACTAGACATAACTTTCGTTATCCTCTAAAATATTGATCGAAACCAGGTTTAATTGACTGTTTTAGCGTGGTACCACTTTTCTACGTGATCCAAAGCAGAGAAAACCCTCGATCAGGTCAACATGCATGTTAAAACTGCGGAAGTATGAGCCTGATGTGGGCAAATCCCAGACCTATCCCAGACCTAACATGCGTTATCCTCAAAAATATTAATCGAAACCAGGCTTAATCGACTGTTTCAGTGTGGTACTACATTACTACGTGATCCAAACCAGAAAAAAACCCAGGATCTTGTCAACGAGTAAGTGAAGTGTGCGAAAGTATGAGTCTGATGAGGGCTAATCCCAGACCTATCCCAGACCTAACTTGCGTTATCCTCTAAAATAGTGATCGAAACCAGGTTTGATTGACTGTTTTAGTTGTGGTACCACTTTACTACGTGATCCAAAGCAGAAAAAACCCTCGATCAGGTCAACATGCATGTTAAAACTGCGGAAGTATGAGCCTGATGAGGGCAAATCCCAGACCTATCCCAGACCTAACATGCGTTATCCTCAAAACTATTGATCGAAACCAGGTTTAATCGACTGTTTCAGTGTGGTACCACATTACTACGTGACCCAAGCCGGAAAAAACCCAGGATCTGTTCAACAAGTATGTGAAAAACGCGAAAGTATGAGCCTGACGAGGGCAAATCCCAGACCTATCCCAGACCTAACTTGCGTTATCCTCTAAAATATTGAACGAAACCAGGTTTAATTGACTGTTTCAGCGTGGTACCACATTACTACGTGATACAATCCAGAAACAGCCCAGGATCTAGCCATGAAGTATGAGAAGTATGCGAAAGTATGAGCCTGATGTGGGCAAATCCCAGGCCTAGCCTAGACCTAACATGCGTTGTCCTCTAAAATATTGATCGAAACCAGGTTTAATTGACTGTTTTAGTGTGGTACCACTTTACTACGTGATCCAAAGCAGAAAAAACCCTCGATCAGGTCAACATGCATGTTAAAACTGCAAAAGTATGAGCCTGATGAGGGCAAATCCCAGACCGATCTCAGTCCTAACATGCGTTATCCTCAGAAATATTAATCGAAACCAGGTTTAATCGACTGTTTCAGTGTGGTACCACATTACTACGTGATCCAATCCAGAAATAGCCCAGGATCTAGCCATGAAGTATGAGAAATATGCGAAAGTATGAGCCTGATGGGGGCAAATCCTAGACCTAACCCAGACCTAACATGCGTTGTCCTCTAAAATATTTATCAAGACCAGGTTTAATTGATTGTTTCAGTGTGGTCCCACATTACTACGTGATGCAATCCAGAAAAAGCCCAGGATCTAGCCATCATGTATGAGAAATATGCGAAAGAATGAGCCTGATGAGAGCAAATCCCAGACCTTACCTAGACCTAACATGAATTATTCTCTAAAATATTGATCGAAACCAGGTTTAATTGACTGTTTCAGTGTGGACCCACATTACTACGTGATCCAAATCAGAAAAAACCCAGGATCCGTTCAACAAGTATGTGAAGAATGCCAAAGTATGAGTCTGATTTGTGAAAATCCCAGACCTAACCTAGACCTAACATGCGTTATCCTCTAAAATATTGATCCAAACCAGGTTTAATGGACTGTTTCAGTGTGGTACCACACTACTACGTGATCCAAACCAGAAAAAACCCAGGATCTATTCAACAAGTATGTGAAAAACGCGAAAGTATGAGCCTGATGAGAGCAAATCCCAGACCTATCCCAGACCTAACTTGCGTTGTTCTCTAAGATATTGATGGAAACCAGGTTTAATTGACTGTTTCAGTGTGGTACCACATTACTATGTGATCCAAACCAGAAAATAATCCAGGATCTGTTCAAGGAGTATGTGAAGTGTGCGAAAGTATGAGTATGATGAGGGCAAATCCCAGACCTATCCCAGACCTAACATGCGTTATCCTCTAAAATATTTATCAAGACCAGCTTTAATTGAATGTTTCAGTGTGGTACCACATTACTACGTGATCCAAACCAGTAAAAACCCGGGATCCGTTCAACAAGTATGTGGAGAATGCGAAAGTACGAGTTTGATGAGTGAAAATCCTCGGCCTAACCTAGACCTAACATGCGTTATCCCCAAAAATATTGATCGAAACCAGGTTTAATCGACTGTTTCAGTGTGGTACCACATTACTACGTTATCCAAACCAGTGAAAACCCAGGATCCGTTCAACAAGTATGTGGAGAATGCGAAAGTATGAGTCTGATGAGTGAAAATCCTCGGCCTAACCTAGACCTAACATGCGTTGTCCTCTAAAATATTGATGGAAACCAGGTTTAATTGACTGTTTCAGTGTTGCACTTCATTACTACGTGATCCAAACCAGTAAAAACCCAGGATCCGTTCAACAACTATGTGAAGAATGCGACAGTATGAGTGTGATGAGTGAAAAACCCCGGCCTAACCTAGACCTAACATGCGTTATCCTCAAAAATATTGATCGAAACCTGGTTTAATCGTCTGTTTCAGTGTGGTGCCACATTACTATGTGATCCAAACCTGAAAAAACCCTGTATCTGTTCAACAAGTATGTGAAGAATGCGAAAGTATGAGTCTGATGAGTGAAAATCCCAGAGCTAACCTAGACCTAACAAGCGTTATCCTCTAAAATATTTATCAAGACCAGGTTTAATTGACTGTTTCAGCGTGGTACCACATTATTACGTGACACAATCCAGAAACAGCCCAGGATCTAGCCATGAAGTATGAAAAATATGCGAAAGTATGAGCCTGATGAGGGCAAATCCTAGACCTAACCCAAACCTAACATGCGTTATCCTCTAAAATATTCATCAAGACCAGGTTTAGTTGATTGTTTCAGTGTGGTACCACATTACTACGTGATCCAAACCAGTAAAAACCCAGGATCCGTTCAACAAGTATGTGGAGAATGCGAGAGTATGAGTCTGATGAGTGAAAATCCTCGGCCTAACCTATACCTAACATGCGTTATCCTCAAAAATATTGATCGAAACCATGTTTAATCGACTGTTTCAGTGTGGTACCACATGACTACGTGATCCAAACCAGAAAAAAAACCAGGACCTGTTCAAGAAGTATTTGAAGTATGCGAAAGAATGAGTCTGATGAGGGCAAATCCCAGGTCTAAACTAGACCTAACATGCGTTATCCTCAAAAATATTGATCAAAACCTGGTTTAATCGACTGTTCCAGTGTGGTACCACATTACTATGTGATCCAAACCAGAACATAATCCAGGATCTGTTCAACGAGTATGTGAAGTGTGCGAAAGTATGAGTATGATGAGGGCAAATCCCAGACCTATCCCAGACCTAACATGCGTTATCCTCTAAAATATTTATCAAGACCAGGTTTAATTGATTGTTTCAGTGTGGTCCCACATTACTACGTGACACAATCCAGAAACAGCCCAGGATCTAGCCATGAAGTATGAGAAATATGCGAAAGTATGAGCCTGATGAGGGCAAATCCTAGACCTAACCCAAACCTAACATGCGTTATCCTCTAAAATATTTATCAAGACCAGCTTTAATTGAATGTTTCAGTGTGGTACCACATTACTACGTGATCCAAACCAGTAAAAACCCAGGATCCGTTCAACAAGTATGTGAAGAATTCGAAAGTATGAGTGTGTTGAGTGAAAACCCCCGGCCTAACCTAGACCTAACATGCGTTATCCTCAAAAATATCGATCGAAACCTGGTTTAATCGTCTGTTTCAGTGTGGTACCACATTACTATGTGATCCAAACCAGAAAAAACTCAGGATCCGTTCAACAAGTATGTGGAGAATGCGAAAGTATGAGTCTGATGAGTGAAAATCCTCGGCCTAACCTATACCTAACATGCGTTATCCTCAAAAATATTGATCGAAACCTGGTTTAATCTACTGTTTCAGTGTGGTACCACATTACTATGTGATCCAAACCAGAAAATAACCCAGGATCTGTTCAACGAGTTTGTGAAGTATGCGAAAGTATGAGTATGATGAGGGCAAATCCCAGACCTATCCCAGACCAAACATGCGTTATCCTCTAAAATATTTATCAAGACCAGGTTTAATTGATTGTTTCAGTGTGGTCCCACATTACTACGTGATCCAAACCAGAAAAAACCCAGGATCCGTCCTACAAGTATGTGAAGAATGCGAAAGTATGAGTCTGATGACTGAAAATCCCCGGCCTAACCTAGACCTAACATGCGTTATCCTCAAAAATATTGATCGAAACCTGGTTTAATTGACTGTTTCAGTGTGGTACCACATTACTACGGGACCCAAACCAGAAAAAACCCAGGATCTGTTCAACAAGTATGTGAAGACTGCGAAGGTATGAGTCTGATGAGTGAAAATCCCAGACCTATCCCAGACCAAACTTGGGTTATCCTCTAAAATATTGATCCAAACCAGGTTTAATCGACTGTTTCAGTGTGGTACCACACTACTACGTGACCCAAACCGGAAAAAACCCAGGATCTGTTCAACAAGTATGTGAAAAACGCGAAAGTATGAGCCTGATGAGGGCAAATCCCAGACCTATCCCAGACCTAACATGCGTTGTCCTCTAAAATATTTATCAAGACCAGCTTTAATTGAATGTTTCAGTGTGGTACCACATTACTACGTGATCCAAACCAGTAAAAACCCAGGATCCGTTCAACAAGTATGTGAAGAATTCGAAAGTATGAGTGTGTTGAGTGAAAAACCCCGGCCTAACCTAGACCTAACATGCGTTATCCTCAAAAATATCGATCGAAACCTGGTTTAATCGTCTGTTTCAGTGTGGTACCACATTACTATGTGATCCAAACCAGAAAAAACTCAGGATCCGTTCAACAAGTATGTGGAGAATGCGAAAGTATGAGTCTGATGAGTGAAAATCCACGGCCTAACCTATACCTAACATGCGTTATCCTCAAAACTATTGATCGAAACCAGGTTTAATCGACTGTTTCAGTGTGGCGCCACATTACTACGTGATCGAAACCAGAAAAAAACGCAGGACCTGTTCAACAAGTATTTGAAGTATGCGAAAGTATGAGTCTGATGAGGGCAAATCCCAGGCCTAAACTAGACCTAACATGCGTTATCCTCAAAAATATTGATCAAAACCTGGTTTAATCTACTGTTTCAGTGTGGTACCACATTACTATGTGATCCAAACCAGAAAATAACCCAGGATCTGTTCAACGAGTTTGTGAAGTGTGCGAAAGTATGAGTATGATGAGGGCAAATCCCAGACCTATCCCAGACCAAACATGCGTTATCCTCTAAAATATTTATCAAGACCAGGTTTAATTGATTGTTTCAGTGTGGTCCCACATTACTACGTGATCCAAACCAGAAAAAACCCAGGATCCGTCCTACAAGTATGTGAAGAATGCGAAAGTATGAGTCTGATGACTGAAAATCCCCGGCCTAACCTAGACCTAACATGCGTTATCCTCAAAAATATTGATCGAAACCTGGTTTAATTGACTGTTTCAGTGTGGTACCACATTACTACGGGACCCAAACCAGAAAAAACCCAGGATCTGTTCAACAAGTATGTGAAGACTGCGAAGGTATGAGTCTGATGAGTGAAAATCCCAGACCTATCCCAGACCAAACTTGGGTTATCCTCTAAAATATTGATCCAAACCAGGTTTAATCGACTGTTTCAGTGTGGTACCACACTACTACGTGACCCAAACCGGAAAAAACCCAGGATCTGTTCAACAAGTATGTGAAAAACGCGAAAGTATGAGCCTGATGAGGGCAAATCCCAGACCTATCCCAGACCTAACATGCGTTGTCCACTAAAATATTTATCAAGACCAGCTTTAATTGAATGTTTCAGTGTGGTACCACATTACTACGTGATCCAAACCAGTAAAAACCCAGGATCCGTTCAACAAGTATGTGAAGAATTCGAAAGTATGAGTGTGTTGAGTGAAAAACCCCGGCCTAACCTAGACCTAACATGCGTTATCCTCAAAAATATCGATCGAAACCTGGTTTAATCGTCTGTTTCAGTGTGGTACCACATTACTATGTGATCCAAACCAGAAAAAACTCAGGATCCGTTCAACAAGTATGTGGAGAATGCGAAAGTATGAGTCTGATGAGTGAAAATCCACGGCCTAACCTATACCTAACATGCGTTATCCTCAAAACTATTGATCGAAACCAGGTTTAATCGACTGTTTCAGTGTGGCGCCACATTACTACGTGATCGAAACCAGAAAAAAACCCAGGACCTGTTCAACAAGTATTTGAAGTATGCGAAAGTATGAGTCTGATGAGGGCAAATCCCAGGCCTAAACTAGACCTAACATGCGTTATCCTCAAAAATATTGATCAAAACCTGGTTTAATCTACTGTTTCAGTGTGGTACCACATTACTACGTGACCCAAACCGGAAAAAACCCAGGATCTGTTCAACAAGTATGTGAAAAACGCGAAAGTGTGAGCCTGATGAGGGCAAATCCCAGACCTATCCCAGACCTAACATGCGTTATCCTCTAAAATATTTATCAAGACCAGGTTTAATTCATTGTTTCAGTGTGGTCCCACATTACTACGTGATCCAAACCAGAAAAAACCCAGGATCCGTTCAACAAGTATGTGAAGAATGCGAAAGTATGAGTCTGTGAGTGAAAGTCCCAGGCCTAACCTAGACCAAACATGCGTTATCCTCAAAAATATTGATCGAAACCTGGTTTAATTGACTGTTTCAGTGTGGTACCACATTACTACGGGACCCAAACCAGAAAAAACCCAGGATCTGTTCAACAAGTATGTGAACAGATGAATGAATCCCAGACCTATCCCAGACCAAACTTGGGTTATCCTCTAAAATATTGATCGAAACCTGGTTTAATTGACTGTTTCAGTGTGGTACCACACTACTACGTGACCCAAACCGGAAAAAACCCAAGATCTGTTCAACAAGTATGTGAAAAACGCGAAAGTGTGAGCCTGATGAGGGCAAATCTCAGACCTATCCCAGACCTAACATGCGTTATCCTCTAAAATATTTATCAAGACCAGGTTTAATTGATTGTTTCAGTGTGGTCCCACATTACTACGTGATCCAAACCAGAAAAAACCCAGGATCCGTCCAACAAGTATGTGCAGAATGCGATAGTATGAGTCTGATGAGTGAAAATACCCGGCCTAACCTAGACCTAACATGCGTTATCCTCAAAAATATTGATCGAAACCAGGTTTAATCGACTGTTTCAGTGTGGTACCACATTACTACGTGATCCAAACCCGAAAAAAACCCAGGACCTGTTCAACAAGTATTTGATGTATGCGAAAGTATGAGTCTGATGAGGGCAAATCCCAGGCCTAAACTAGACCTAACATGCGTTATCCTCAAAAATATTGATCAAAACCTGGTTTAATCGACTGTTTCAGTGTGGTACCACATTACTATGTGATCCAAACCAGAAAATAACCCAGGATCTGTTCAACGAGTTTGTGAAGTGTGCGAAAGTATGAGTATGGTGAGGGCAAATCCCAGACCTATCCCAGATCTAACATGCGTTATCCTCTGAAATATTTATCATGACTAGGTTTAATTGAGTGTTTCAGTGTGGTCCCACATTACTACGTGATCCAAACCGGAAAAAACCCAGGATCCGTTTAACATGTATGGGAAGAATGCGAAAGTATGAGCCTGATGGGGGCAAATCCTAGACCTAACCCTGACCTAACATGCGTTATCCTCAAAAATATTGACCGAAACCTGGTTTAATCGACTGTTTCAGTGTGGTACCACATTACTACGTGATCCAAACCAGAAAAAAACCCAGGACCTGTTCAACAAGTATGTGAAGAATGCGAAAGTATGAGTCTGATGAGGGCAAATCCCAGGCCTAAACTAGACCTAACATGCGTTATCCTCAAAAATATTGATCAAAACCTGGTTTAATCGACTGTTTCAGTGTGGTACCACATTACTATGTGATCCAAACCAGAAAATAACCCAGGATCTGTTCAACGAGTTTGTGAAGTGTGCGAAAGTATGAGTATGGTGAGGGCAAATCCCAGACCTATCCGAGACCTAACATGCGTTATCCTCTAAAATATTTATCATGACTAGGTTTAATTGAGTGTTTCAGTGTGGTCCCACATTACTACGTGATCCAAACCGGAAAAAACCCAGGATCCGTTTAACAAGTATGGGAAGAATGCGAAAGTATGAGCCTGACGAGGGCAAATCCTAGACCTAACCCAGACCTAACATGCGTTATCCTCAAAAATATTGACCGAAACCTGGTTTAATCGACTGTTTCAGTGTGGTACCACATTACTACCGGACCCAAACCAGAAAAAACCCGGGATCTGTTCAACAAGTATGTGAAGAATGCGAAAGTATGAGTCTGATGTGTGAAAATCCCAGACCTATCCCAGACCTAACTTGCGTTATCCTCTAAAATATTGATCGAAACCAGGTTTAATTGACTGTTTCAGCGTGGTACCACATTACTACGTGATACAATCCAGAAACAGCCCAGGATCTAGCCATGAAATATGAGAAATATGCGAAAGTATGAGCCTGACGAGGGCAAATCCCAGACCTAACCCAGACCTAACATGCGTTATCCTCTAAAATATTTATCAAGACCAGGTTTAATTGATTGTTTCAGTGTGGTCCCACATTACTACGTGATCCAAAGCAGAAAAAAACCCAGGATCTGTTCAATAAGTATGTGAAGTATGCGAAAGTATGAGTCTGATGAGGGCAAATCCCAGGCCTAAACTAGACCTAACATGCGTTATCCTCTAAAATATTCATCAAGACCAGGTTTAATTGATTGTTTCAGTGTGGTCCCACATTACTACGTGATCCAAACCAGAAAAAACCCAGGATCCGTTCAACAAGTATGTGAAGAATGCGAAAGTATGAGTCTGATGAGTGAAAATCCCCGGCCTAACCTAGACCTAACATGCGTTATCCTCAAAAATATTGATCGAAAGCTGGTTTAATCGTCTGTTTCAGTGTGGTACCACACTACTACGTGACCCAAACCGGAAAAAACCCAGGATCTGTTCAACAAGTATGTGAAGAACGCGAAAGTATGAGCCTGATGAGGGCAAATCCCAAACCTATCCCAGACCTAACTTGCGTTATCCTCAAAAATATTGATAGAAACCTGGTTTAATCGACTGTTTCAGTGTGGTACCACATTACTACCTGATCCAATCCAGAAATAGCCCAGGATCTAGCCATGAAATATGAGAAATATGCGAAAGTATGAGCCTGACGAGGGCAAATCCCAGACCTAACCCAGACCTAACATGCGTTATCCTCTAAAATATTTATCAAGACCAGGTTTAATTGATTGTTTCAGTGTGGTCCCACATTACTACGTGATCCAAACCAGAAAAAACCCAGGATCCGTTCAACAAATATGTGAAGAATGCGAAAGTATGAGTGTGATGAGTGAAAAACGCCGGCCTAACCTAGACCTAACATGCGTTATCCTCAAAAATATTGATCGAAAGCTGGTTTAATCGTCTGTTTCAGTGTGGTACCACATTACTATGTGATCCAAACCAGAAAATAACCCAGGATCTGTTCAACGAGTATGTGAAGTGTGCGAAAGTATGAGTCTGATGAGGGCAAATCCCAGACCTATCCCAGACCTAACATGCATTATCCTCTAAAATATTTATCAAGACCAGGTTTAATTGATTGTTTCAGTGTGGTCCCACATTACTACCTGACACAATCCAGAAACAGCCCAGGATCTAGCCATGAAGTATGAGAAATATGCGAAAGTATGAGCCTGATGAGGGCAAATCCTAGACCTAACCCAAACCTAACATGCGTTATCCTCTAAAATATTGATCGAAACCAGGTTTAATTGACTGTTGCAGCGTGGTACCACATTACTACGTGATACAATCCAGAAACAGCCCAGGATCTAGCCATGAAGTATGAGAAATATGCGAAAGTATGAGCCTGATGAGGGCAAATCCTAGACCTAACCCAAACCTAACATGCGTTATCCTCTAAGATAGTGATCGAAACCAGGTTTAATTGACTGTTTCAGTGTGGTACCACATTACTACGTGATCCAGTCCAGAAATAGCCCAGGATCTAGCCATGAAGTATGAGAAACATGCGAAAGTATGAGCCTGACGAGGGCAAAGCCTAGACCTAACCCAGACCTAACATGCGTTATCCTCTAAAATATTTACCATGACCAGGTTTAATTGATTGTTTCAGTGTGGCCCCACATTTCTACGTGATCCAAACCAGAAAAAACCCAGGATCCGTTCAACAAGTATGTGAAGAATGCGAATGTATGAGTCTGATGAGTGAAAATCCCAGGCCTAGCCTAGACCTAACATGCGTTATCCTCAAAATTATTGATCGAAACCTGGTTTAATCGACTGTTTCAGTGTGGTACCACATTACTACGTGACCCAAACCAGAAAAAACCCAGAATCTGTTCAACAAGTATGTGAAAAACGCGTAAGTATGAGCCTCATGAGGGCAAATCCCAGACCAAACTTGCGTTATCCTCTATAATATTGATGGAAACCAGGTTTAATTGACTGTTTCAGTGTGGTACCACATTACTACGTGATGCAATCCAGAAAAACTCCAGGATCTAGCCATCAAGTATGAGAAATATGCGAAAGAATGAGCCTGATGAGAGCAAATCCCAGACCTAACCTAGACCTAACATGAATTATTCTCTAAAATATTTATCAAGACCAGGTTCCATTGATTGTTACAGTGTGGTCCCACATTACTACGTGATGCAAACCAGAAAAAACCCAGGATCCGTTCAACAAGTATGTGAAAAACGCGAAAGTATGAGCCTGATGAGGGCAAATCCCAGGCCTAACCTAGACCTAACATGCGTGGTCCTCTAAAATATTGATGGAAACCAGGTTTAATTGTCTGTTTCAGTGTTGTACTTCCTTACTACGTGATGCAATCCAGAAAAAGCCCAGGATCTATCCATCAAGTATGAGAAATATGCGAAAGAATGAGCCTGATGAGAGCAAATCCCAGACCTAACCTAGACCTAACATGGATTATTCTCTAAAATATTGATCAAAACCAGGTTTAATTGACTGTTTCAGTGTGGTACCACATTACTACGTGGTCCAATCCAGAAATAGCCCAGGATCCAGCCATGAAGTATGAGAAATATGCGAAAGTATGAGCCTGATGGGGGCAAAGCCTAGACCTAACCCAGACCTAACATGCGTTATCCTCTAAAATATTTACCATGACCAGGTTTAATTGATTGTTTCAGTGTGGACCCACATTACTACGTGATCCAAATCAGAAAAAACCCAGGATCCGTTCAACAAGTATGTGAAGAATGCCAAAGTATGAGTCTGATGAGTGAAAATCCCAGACCTAACCTAGACCTAACATGCGTTATCCTCTAAAATATTGATCCAAACCAGGTTTAATTGATTGTTTCAGTGTGGTCCCACATTACTACCTGATCCAAACCAGAAAAAACCCAGGATCTGTTCAACAAGTATGTGAAAATCGCGAAAGTATGAGCCTGATGAGGGCAAATCCCAGACCTATCCCAGACCGAACTTGCGTTATCCTCTAAAATATTGATCGAAACCAGGTTTAGTCGACTGTTTCAGTGTGGTACCACATTGCTACGTGATCCAAACCAGAAAAAACCCAGGATCAGTTCAACAAGTATGTGAAAAACTCGAAAGTATGAGCCTGATGAGGGCAAATCCCAGACCTATCCCAGACCTAACTTGCGTTATCCTCAAAAATATTGATCGAAACCAGGTTTAATTGACTGTTTCAGTGTGGTACCACATTACTACGTGATCCAATCCAGAAACAGCCCCGGATCTAGCCATGAAGTATGAGAAATATGCGAAAGTATGAGCCTGATGTGGGCAAATCCCAGGCCTAACCTAGACCTAACATGCGTTGTCCTCTAAAATATTGATCGAAACCAGGTTTAATTGACCGTTTTAGTGTGGTGCCACTTTACTACGTGATCCAAAGCAGAAAAAACCCTCGATCAGGTCAACATGCATGTTAAAACTGCAAAAGTATGAGCCTGATGAGGGCGAATCCCAGACCTATCTCAGACCTAACATGCGTTATCCTCAGAAATATTAATCGAAACCAGGCTTAATCGACTGTTTCAGTGTGGTACCACATTACTACGTGATCCAAACCAGAAAAAAACCCAGGACCTTGTCAAGGAGTATGTGA
Source organism: Colletes latitarsis (assembly GCF_051014445.1). NCBI lineage: Eukaryota > Metazoa > Arthropoda > Insecta > Hymenoptera > Colletidae > Colletes > Colletes latitarsis. The sequence continues at coordinate 68,729 of NW_027488379.1, read as the reverse complement.
AGTGTGCGAAAGTATGAGCCTGATGAGGGCAAATCCCAGACCTATCCCAGACCTAACTTGCGTTATCCTCAAAAATATTGATAGAAACCTGGTTTAATCGACTGTTTCAGTGTGGTACCACATTACTACGTGATCCAATCCAGAAATAGCCCAGGATCTAGCCATGAAATATGAGAAATATGCGAAAGTATGAGCCTGACGATGGCAAATCCTAGACCTAACCCAGACCTAACATGCGTTATCCTCTAATATATTTATCAAGAACAGGTTTAATTGATTGTTTCAGTGTTGCACTTCATTACTACGTGATCCAAACCAGTAAAAACCCAGGATCCGTGCAACAAGTATGTGAAGAATGCGAAAGTATGAGTCTGATGAGTGAAAATCCCAGACCTATCGTCAGACCTAACATGCGTTATCCTCTAAAATATTTATCTAGACCAGGTTTAATTGAATGTTTCAGTGTGGTACCACATAACTAAGTGAACCAAACCAGAAAAAACCCTGTATCTGTTCAACAAGTATGTGAAGAATGCGAAAGTATGAGTGTGATGAGTGAAAAACGCCGGCCTAACCTAGACCTAACATGCGTTATCCTCAAAAATATTGATCGAAAGCTGGTTTAATCGTCTGTTTCAGTGTGGTACCACATTACTATGTGATCCAAACCAGAAAATAACCCAGGATCTGTTCAACGAGTATGTGATGTGTGCGAAAGTATGAGTCTGATGAGGGCAAATCCCAGACCTATCCCAGACCTACCATGCATTATCCTCTAAAATATTTATCAAGACCAGGTTTAATTGATTGTTTCAGTGTGGTCCCACATTACTACGTGACACAATCCAGAAACAGCTCAGGATCTAGCCATGAAGTATGAGAAATATGCGAAAGTATGAGCCTGATGAGGGCAAATCCTAGACCTAACCCAAACCTAACATGCGTTATCCTCTAAAATATTTATCAAGACCAGGTTTAATTGAATGTTTCAGTGTGGTACCACATTACTACGTGATCCAAACCAGTAAAAACCCAGGATCCGTTCAACAAGTACGTGGAGAATGCGAAAGTATGAGTTTGATAAGTGAAAATCGTCGGCCTAACCTAGACCTAACATGCGTTATCCTCAAAAATATTGATCGAAACCAGGTTTAATCGACTGTTTCAGTGTGGTACCACATTACTACGTGATCCAAACCAGTAAAAACCCAGGATCCGTTCAACAAGTATGTGGAGAATACGAAAGTATGAGTCTGATGAGTGAAGATCCTCGGCCTAACCTAGACCTAACATGCGTTGTCCTCTAAAATATTGATGGAAACCAGGTTTAATTGACTGTTTCAGTGTTGCACTTCATTACTACGTGATCAAAACCAGTATAAACCCAGGATCCGTTCAACAAGTGTGTGAAGAATGCGAAAGTATGAGTGTGACGAGTGAAAAACCCCGGCCTAACCCAGACCTAACATGCGTTATCCTCAAATATATTGATCGAAACCTGGTTTAATTGACTGTTTCAGTGTTGCACTTCATTACTACGTGATCGAAACCAGTAAAAACCCAGGATCCGTTCAACAAAAATGTGAAGAATGCGAAAGTATGAGTCTGATGAGTGAAAATCCCAGACCTATCGTCAGACCTAACATGCGTTATCCTCTAAAATATTTATCTAGACCAGGTTTAATTGAATGTTTCAGTGTGGTACCACATAACTAAGTGAACCAAACCAGAACAAACCCTGCAACTGTTCAACAAGTATGTGAAGAATGCGAAAGTATGAGTGTGATGAGTGAAAAACGCCGGCCTAACCTAGACCTAACATGCGTTATCCTCAAAAATATTCATCGAAAGCTGGTTTAATCGTCTGTTTCAGTGTGGTACCACATTACTCTGTGAGCCAAACCAGAAAATAAACCAGGATCTGTTCAACGAGTATGTTATGTGTGCGAAAGTATGAGTCTGATGAGGGCAAATCCCAGACCTATCCCAGACCTAGCATGCATTATCCTCTAAAATATTTATCAAGACCAGGTTTAATTGATTGTTTCAGTGTGGTCCCACATTACTATGTGACACAATCCAGAAACAGCCCAGGATCTAGCCATGAAGTATGAGAAATATGCGAAAGTATGAGCCTGATGAGGGCAAATCCTAGACCTAACCCAAACCTTACATGCGCTATCCTCTAAAATATTTATCAAGACCAGGTTTAATTGAATGTTTCAGTGTGGTACCACATTACTACGTGAACCAAACCAGTAAAAACCCAGGATCCGTTCAACAAGTATGTGGAGAATGCGAAAGTATGAGATTGATGAGTGAAAATCCTCGGCCTAACCTAGACCTAACATGCGTTATCCTCAAAAATATTGATCGAAACCAGGTTTAATCGACTCTTTCAGTGTGGTACCACATTACTACGTGATCCAAACCAGTAAAAACCCAGGATCCGTTCAACAAGTATGTGGAGAATGCGAAAGTATGAGTCTGATGAGTGAAAATCCTCGGCCAAACCTAGACCGAACATGCGTTGTCCTCTAAAACATTGATGGAAACCAGATTTAATTGACTGTTTCAGTGTTGCACTTCATTGCTACGTGATCCAAACCAGTAAAAACCCAGGATCCGTTCAACAAGTATGTGAAGAATGCGAAACTATGAGTGTGATGAGTGAAAAACCCCGGCCTAACCTAGACCTAACATGCGTTATCCTCAAAAATATTGATCGAAACCTGGTTTAATCGTCTGTTTCAGTGTGGTACCACATTACTATGTGATCCAAACCAGAAAAAACCCTGTATCTGTTCAACAAGTATGTGAAGAATGCGAAAGTATGAGTCTGATGAGTGAAAATCCCAGGGCTAACCTAGACCTAACAAGCGTTATCCTCTAAAATATTTATCAAGACCAGGTTTAATTGACTGTTTCAGCGTGGTACCACATTACTACGTGACACAATCCAGAAACAGCCCAGGATCTAGCCATGAAGTATCAGAAATATGCGAAAGCATGAGCCTGATGAGGGCAAATCCTAGACCTAACCCAAACCTAACATGCGTTATCCTCTAAAATATTTATCAAGGTCAGGTTTAATTGAATGTTTCAGTGTGGTACCACATTACTACGTGATCCAAACCAGTAAAAACCCAGGATCCGTTCAACAAGTATGTGGAGAATGCGAAAGTATGAGTCTGATGAGTGAAAATCCTCGGCCTAACCTATACCTAACATGCGTTATCCTCAAAAATATTGACCGAAACCATGTTTAATCGACTGTTTCAGTGTGGTACCACATTACTACTCGATCCAAACCAGAAAAAAACCCAGGACCTGTTCAACAAGTATGTGAAGAATGCGAAAGTATGAGTCTGATGAGTGAAAGTCCCAGGCCTAACCTAGACCTAACATGCGTTATCCTCAAAAATATTGATCGAAACCTGGTTTAATCGACTGTTTCAGTGTGGTACCACATTACTACCGGACCCAAACCGGAAAGACCCAGGATCTGTTCAACGAGTATGTGAAGAATGCGAAAGTATGAGTCTGAGGAGTGAAAATCCCAGACCTATCCCAGACCAAACTTGCGTTATCCTCTAAAATATTGATCGAAACCTGGTTTAATCGACTGTTTCAGTGTGGTACCACTATGCTACGTGATCCAAACCAGAAAAAACCCAGGATCAGTTCAACAAGTATGTGAAAAACGCGAAAGTATGAGCCTGATGAGGGCGAATCCCAGACCTATCCCAGACCTAACTTGCGTTATCCTCTAAAATATTGATCGAAACCAGGTTTAATTGACTGTTTCAGCGTGGTACCACATTACTACGTGATACAATCCAGAAACAGCCCAGGATCTAGCCATGAAGTATGAGAAATATGCGAAAGTATGAGCCTGATGAGGGCAAATCCTAGACCTAACCCAAACCTAACATGCGTTATCCTCTAAAATATTGATCCAAACCAGGTTTAATGGACTGCTTCAGTGTGGCACCTCTTTACTACGTGATCCAAAGCAGAAAAAAACCCAGGATCTGTTCAATAAGTATGTGAAGTATGCGAAAGTATGAGTCTGATGAGGGCAAATCCCAGGCCTAAACTAGACCTAACATGCGTTATCCTCTAAAATATTCATCAAGACCAGGTTTAATTGATTGTTTCAGTGTGGTCCCACATTACTACGTGATCCAAACCAGAAAAAACCCAGGATCCGTTCAACAAGTATGTGAAGAATGCGAAAGTATGAGTCTGATGAGTGAAAATCCCCGGCCTAACCTAGACCTAACATGCGTTATCCTCAAAAATATTGATCGAAAGCTGGTTTAATCGTCTGTTTCAGTGTGGTACCACACTACTACGTGACCCAAACCGGAAAAAACCCAGGATCTGTTCAACAAGTATGTGAAGAAATCGAAAGTATGAGCCTGATGAGGGCAAATCCCAGGCCTATCCCAGACCTAACATGCATTATCCTCTAAAATATTTATCAAGACCAGGTTTAATTGATTGTTTCAGTGTGGTCCCACATTACTACCTGACACAATCCAGAAACAGCCCAGGATCTAGCCATGAAGTATGAGAAATATGCGAAAGTATGAGCCTGATGAGGGCAAATCCTAGACCTAACCCAAACCTAACATGCGTCATCCTCTAAAATATTTATCAAGACCAGGTTTAATGAATGTTTCAGTGTGGTACCACATTACTACGTGATCCAAACCAGTAAAAACCCAGGATCCGTTCAACAAGTACGTGGAGAATGCGAAAGTATGAGTTTGATGAGTGAAAATCCTCGGCCTAACCTAGACCTAACATGCGTTATCCTCAAAAATATTGATCGAAACCAGGTTTAATTGACTGTTTCAGTGTTGCACTTCATTACTACGTGATCCAAACCAGTAAAAACCCAGGATCCGTTCAACAAGTATGTGCAGAATGCGAAAGTATGAGTGTGATGTGTGAAAAACCTCGGCCTAACCTAGACCTAACATGCGTTATCCTCAAATATATTGATCGAAACCTGGTTTAATCGTCTGTTTCAGTGTGGTACCACATTACTATGTGATCCAAACCAGAAAATAACCCACGATCTGTTCAACGAGTATGTGAAGTGTGCGAAAGTATGAGTCCGATGAGGGCAAATCCCAGACCTATCCGAGACCTAACATGCATTATCCTCTAAAATATTTATCAAGACCAGGTTTAATTGATTGTTTCAGTGTGGTCCCACATTACTACATGATACAATCCAGAAACAGCCCAGGATCTAGCCATGAAGTATGAGAAATATGCGAAAGTATGAGCCTGATGAGGGCAAATCCTAGACCTAACCCAAACCTTACATGCGCTATCCTCTAAAATATTTATCAAGACCAGGTTTAATTGAATGTTTCAGTGTGGTACCACATTACTACGTGATCCAAACCAGTAAAAACCCAGGATCCGTTCAACAAGTATGTGGAGAATGCGAAAGTATGAGTTTGATGAGTGAAAATCCTCGGCCTAACCTAGACCTAACATGCGTTATCCTCAAAAATATTGATCGAAACCAGGTTTAATCGACTGTTTCAGTGTGGTACCACATTACTACGTGATCCAAACCAGTAAAAACCCAGGATCCGTTCAACAAGTATGTGGAGAATGCGAAAGTATGAGTCTGATGAGTGAAAATCCTCGGCCTAACCTAGATCTAACATGCGTTGTCCTCTAAAATATTGATGGAAACCAGGTTTAATTGACTGTTTCAGTGTTGCACTTCACTAGTACGTGATCCAAACCAGTAAAAACCCAGGATCCGTTCAACAAGTATGTGAAGAATGCGAAACTATGAGTGTGATGAGTGAAAAACCCCGGCCTAACCTAGACCTAACATGCGTTATCCTCAAAAATATTGATCGAAACCTGGTTTAATCGTCTGTTTCAGTGTGGTACCACATTACTATGTGTTCCAAACCAGAAGAAACCCTGTATCTGTTCAACAAGTATGTGAAGAATGCGAAAGTATGAGTCTGATAAGTGAAAATCCCAGGGCTAAACTAGACCTAACAAGCGTTATCCTCTAAAATATTTATCAAGACCAGGTTTAATTGACTGTTTCAGCGTGGTACCACATTACTACGTGACACAATCCAGAAACAGCCCAGGATCTAGCCATGAAGTATGAGAAATATGCGAAAGTATGAGCCTGATGAGGGCAAATCCTAGACCTAACCCAAACCTAACATGCGTTATCCTCTAAAATATTGATCGAAACCAGGTTTGACTGACTGTTTCAGCGTGGTACCACATTACTACGTGATACAATCCAGAAACAGCCCAGGATCTAGCCATGAAGTATGAGAAATATGCGAAAGTATGAGCCTGATGAGGGCAAATCCTAGACCTAACCCAAACCTAACATGCGTTATCCTCTAAAATATTGATCCAAACCAGGTTTAATGGACTGTTTCAGTGTGGTCCCACATTACTACGTGATCCAAACCAGAAAAAACCCAGGATCCGTTCAACAAGTATGTGAAGAATACGAAAGTATGTGTCTGATGAGTGAAAATCCCAGGCCTAACCTAGACCTAACATGCGTTATCCTCATAAATATTGATCGAAACCTGGTTTAATCGACTGTTTCAGTGTGGCACCACATTACTACGTGATCCAAACCAGTAAAAACCCAGGATCCGTTCAACAAGTACGTGAAGAATGCGAAAGTATGAGTGTGATGAGTGAAAATCCCAGGGCTAACCTAGACCTAACAAGCGTTACCCTCTAAAATTTATGAAGACCAGGTTTAATTGACTGTTTCAGTGTGGTCCCACATTACAACGTGATGCAATCCAGGAAAAGCCCAGGATCTAGCCATCAAGTATGAGAAATATGCGAAAGAATGAGCCTGATGAGAGCAAATCCCAGACCTAACCTAGACCTAACATGAATTATTCTCTTAAATATTGATCGAAACCTGGTTTAATCGACTGTTTCAGTGTGGTACCACATTACTACCGGACCCAAACCAGAAAAAACCCAGGATCTGTTCAACAAGTATGTGAAGAATGCGAAAGTATGAGTCTGATGAGTGAAAATCCCAGACCTATCCCAGACCAGACTTGCGTTATCCTCTAAAATATTGATCGAAACCAGGTTTAATCGACTGTTTCAGTGTGGTACCACTTTGCTACGTGATCCAAACCAGAAAAAACCCAGGATCAGTTCAACAAGTATGTGAAAAACGCGAAAGTATGAGCCTGATGAGGGCGAATCCCAGACCTATCCCAGACCTAACTTGCGTTATCCTCTAAAATATTTACCAAGACCAGGTTTAATTTATTGTTTCAGTGTGGTCCCACATTACTACGTGATCCAAACCAGAAAAAACCCAGGATCCGTTCAACAAGTATGTGAAGAATGCGAATGTATGAGCCTGATGAGTGAAAATCCCAGGCCTAACCTAGACCAAACTTGCGTTGTCCTCTAAAATATTGATCGAAACCAGGTTTAATTGACTGTTTCAGCGTGGTACCACATTACTACGTGACACAACCCAGAAACAGCCCAGGATCTAGCAATCAAGTATGAGAAATATGCGAAAGAATGGGCCAGATGAGAGCAAATCCCAGGACTAACCTAGACCTAACATGCGTTATCCTCATAAATATTGATGGAAACCAGATTTAATTGACTGTTGCAGTGTCGTACTTCATTACTACGTGATGCAATCCAGGAAAAGCCCAGGATCTAGCCATCAAGTATGAGAAATATGCGAAAGAATGGGCCAGATGAGAGCAAATCCCAGAGCTAACCTAGACCTAACGTGAATTATTCTCTTAAATATTGATCGAAACCTGGTTTAATCGACTGTTTCAGTGTGGCACCACATTACTACGTGATCCAAACCAGTAAAAACCCAGGATCCGTTCAACAAGTACGTGAAGAATGCGAAAGTATGAGTCTGATGAGTGAAAATCCCAGACCTAACCTAGACCTAACATGCGTTATCCTCTAAAATATTGATCCAAACCAGGTTTAATGGACTGTTTCAGTGTGGTACCACACTACTACGTGATCCAAACCAGAAAAAACCCAGGATCTGTTCAACAAGTATGTGAAAAACGCGAAAGTATGAGCCTGATGAGGGCAAATCCCAGACATATCCCAGACCTAACTTGCGTTGTCCTCTAAGGTATTGATGGAAACCATGTTTAATTGACTGATTCAGTGTTGTACTTCATTACTACGTGATGCAATCCAGAAAGAGCCCAGGATCTAGCCATCAAGTATGAGAAATATGCGAAAGAATAAGCCTGATGAGAGCAAATCCCAGACCTAACCTAGACCTAACATGAATTATTCTCTAAAATATTGATCGAAATCAGGTTTAATTGACTGTTTCAGTGTGGTCCCACATTACTACGTGATCCAAACCAGAAAAAACCCAGGATCCGTTCAACAAGTATGTGAAGAACGCGAAAGTATGAGTCTGATGAGTGAAAATCCCAGACCTAACCTAGACCTAACATGCGTTATCCTCTAAAATATTGATCCAAACCAGGTTTAATGGACTGTTTCAGTGTGGTACCACACTACTACGTGATCCAAACCCGAAAAAACCCAGGATCTGTTCAACAACTATGTGAAGAATGCGAAAGTATGAGTCTGATGAGTGAAAATCCCAGGGCTAACCTAGACCTAACATGCGTTATCCTCTAAAATATTGATCCAAACCAGGTTTAATGGACTGTTTCAGTGTGGTACCACACTACTACGTGATACAAACCAGAAAAAACCCAGGATCTGTTCAACAAGTATGTGAAAAACGCGAAAGTATGAGCCTGATGAGGGCAAATCCCAGACTTATCCCAGACCTAGCTTGCGTTGTCCTCTAAGATATTGACGGAAACCAGGTTTAATTGACTGCTTCAGTGTTGTACTTCATTACTACGTGATGCAATCCAGAAAAAGCCCAGGATCTAGCCACCAAGTATGAGAAATATGCGAAAGAATGAGCCTGACGAGAGGAAATTCCAGACCTAACCTAGACCTAACATGCGTTATCCTCAAAAATATTGATCGAAACCAGGTTTAATCGACTGTTTCAGTGTGGTACCACATTACTACGTGATCCAAACCAGTAAAAACCCAGGATCCGTTCAACAAGTATGTGGAGAATGCGAAAGTATGAGTCTGATGAGTGAAAATCCTCGGCCTAACCTAGATGTAACATGCGTTGTCCTCTAAAATATTGATGGAAACCAGGTTTAATTGACTGTTTCAGTGTTGCACTTCACTAGTACGTGATCCAAACCAGTAAAAACCCAGGATCCGTTCAACAAGTATGTGAAGAATGCGAAACTATGAGTGTGATGAGTGAAAAACCCCGGCCTAACCTAGACCTAAAATGCGTTATCCTCAAAAATATTGATCGAAACCTGGTTTAATCGTCTGTTTCAGTGTGGTACCACATTACTATGTGTTCCAAACCAGAAGAAACCCTGTATCTGTTCAACAAGTATGTGAAGAATGCGAAAGTATGAGTCTGATAAGTGAAAATCCCAGGGCTAAACTAGACCTAACAAGCGTTATCCTCTAAAATATTTATCAAGACCAGGTTTAATTGACTGTTTCAGCGTGGTACCACATTACTACGTGACACAATCCAGAAACAGCCCAGGATCTAGCCATGAAGTATGAGAAATATGCGAAAGTATGAGCCTGATGAGGGCAAATCCTAGACCTAACCCAAACCTAACATGAATTATTCTCTTAAATATTGATCGAAACCTGGTTTAATCGACTGTTTCAGTGTGGTACCACATTACTACCGGACCCAAACCAGAAAAAACCCAGGATCTGTTCAACAAGTATGTGAAGAATGCGAAAGTATGAGTCTGATGAGTGAAAATCCCAGACCTATCCCAGACCAGACTTGCGTTATCCTCTAAAATATTGATCGAAACCAGGTTTAATCGACTGTTTCAGTGTGGTACCACTTTGCTACGTGATCCAAACCAGAAAAAACCCAGGATCTAGCAATCAAGTATGAGAAATATGCGAAAGAATGGGCCAGATGAGAGCAAATCCCAGGACTAACCTAGACCTAACATGCGTTATCCTCATAAATATTGATGGAAACCAGATTTAATTGACTGTTGCAGTGTCGTACTTCATTACTACGTGATGCAATCCAGGAAAAGCCCAGGATCTAGCCATCAAGTATGAGAAATATGCGAAAGAATGGGCCAGATGAGAGCAAATCCCAGAGCTAACCTAGACCTAACGTGAATTATTCTCTTAAATATTGATCGAAACCTGGTTTAATCGACTGTTTCAGTGTGGCACCACATTACTACGTGATCCAAACCAGTAAAAACCCAGGATCCGTTCAACAAGTACGTGAAGAATGCGAAAGTATGAGTGTGATGAGCGAAAATCCCAGGGCTAACCTAGACCTAACAAGCGTTACCCTCTAAAATATTTATCAAGACCAGGTTTAATTGACTGTTTCAGCGTGGTACCACATTACTACGTGACACAACCCAGAAACAGCCCAGGATCTAGCCATGAAGTATGAGAAATATGCGAAAGTATGAGCCTGATGAGGGCAAATCCCAGACCTATCCCAGACCGAACTTGCGTTATCCTCTAAAATATTGATCGAAACCAGGTTTAATTGACTGTTTCAGCGTGGTACCACATTACTACGTGATCCAAACCAGAAAAAACCCAGGCTCCGTTCAACAAGTATGTGAAGAATGCGAAAGTATGAGTCTGATGAGTGAAAATCCCAGGCCTAACCTAGACCTAACATGCGTTATCCTCTAAAATATTGATCGAAACCTGGTTTAATCGACTGTTTCAGTGTGGTACCACATTACTATGTGATCCAACCCAGAAAATAATCCAGGATCTGTTCAAGGAGTATGTGAAGTGTGTGAAAGTATGAGTCTGATGAGGTCAAATCCCAGACCTATCCCAGACCTAACTTGCGTTATCCTCTAAAATTTTGAGCGAAACCAGGTTTATTCGACTGTTTCAGTGTGGTACCACATTACTACGTGATCCAAACCAGAAAAAACCCAGGATCCGTTCAACAAGTATGTGAAGAATGCGAATGTATGAGTCTGATGAGTGAAAATCCCAGACCTAACCTAGACCTAACATGCGTTATCCTCTAAAATATTGATCCAAACCAGGTTTAATGGACTGTTTCAGTGTGGTACCACACTACTACGTGATCCAAACCAGAAAAAACCCAGGATCTGTTCAACAAGTATGTGAAAAACGCGAAAGTATGAGCCTGATGAGGGCAAATCCCAGACATATCCCAGACCTAACTTGCGTTGTCCTCTAAGGTATTGATGGAAACCATGTTTAATTGACTGATTCAGTGTTGTACTTCATTACTACGTGATGCAATCCAGAAAGAGCCCAGGATCTAGCCATCAAGTATGAGAAATATGCGAAAGAATAAGCCTGATGAGAGCAAATCCCAGACCTAACCTAGACCTAACATGAATTATTCTCTAAAATATTGATCGAAATCAGGTTTAATTGACTGTTTCAGTGTGGTCCCACATTACTACGTGATCCAAACCAGAAAAAACCCAGGATCCGTTCAACAAGTATGTGAAGAACGCGAAAGTATGAGTCTGATGAGTGAAAATCCCAGACCTAACCTAGACCTAACATGCGTTATCCTCTAAAATATTGATCCAAACCAGGTTTAATGGACTGTTTCAGTGTGGTACCACACTACTACGTGATCCAAACCCGAAAAAACCCAGGATCTGTTCAACAACTATGTGAAGAATGCGAAAGTATGAGTCTGAAGAGTGAAAATCCCAGGGCTAACCTAGACCTAACATGCGTTATCCTCTAAAATATTGATCGAAACCAGGTTTAATGGACTGTTTCAGTGTGGCACCACATTACTACGTGATCCAAACCAGAAAAAACCCAGGATCAGTTCAACAAGTATGTGAAGAATGCGAAAGTATGAGTCTGATGAGTGAAAATCCCAGGGCTAACCTAGACCTAACATGCGTTATCCTCTAAAATATTGATCCAAACCAGGTTTAATGGACTGTTTCAGTGTGGTACCACACTACTACGTGATACAAACCAGAAAAAACCCAGGATCTGTTCAACAAGTATGTGAAAAACGCGAAAGTATGAGCCTGATGAGGGCAAATCCCAGACTTATCCCAGACCTAGCTTGCGTTGTCCTCTAAGATATTGACGGAAACCAGGTTTAATTGACTGCTTCAGTGTTGTACTTCATTACTACGTGATGCAATCCAGAAAAAGCCCAGGATCTAGCCACCAAGTATGAGAAATATGCGAAAGAATGAGCCTGACGAGAGGAAATTCCAGACCTAACCTAGACCTAACATGAATTATTCTCTAAAATATTGATCGAAACCAGGTTTAATTGACTGTTTCAGTGTGGTCCCACATTACTACGTGATCCAAACCAGAAAAAACCCAGGATCCGTTCAACAAGTATGTGAAGAATGCGAAAGTATGAGCCTGATGAGTGAAAATCCCAGGCCTAACCTAGACCTAACTTGCGTTATCCTCTAAGATATTGATGGAAACCAGGTTTAATTGACTGTTTCAGTGTGGTACCACACTACTTCGTGATCCAAACCAGAAAAAACACGGGACCTGTTCAACAAGTATGTGAAAAACGCGAAAGTATGAGTCTGATGTGTGAAAATCCCAGACCTATCCCAGACCTAACTTGCGTTATCCTCTAAAATATTGATCGAAACCAGGTTTAATCGACTGTTTCAGTGTGGTACCACATTACTACATGATCCAAACCAGAAAAAACCCAGGATCCGTTCAACAAGTATGTGAAGAATGCGAAAGTATGAGCCTGATGAGTGAAAATCCCAGGCCAAACCTAGACCTAACTTGCGTTGTCCTCTAAGATATTAATGGAAACCAGGTTTAATGGACTGTTTCAGTGTGGCACCACATTACTACGTGATCCAAACCAGAAAAAACCCAGGATCAGTTCAACAAGTATGTGAAGAATGCGAAAGTATGAGTCTGATGTGTGAAAATCCCAGGGCTAACCTAGACCTAACATGCGTTATCCTCTAAAATATTGATCCAAACTAGGTTTAATGGACTGTTTCAGTGTGGCACCACATTACTACCTGATCCAAACCAGAAAAAACACAGGATCAGTTTAACAAGTATGTGAAGAATGCGATAGTATGAGTCTGATGAGTGAAAATCCCAGGGCTAACCTAGACCTAACATGCGTTATCCTGTAAAATATTGATCGAAACCAGGTTTAATCGACTGCTTCAGTGTGGTATCACACTACTACGTGACCCAAACCAGAAAAAACCCATGATCTGTTCAACAAGTATGTGAAAGACGCGAAAGTATGAGCCTGATGAGGGCAAATCCTAGACCTAACCCAGACCTAACATGCGTTATCCTCTAAAATATTTACAAAGACCAGGTTTAATTTATTGTTTCAGTGTGGTCCCACATTATTACGGGTCCCAAACCGGAAAAAACCCAGGATCCGTTCAACAAGTATGTGAAGAATGCGAAAGTATTAGCCTGATGAGAGCAAATCCCAGACCTAACCTAGACCTAACATGAATTATTCTCTAAAATATTGATCGAAACCAGGTTTTATTGACTGTTTCAGTGTGGTCCCACATTACTACGTGATCCAAACCAGAAAAAACCCAGGCTCCGTTCAACAAGTATGTGAAGAATGCGAAAGTATGAGTCTGATGAGTGAAAATCCCAGGCCTAACCTAGACCTAACATGCGTTATCCTCTAAAATATTGATCGAAACCTGGTTTAATCGACCGTTTCAGTGTGGTACCACATTACTATGTGATCCAACCCAGAAAATAACCCAGGATCTGTTCAAGGAGTATGTGAAGTGTGTGAAAGTATGAGTCTGATGAGGTCAAATCCCAGACCTATCCCAGACCTAACTTGCGTTATCCTCTAAAATTTTGATCGAAACCAGGTTTACTCGACTGTTTCAGTGTGGTACCACATTACTACGTGATCCAAACCAGAAAAAACCCAGGATCCGTTCAACAAGTATGTGAAGAATGCGAATGTATGAGTCTGATGAGTGAAAATCCCAGACCTAACCTAGACCTAACATGCGTTATCCTCTAAAATATTGATCCAAACCAGGTTTAATGGACTGTTTCAGTGTGGTACCACACTACTACAAGATCCAAACCCGAAAAAACCCAGGATCTGTTCAACAAGTATGTGAAGAATGCGAAAGTATGAGTCTGAAGAGTGAAAATCCCAGGGCTAACCTAGACCTAACATGCGTTGTCCTCTAAGATATTGACGGAAACCAGGTTTAATTGACTGTTTCAGTGTTGTACTTCATTACTACGTGATGCAATCCAGAAAAAGCCCAGGATCTAGCCATCAAGTATGAGAAATATGCGAAAGAATGAGCCTGATGAGAGCAAATCCCAGACCTAACCTAGACCTAACATGAATTATTCTCTAAAATATTGATCGAAACCAGGTTTAATTGCCTGTTTCAGTGTGGTCCCACATTACTACGTGATCCAAACCAGAAAAAACCCAGGATCCGTTCAACAAGTATGAGAAATATGCGAAAGAATGAGCCTGATGAGAGCAAATCCCAGACCTAACCTAGACCTAACATGAATTATTCTCTTAAATATTGATCGAAACCTGGTTTAATCGACTGTTTCAGTGTGGTACCACACTACTTCGTGATCCAAACCAGAAAAAACCCAGGATCAGTTCAACAAGTATGTGAAGAATGCGAAAGTATGAGCCTGATGAGTGAAAATCCCAGGGCTAACCTAGACCTAACATGCGTTATCCTCTAAAATATTGATCCAAACCAGGTTTAATGGACTGTTTCAGTGTGGCACCACATTACTACGTCATCCAAACCAGAAAAAACCCATGATCTGTTCAACAAGTATGTGAAAAACGCGAAAGTATGAGCCTGATGAGGGCAAATCCCAGACCAAACCTAGAGCTAACATGAATTATTCTCTAAAATATTGATCGAAACCAGGTTTAATTGACTGTTTCAGTGTGGTACCACGTTACTACGTGATCCAAACCAGAAAAAGCCCAGGATCAGTTCAACAAGTATGTGACAAACGCGAAAGTATGAGTCTGATGAGGGCGAATCCCAGACCTATGCCAGACCTAACTTGCGTTATCCTCTAAAATATTGATCGAAACCAGGTCTAATTGACTGTTTGAGCGTGGTACCACATTACTACGTGATACAATCCAGAAACAGCCCAGGATCTAGCCATGAAGTATGAGAAATATGCGAAAGTATGAGCCTGATGAGGGCAAATCTTAGACCTAACCCAGACCTAACATGCGTTATCCTCTAAAATATTTATCAAGATCAGGTTTAATTGAATGTTTCAGTGTGGTACCACTTTACTACGTGATCCAAAGCAGAAAAAACCCTCGATCAGGTCAACATGTATGTTAAAACTGCGAAAGTATGACCCTGATGAGGGCAAATCCCTGGCCTAACCTAGACCTAACATGCGTTGTCCTCTAAAATATTGATGGAAACCAGGTTTAATTGACTGTTTCAGTGTTGTACTTCATTACTACGTGATGCAATCCAGAAATAGCCCAGGATCTAGCCATCAAGTATGAGAAATATGCGAAAGAATGAGCCTGATGAGAGCAAATCCCAGACCTAACCTAGAACTAACATGAATTATTCTCTAAAATATTGATCGAAACCAGGTTTAATTGACTGTTTCAGTGTGGTCCCACATTACTACGTGATCCAAACCAGAAAAAACCCAGGATCAGTTCAACAAGTATGTGAAGAATGCGAAAGTATGAGTCTGATGAGTGAAAATCCCAGGGCTAACCTAGGCCTAACATGCGTTATCCTCTAAAATATTGATCGAAACCAGGTTTAATTGACTGTTTCAGTGTTGTACTTCATTACTACGTGATGCAATCCAGAAAAAGCCAAGGATCTAGCCATCAAGTATGAGAAATATGCGAAAGAATGAGCCTGATGAGAGCAAATCCCAGACCTAACCTAGACCTAACATGCGTTATCCTCAAAAATATTGACCGAAACCTGGTTTAATCGACTGTTTCAGTGTGGTACCACATTACTATGTGATCCAAACCAGAAAATAACCCAGGATCTGTTCAACGAGTATGTGAAAAACGCGGAAGTATGAGCCTGATGAGGGCGAATCCCAGACCTACCCCAGACCTAACTTGCGTTATCCTCTAAAATATTGATCGAAACCAGGTTTAATTGACTGTTTCAGCGTGGTACCACATTACTACGTGATACTATCCAGAAACAGCCCAGGATCTAGCCATGAAGTATGAGAAATATGCGAAAGTATGAGCCTGATGAGGGCAAATCCTAGACCTAACCCAAACCTAACATGCGTTATCCTCTAAAATATTGATCCAAACCAGGTTTAATGGACTGCTTCAGTGTGGTACCACTTTACTACGTGATCCAAAGCAGAAAAAACCCTCGATCAGGCCAACATGTATGTTAAAACTGCGAAAGTATGACCCTGACGAGGGCAAATCCCAGGCCTAACCTAGACCTAACATGAATTATTCTCTAAAATATTGATCGAAACCAGGTTTAATTGACTGTTTCAGTGTGGTCCCACATTACTACGTGATCCAAACCAGAAAAAACCCAGGATCCGTTCAACAAGTATGTGAAGAATGCGAAAGTATGAGCCTGATGAGTGAAAATCCCAGGCCTAACCTAGACCTAACATGCGTTATCCTCAAAAATATTGATCGAAACATGGTTTAATCGACTGTTTCAGTGTGGTACCACATTACTATGTGGTCCAAACCAGAAAATAACCCAGGATCTGTTCAACGAGTATGTGAAGTGTGCGAAAGTATGAGTCTGATGAGGTCAAATCCCAGACCAATCCCAGACTTAACTTGCGTTATCCTCTAAGATATTGATCGAAACCAGGTTTTATCGACTGTTTCAGTGTGGTACCACATTACCACGTGATCCAAACCCGCAAAAGCCCAGGATCCGTTCAACAAGTATGTGAAGAATGCGAAAGTATGAGTCTGATGAGTGAAAATCCCCGACCTAACCTAGACCTAACATGCGTTATCCTCTAAAATATTGATCCAAACCAGGTTTAATGGACTGTTTCAGTGTGGTACCACACTACTACGTGATCCAAACCAGAAAAAACCCAGGATCTGTTCAACAAGTATGTGAAAAACGCGAAAGTATGAGCCTGATGAGGGCGAATCCCAGACCTATGCCAGACCTAACTTGCGTTATCCTCTAAAATATTGATCGAAACCAGGTCTAATTGACTGTTTGAGCGTGGTACCACATTACTACGTGATACAATCCAGAAACAGCCCAGGATCTAGCCATGAAGTATGAGAAATATGCGAAAGTATGAGCCTGATGAGGGCAAATCTTAGACCTAACCCAGACCTAACATGCGTTATCCTCTAAAATATTTATCAAGATCAGGTTTAATTGAATGTTTCAGTGTGGTACCACATTACTACGTGAACCAAACCAGAAAAAACCCAGGATCCGTTCAACAAGTATGTGAAGAATGCGAAAGTATGAGCCTGATGAGTGAAAATCCCCGGCCTAACCTAGACCTAACATGCGTTATCCTCAAAAATATTGATCCAATCCAGGTTTAATGGACTGTTTCAGTGTGGTACCACTTTACTACGTGATCCAAAGCAGAAAAAACCCTCGATCAGGTCAACATGTATGTTAAAACTGCGAAAGTATGACCCCGATGAGAGCAAACCCCAGGCCTAACCTAGACCTAACATGCGTTGTCCTCTAAAATATTGATGGAAACCAGGTTTAATTGTCTGTTTCAGTGTTGTACTTCATTACTACGTGATGCGATCCAGAGAAAGCCCAGGATCCAGCCATGAAGTATGAGAAATATGCGAAAGTATGAGCCTGATGAGGGCAAATCCTAGACCTAACCCAGACCTAACATGCGTTATCCTCTAAAATATTTATCAAGACCAGGTTTAATTGATTGTTTCAGTGTGGTACCACGTGACCCAACCCAGAAAAAACCCATGATCTGTTAAACAAGTATGTGAAAAACGCGAAAGTATGAGCCTGATGAGGGCAAATCTTAGAACTAACCCAGACCTAAGATGCGTTATCCTCTAAAATATTTATCCAGACCAGGTTTAATTGACCGTTTCAGTGTGGTACCACATTACTACGTGATCCAAACCAGAAAAAACTCAGGATCCGTTCAACAAGTATGTGAAGAATGCGAAAGTATGAGCCTGATGAGTGAAAATCCCAGGCCTAACCTAGACCTAACATGCGTTATCCTCAAAAATATTGATCGAAACATGGTTTAATCGACTGTTTCAGTGTGGTACCACATTACTATGTGGTCCAAACCAGAAAATAACCCAGGATCTGTTCAACGAGTATGTGAAGTGTGCGAAAGTATGAGTCTGATGAGGTCAAATCCCAGACCAATCCCAGACCTAACTTGCGTTGTCCTCTAAGATATTGATGGAAACCAGGTTTAATTGACTGTTTCAGTGTTGAACTTCATTACTACGTGATGCAATCCAGAAAAAGCCCAGGATCTAGCCATCAAGTATGAGAAATATGCGGAAGAATGAGCCTGATGAGAGCAAATCCCAGACCTAACCTAGACCTAACATGAATTATTCTGTAAAATATTGATCAAAACCAGGTTTAATTGACTGTTTCAGTGTGGTACCACATTACTACGTGATCCAAACCAGAAAAAACCCTCGATCAGGTCAACAAGTATGTGAAAAACGCGAAAGTATGACCCTGATGAGGGCAAATCCCAGGCCTAACCTAGACCTAACATGCGTTATCCTCTAAAATATTGGTCGAAACCTGGTTTAATCGACTGTTTCAGTGTGGTACCACATTACTATGCGATCCAAACCAGAAAATAACCCAGGATCTGTCAAACGAGTATGTGAAGTGTGCGAAAGTATGAGCCTGATGAGAACAAATCCCAGACCTAACCTAGACCTAACATGAATTATTCTCTAAAATATTGATCAAAACCAGGTTTAATTGACTGTTTCAGTGTGGTACCACGTTACTACGTGATCCAAACCAGAAAAAGCCCAGGATCAGTTCAACAAGTATGTGACAAACGCGAAAGTATGAGTCTGATGAGGGCGAATCCCAGACCTATGCCAGACCTAACTTGCGTTATCCTCTAAAATATTGATCGAAACCAGGTCTAATTGACTGTTTGAGCGTGGTACCACATTACTACGTGATACAATCCAGAAACAGCCCAGGATCTAGCCATGAAGTATGAGAAATATGCGAAAGTATGAGCCTGATGAGGGCAAATCTTAGACCTAACCCAGACCTAACATGCGTTATCCTCTAAAATATTTATCAAGATCAGGTTTAATTGAATGTTTCAGTGTGGTACCACATTACTACGTGAACCAAACCAGAAAAAACCCAGGATCCGTTCAACAAGTATGTGAAGAATGCGAAAGTATGAGTCTGATGAGTGAAAATCCCAGGGCTAACCTAGACCTAACATGCGTTATCCTCTAAAATATTGATTCAAACCAGGTTTAATGGACTGTTTCAGTGTGGTACCACTTTACTACGTGATCCAAAGCAGAAAAAACCCTCGATCAGGTCAACATGTATGTTAAAACTGCGAAAGTATGACCCTGATGAGGGCAAATCCCTGGCCTAACCTAGACCTAACATGCGTTGTCCTCCAAAATATTGATGGAAACCAGGTTTAATTGACTGTTTCAGTGTTGTACTTCATTACTACGTGATGCTATCCAGAAAAAGCCCAGGATCTAGCCATCAAGTATGAGAAATATGCGAAAGAATGAGCCTGATGAGAGCAAATCCCAGACCTAACCTAGACCTAACATGAATTATTCTGTAAAATATTGATCAAAACCAGGTTTAATTGACTGTTTCAGTGTGGTACCACATTACTACGTGATCCAATCCAGAAATAGCCCAGGATCCAGCCATGAAGTATGAGAAATATGCGAAAGTATGAGTCTGATGAGGTCAAATCCCAGACCTATCCCAGACTTAACTTGCGTTATCCTCTAAAATATTGATCGAAACCAGGTTTAATCGACTGTTTCAGCGTGGTACCACATTGCTATGTGATACAATCCAGAAACATCCCAGGACCTAGCCATGAAGTATGAGAAATATGCGAAAGTATGAGCCTGATGAGTGAAAATCCCCGGCCTAACCTAGACCTAACATGCGTTATCCTCAAAAATATTGATCCAATCCAGGTTTAATGGACTGTTTCAGTGTGGTACCACTTTACTACGTGATCCAAAGCAGAAAAACCCTCGATCAGGTCAACATGTATGTTAAAACTGCGAAAGTATGACCCCGATGAGAGCAAACCCCAGGCCTAACCTAGACCTAACATGCGTTGTCCTCTAAAATATTGATGGAAACCAGGTTTAATTGACTGTTTCAGTGTTGTACTTCATTACTACGTGATGCGATCCAGAGAAAGCCCAGGATCCAGCCATGAAGTATGAGAAATATGCGAAAGTATGAGCCTGATGAGGGCAAATCTTAGAACTAACCCAGACCTAAGATGCGTTATCCTCTAAAATATTTATCCAGACCAGGTTTAATTGACCGTTTCAGTGTGGTACCACATTACTACGTGATCCAAACCAGAAAAAACTCAGGATCCGTTCAACAAGTATGTGAAGAATGCGAAAGTATGAGCCTGATGAGTGAAAATCCCAGGCCTAACCTAGACCTAACATGCGTTATCCTCAAAAATATTGATCGAAACATGGTTTAATCGACTGTTTCAGTGTGGTACCACATTACTATGTGGTCCAAACCAGAAAATAACCCAGGATCTGTTCAACGAGTATGTGAAGTGTGCGAAAGTATGAGTCTGATGAGGTCAAATCCCAGACCAATCCCAGACCTAACTTGCGTTGTCCTCTAAGATATTGATGGAAACCAGGTTTAATTGACTCTTTCAGTGTTGCACTTCATTACTACGTGATGCAATCCAGAAAAAGCCCAGGATCTAGCCATCAAGTATGAGAAATATGCGAAAGAATGAGCCTGATGAGAGCAAATCCCAGACCTAACCTAGACCTAACATGAATTATTCTCTAAAATATTGATCGAAACCAGGTTTAATTGACTGTTTCAGTGTGGTCCCACATTACTACGTGATCCAAACCAGAAAAAACCCAGGATCCGTTCAACAAGCATGTGAAGAATGCGAAAGTATGAGCCTGATGAGTGAAAATCCCAGGCCTAACCTAGACCTAACATGCGTTATCCTCAAAAATATTGATCGAAACATGGTTTAATCGACTGTTTCAGTGTGGTACCACATTACTATGTGGTCCAAACCAGAAAATAACCCAGGATCTGTTCAACGAGTATGTGAAGTGTGCGAAAGTATGAGTCTGATGAGGTCAAATCCCAGACCAATCCCAGACTTAACTTGCGTTATCCTCTAAAATATTGATCGAAACCAGGTTTTATCGACTGTTTCAGTGTGGTACCACATTACCACGTGATCCAAACCCGCAAAAGCCCAGGATCCGTTCAACAAGTATGTGAAGAATGCGAAAGTATGAGTCTGATGAGTGAAAATCCCCGACCTAACCTAGACCTAACATGCGTTATCCTCTAAAATATTGATCCAAACCAGGTTTAATGGACAGTTTCAGTGTGGTACCACACTACTACGTGATCCAAACCAGAAAAAACCCAGGATCTGTTCAACAAGTATGTGAAAAACGCGAAAGTATGAGCCTGATGAGGGCAAGTTCCAGACCTATCCCAGACCTAACTTGCGTTGTCCTCTAAGGTATTGACGGAAACCAGGTTTAATTGACTGTTTCAGTGTTGCACTTCATTACTACGTGATGCAATCCAGAAAAAGCCCAGGATCTAGCCATCAAGTATGAGAAATATGCGGAAGAATGAGCCTGATGAGAGCAAATCCCAGACCTAACCTAGAACTAACATGAATTATTCTGTAAAATATTGATCAAAACCAGGTTTAATTGACTGTTTCAGTGTGGTACCACATTACTACGTGATCCAAACCAGAAAAAACCCTCGATCAGGTCAACAAGTATGTGAAAAACGCGAAAGTATGACCCTGATGGGGGCAAATCCCAGGCCTAACCTAGACCTAACATGCGTTATCCTCTAAAATATTGGTCGAAACCTGGTTTAATCGACTGTTTCAGTGTGGTACCACTTTACTACGTGATCCAAAGCAGAAAAAACCCTCGATCAGGTCAACATGTATGTTAAAACTGCGAAAGTATGACCCCGATGAGAGCAAACCCCAGGCCTAACCTAGACCTAGCATGCGTTGTCCTCTAAAATATTGATGGAAACCAGGTTTAATTGACTGTTTCAGTGTTGTACTTCATTACTACGTGATGCGATCCAGAGAAAGCCCAGGATCCAGCCATGAAGTATGTGAAAAACGCGAAAGTATGAGCCTGATGAGGGCAAATCCCAGACCTATCCCAGACCTAACTTGCGTTATCCTCTAAAATATTGATCGAAACCAGGTTTAATCGACTGTTTCAGTGTGGTACCACATTACTACGTGATCCAAACCAGTAAAAACCCAGGATCAGTTCAACAAGTATGTGAAGAATGCGAAAGTATGAGTCTGATGAGTGAAAATCCCAGGGCTAACCTAGACCTAACATGCGTTATCCTCTAAAATATTGATGCAAACCAGGTTTAATGGACTGTTTCAGTGTGGTACCACACTACTACGTGATACAAACCAGAAAAAACCCAGGATCTGTTCAACAAGTATGTGAAAAACGCGAAAGTATGAGCCTGATGAGGGCAAATCCCAGACCTATCCCAGACCTAACTTGCGTTGTCCTCTAAGATATTGATGGAAACCAGGTTTAATTGACTGTTTCAGTGTTGTACTTCATTACTACGTGATGCAATCCAGAAAAAGCCCAGGATCTAGCCATGAAGTATGAGAAATATGCGAAAGTATGAGTCTGATGAGGTCAAATCCCAGACCAATCCCAGACTTATGTTGCGTTATCCTCTAAAGTACTGATCGAAACCAGGTTTAATCGACTGTTTCAGTGTGGTACCACATTACTACGTGATCCAAACCAGAAAAAACCCAGGATCCGTTCAACAAGTGTGTGAAGAATGCGAAAGTATGAGTCTGATGAGTGAAAATCCCAGACCTATCCCATGCCTAACTTGCGTTGTCCTCTAAGATATTGATGGAAACCAGGTTTAATTGACTGTTTCAGTGTTGCACTTCATTACTACGTGATGCAATCCAGAAAAAGCCCAGGATCTAGCCGTCATGTATGAGAAATATGCGAAAGAATGAGCCTGATGAGAGCAAATCCCAGACCTAACCTAGACCTAACATGAATTATTCTCTAAAATATTGATCGAAACCAGGTTTAATTGACTGTTTCAGTGTGGTCCCACATTACTATGTGACACAATCCAGAAACAGCCCAGGACCTAGTCATGAAGTATGAGAAATATGCGAAAGTATGAGCCTGATGAGTGAAAATCCCCGGCCTAACCTAGACCTAACATGCGTTATCCTCAAAAATATTGATCCAAACCAGGTTTAATGGACTGTTTCAGTGTGGTACCACTTTACTACGTGATCCAAAGCAGAAAAAACCCTCGATCAGGTCAACATGTATGTTAAAACTGCGAAAGTATGACCCTGATGAGAGCAAATCCCAGGCCTAACCTAGACCTAACATGCGTTGTCCTCTAAAATATTGATGGAAACCAGATTTAATTGACTGTTTCAGTGTTGTACTTCATTACTACGTGATGCAATCCAGAGAAAGCCCAGGATCCAGCCATGAAGTACGAGAAATACTCGAAAGTATGAGCCTGATGAGGGCAACTCCTAGACCTAACCCAGACCTAAGATGCGTTATCCTCTAAAATATTTATCAAGATCAGGTTTAATTGATTGTTTCAGTGTGGTACCACATTACTACGTGATCCACACCAGAAAAAACCCAAGATCCGTTCAACAAGTATGTGAAGAATGCGAAGGTTTGAGTCTGATGAGTGAGAATCCCAGGCCTAACCTAGATCTATCATGCGTTATCCTCAATGATATTGATGGAAACCCGGTTTAATTTAGTGTCTCAGTGTTGTACTTCATTACTACGTGATGCAATCCAGAGAAAGCTCAGGATCTAGCCATCTAGTATGAGAAATATGCGAAAGTATGAGCCTGATGAGGGCAAATCTTAGAACTAACCCAGACCTAAGATGCGTTATCCTCTAAAATATTTATCCAGACCAGGTTTAATTGACTGTTTCAGTGTGGTCCGACATTACTACGTGATCCAAACCAGAAAAAAACCCAGAATCCGTTCAACAAGTATGTGAAGAATGCGAAAGTATGAGACTGATGAGTGAGAATCCCAGTCCTAACCTAGATCTAACATGCGTTTTCCTCAATAATATTGATGGAAACCAGGTTTAATTGAGTGTTTCAGTGTTGTACTTCATTACTACGTGATGCAATCCAGAAAAAGCTCAGGATCTAGTCATCTAGTATGTGAAATATGCGAAAGTATGAGTCTGATGAGGTCAAATCCCAGACCTATCCCAGACCTAACTTGCGTTATCCTCTAAAATATTGATCGAAACCAGGTTTAATCGACTGTTTCAGTGTGGTACCACATTACTACGTGATCCAAACCAGAAAAAACCCAGGATCAGTTCAACAAGTATGTGAAGAATGCGAAAGTATTAGTCTGATGAGGGTAAATCCCAGACTTATCCCAGACCTAACATGCGTTATCCTCTAAAATATTGATCCAAACCAGGTTTAATGGACTGTTTCAGTGTGGTACCACTTTACTACGTGATCCAAAGCAGAAAAAACCCTCGATCAGGTCAACATGTATGTTAAAACTGCGAAAGTATGTCCGTGATGAGGGCAAATCCCAGGCCTAACCTAGACCTAACATGCGTTGTCCTCTAAAATATTGATGGAAACCAGGTTTAATTGACTGTTTCAGTGTTGTACTTCATTACTACGTGATGCAATCCAGAAAAAGCCCAGGATCTAGCCATCAAGTATGAGAAATATGTGAAAGAATGAGCCTGATGAGAGCAAATCCCAGACCTAACCTAGACCTAACATGAATTATTCTCTAAAATATTGATCAAAACCAGGTTTAATTGACTGTTTCAGTGTGGTACCACATTACTACGTGATCCAATCCAGAAATAGCCCAGGATCCAGCCATGAAGTATGAGAAATATGCGAAAGTATGAGCCTGATGAGGGCAAATCGTAGACCTAACCCAGACCTAACATGCGTTATCCTCTAATATATTGATCGCAACCAGGCTTAATGGACTGTTTCAGTGTGGTACCACACTACTACGTGTTCCAAACCAGAAAAAACCCAGGATCTGTTCAACAAGTATGTGAAAAACGCGAAAGTATGAGTCTGATGAGGTCAAATCCCAGACCTATCCCAGACTTAACTTGCGTTATCCTCTAAAATATTGATCGAAACCAGGTTTAATCGACTGTTTCAGCGTGGTACCACATTACTATGTGACACAATCCAGAAACAGCCCAGGATCTAGCCATCAAGTATGAGAAATATGCGAAAGAATGAGCCTGATGAGAGCAAATCCCAGACCTAACCTAGACCTAACATGCGTTATCCTCAAAAATATTGATCCAAACCAGGTTTAATGGACTGTTTCAGTGTGGTACCACATTACTACGTGATCAAAAGCAGAAAAAACCCTCGATCAGGTCAACATGTATGTTAAAACTGCGAAAGTATGACCCTGATGAGAGCAAATCCCAGGCTTAACCTAGACCTAACATGCGTTGTCCTCTAAAATATTGATGGAAACCAGGTTTAATTGACTGTTTCAGTGTTGTACTTCATTACTACGTGATGCAATCCAGAGAAAGCCCAGGATCCAGCCATGAAGTATGAGAAATATGCGAAAGTATGAGTCTGATGAGTGAGAATCCTAGGACTAACCTAGATCTAACATGCGTTATCCTCAATAATATTGATGGAAACCAGGTTTAATTGAGTGTTTCAGTGTTGTACTTCATTGCTACGTGATGCAATCCAGAAAAAGCTCAGGATCTAGCCATCTAGTATGAGAAATATGCGAAAGTATGAGCCTGATGAGGGCAAATCTTAGAACTAACCCATACCTAAGATGCGTTATCCTCTAAAATATTTATCCAGACCAGGTTTAATTGACTGTTTCAGTGTGGTCCGACATTACTACGTGATCCAAACCAGAAAAAACCCAGAATCCGTTCAACAAGTATGTGAAGAATGCGAAAGTATGAGTCTGATGAGTGAGAATCCCAGGCCTAACCTAGATCTAACATGCGTTATCCTCAATAATATTGATGGAAACCAGGTTTAATTGAGTGTTTCAGTGTTGTACTTCATTACTACGTGATGCAATCCAGAAAAAGCTCAGGATCTAGCCATCTAGTATGAGAAATAGGCGAAAGTATGAGTCTGATGAGGTCAAAACCCAGACCTATCCCAGACCTAACTTGCGTTATCCTCTAAAATATTGATCGAAACCAGGTTTAATCGACTGTTTCAGTGTGGTACCACATTACTACGTGATCCAAACCAGTAAAAACCCAGGATCAGTTCAACAAGTATGTGAAGAATGCGAAAGTAATAGTCTGATGAGTGAAAATCCCAGGGCTAACCTAGACCTAACATGCGTTATCCTCTAAAATATTGATGCAAACCAGGTTTAATGGACTGTTTCAGTGTGGTGCCACACTACTACGTGATACAAACCAGAAAAAACCCAGGATCTGTTCAACAAGTATGTGAAAAACGCGAAAGTATGAGCCTGATGAGGGCAAATCCCAGACCTATCCCAGACCTAACTTGCGTTGTCCTCAAAAATATTGATCGAAACCAGGTTTAATTGACTGTTTCAGTGTGGTCCCACATTACTACGTGATCCAAACCAGAAAAAATCCAGGATCCGTTCAACAAGTATGTGAAGAATGCGAAAGTATGAGTCTGTTGAGTGAAAATCCCCGGCCTAACCTAGACCTAACATGCGTTATCCTCAAAAATATTGATCGAAACCTGGTTTAATCGACTGTTTCAGTGTGGTACCACATTACTACGTGACCCAAACCAGAAAAAACCCAGAATCTGTTCAACAAGTATGTGAAAAACGCGTAAGTATGAACCTGATGAGGGCAAATCCCAGACCTATCCCAGACTAAACTTGCGTTATCCTCTAAAATATTGATCGAAACCTGGTTTAATCGACTGTTTCAGTGTGGTACCACATTACTACGTGACCCAAACCAGAAAAAACCCAGAATCTGTTCAACAAGTATGTGAAAAACGCGTAAGTATGAGCCTGATGAGGGCAAATCCCAGACCTATCCCAGACCAAACTTGCGTTATCCTCTAAAATATTGATCGAAACCAGGTTTAATTGACTGTTTCAGCGTGGTACCGCATTACTACGTGATACAATCCAGAAACAGCCCAGGATCTAGCCATGAAGTATGAGAAATATGCGAAAGTATGAGCCTGATGAGGGCAAATCCTAGACCTAACCCAGACCTAACATGCGTTGTCCTCTAAAATATTTATCAAGACCAGATTTAATTGATTGTTTCAGTGTGGTCCCACATTACTACGTGATGCAATCCAGAAAAAGCCCAGGATCAAGCCATCATGTATGAGAAATATGCGAAAGAATGAGCCTGATGAGAGCAAATCCCAGACCTAACCTAGACCTAACATGCGTTATCCTCTAAAATATTGATTCAAACCAAGTTTAATGGACTGCTTCAGTGTGGTACCACTTTACTACGTGATGCAAAGCAGAAAAAACCCTCGATCAGGTCAACATGTATGTTAAAACTACGAAAGTATGATCCTGATGAGGGCAAATCCCAGGCCTATCCCAGACCTAACATGCGTTGTCCTCTAAAATATTGATTCAAACCAGGTTTAATTGACTGTTTCAGTGTGGTACCACATTACTACGTGATGCAATCCAGAAAAACTCCAGGATCTAGCCATCGAGTATGAGAAATATGCGAAAGAATGTGCCTGACGAGAGCAAATCCCAGACCTAACCTAGACCTAACATGAATTATTCTCTAAAATATTTATCAAGACCAGGTTTCATTGATTGTTTCAGTGTGGTCCCACATTACTACGTGATGCAAATCAGAAAAAACCCAGGATCCGTTCAACAAGTATGTGAAAAACGCGAAAGTATGAGCCTGATGAGGGCAAATCCCAGGCCTAACCTAGACCTAACATGCGTGGTCCTCTAAAATATTGATGGAAACCAGGTTTAATTGTCTGTTTCAGTGTTGTACTTCCTTACTACGTGATGCAATCCAGAAAAAGCCCAGGATCTATCCATCAAGTATGAGAAATATGCGAAAGAATGAGCCTGATGAGAGCAAATCCCAGACCTAACCTAGACCTAACATGGATTATTCTCTAAAATATTGATCAAAACCAGGTTTAATTGACTGTTTCAGTGTGGTACCACATTACTACGTGATCCAATCCAGAAATAGCCCAGGATCCAGCCATGAAGTATGAGAAATATGCGAAAGTATGAGCCTGATGGGGGCAAATCCTAGACCTAACCCTAACCTAACATGCGTTATCCTCTAAAATATTTATCAAGACCAGGTTTAATTGAATGTTTCAGTGTGGTACCACATTACTACGTGAACCAAACTAGAAAAAACCCAGGAGCCGTTCAACAACTATGTGAAGAATGCGAAAGTGTGAGTCTGATGAGTGAATATCCCCGGCCTAATCTAGACCTAACATGCGTTATCCCCAAAAATATTGATCGAAACCAGGTTTAATCGACTGTTTCAGTGTGGTACCACATTACTACGTGATCCAAACCAGAAAAAACCCCAGGATCTTTTCAACAAGTATGTGAAGAATGCGAAAGTATGAGTATGATGAGGGCAAATCCCAGACCTAAACTAGACATCACTTTCGTTATCCTCTAAAATATTGATCGAAACCAGGTTTAATTGACTGTTTTAGCGTGGTACCACTTTTCTACGTGATCCAAAGCAGAGAAAACCCTCGATCAGGTCAACATGCATGTTAAAACTGCGGAAGTATGAGCCTGATGTGGGCAAATCCCAGACCTATCCCAGACCTAACATGCGTTATCCTCAAAAATATTAATCGAAACCAGGCTTAATCGACTGTTTCAGTGTGGTACTACATTACTACGTGATCCAAACCAGAAAAAAACCCAGGATCTTGTCAACGAGTATGTGAAGTGTGCGAAAGTATGAGTCTGATGAGGGCTAATCCCAGACCTATCCCAGACCTAACTTGCGTTATCCTCTAAAATAGTGATCGAAACCAGGTTTGATTGACTGTTTTAGTTGTGGTACCACTTTACTACGTGATCCAAAGCAGAAAAAACCCTCGATCAGGTCAACATGCATGTTAAAACTGCGGAAGTATGAGCCTGATGAGGGCAAATCCCAGACCTATCCCAGACCTAACATGCGTTATCCTCAAAACTATTGATCGAAACCAGGTTTAATCGACTGTTTCAGTGTGGTACCACACTACTACGTGACCCAAGCCGGAAAAAACCCAGGATCTGTTCAACAAGTATGTGAAAAACGCGAAAGTATGAGCCTGATGAGGGCAAATCCCAGACCTATCCCAGACCTAACTTGCGTTATCCTCTAAAATATTGAACGAAACCAGGTTTAATTGACTGTTTCAGCGTGGTACCACATTACTACGTGATACAATCCAGAAACAGCCCAGGATCTAGCCATGAAGTATGAGAAGTATGCGAAAGTATGAGCCTGATGTGGGCAAATCCCAGGCCTAGCCTAGACCTAACATGCGTTGTCCTCTAAAATATTGATCGAAACCAGGTTTAATTGACTGTTTTAGTGTGGTACCACTTTACTACGTGATCCAAAGCAGAAAAAACCCTCGATCAGGTCAACATGCATGTTAAAACTGCAAAAGTATGAGCCTGATGAGGGCAAATCCCAGACCGATCTCAGTCCTAACATGCGTTATCCTCAGAAATATTAATCGAAACCAGGTTTAATCGACTGTTTCAGTGTGGTACCACATTACTACGTGATCGAATCCAGAAATAGCCCAGGATCTAGCCATGAAGTATGAGAAATATGCGAAAGTATGAGCCTGATGGGGGCAAATCCTAGACCTAACCCAGACCTAACATGCGTTGTCCTCTAAAATATTTATCAAGACCAGGTTTAATTGATTGTTTCAGTGTGGTCCCACATTACTACGTGATGCAATCCAGAAAAAGCCCAGGATCTAGGCATCATGTATGAGAAATATGCGAAAGAATGAGCCTGATGAGAGCAAATCCCAGACCTTACCTAGACCTAACATGAATTATTCTCTAAAATATTGATCGAAACCAGGTTTAATTGACTGTTTCAGTGTGGACCCACATTAGTACGTGATCCAAATCAGAAAAAACCCAGGATCCGTTCAACAAGTATGTGAAGAATGCCAAAGTATGAGTCTGATTTGTGAAAATCCCAGACCTAACCTAGACCTAACATGCGTTATCCTCTAAAATATTGATCCAAACCAGGTTTAATGGACTGTTTCAGTGTGGTACCACACTACTACGTGATCCAAACCAGAAAAAACCCAGGATCTATTCAACAAGTATGTGAAAAACGCGAAAGTATGAGCCTGATGAGAGCAAATCCCAGACCTATCCCAGACCTAACTTGCGTTGTTCTCTAAGATATTGATGGAAACCAGGTTTAATTGACTGTTTCAGTGTGGTACCACATTACTATGTGATCCAAACCAGAAAATAATCCAGGATCTGTTCAAGGAGTATGTGAAGTGTGCGAAAGTATGAGTATGATGAGGGCAAATCCCAGACCTATCCCAGACCTAACATGCGTTATCCTCTAAAATATTTATCAAGACCAGCTTTAATTGAATGTTTCAGTGTGGTACCACATTACTACGTGATCCAAACCAGTAAAAACCCGGGATCCGTTCAACAAGTATGTGGAGAATGCGAAAGTACGAGTTTGATGAGTGAAAATCCTCGGCCTAACCTAGACCTAACATGCGTTATCCTCAAAAATATTGATCGAAACCAGGTTTAATCGACTGTTTCAGTGTGGTACCACATTACTACGTTATCCAAACCAGTGAAAACCCAGGATCCGTTCAACAAGTATGTGGAGAATGCGAAAGTATGAGTCTGATGAGTGAAAATCCTCGGCCTAACCTAGACCTAACATGCGTTGTCCTCTAAAATATTGATGGAAACCAGGTTTAATTGACTGTTTCAGTGTTGCACTTCATTACTACGTGATCCAAACCAGTAAAAACCCAGGATCCGTTCAACAACTATGTGAAGAATGCGACAGTATGAGTGTGATGAGTGAAAAACCCCGGCCTAACTTAGACCTAACATGCGTTATCCTCAAAAATATTGATCGAAACCTGGTTTAATCGTCTGTTTCAGTGTGGTGCCACATTACTATGTGATCCAAACCAGAAAAAACCCTGTATCTGTTCAACAAGTATGTGAAGAATGCGAAAGTATGAGTCTGATGAGTGAAAATCCCAGAGCTAACCTAGACCTAACAAGCGTTATCCTCTAAAATATTTATCAAGACCAGGTTTAATTGACTGTTTCAGCGTGGTACCACATTATTACGTGACACAATCCAGAAACAGCCCAGGATCTAGCCATGAAGTATGAAAAATATGCGAAAGTATGAGCCTGATGAGGGCAAATCCTAGACCTAACCCAAACCTAACATGCGTTATCCTCTAAAATATTCATCAAGACCAGGTTTAGTTGATTGTTTCAGTGTGGTACCACATTACTACGTGATCCAAACCAGTAAAAACCCAGGATCCGTTCAACAAGTATGTGGAGAATGCGAGAGTATGAGTCTGATGAGTGAAAATCCTCGGCCTAACCTATACCTAACATGCGTTATCCTCAAAAATATTGATCCAAACCATGTTTAATCGACTGTTTCAGTGTGGTACCACATGACTACGTGATCCAAACCAGAAAAAAAACCAGGACCTGTTCAAGAAGTATTTGAAGTATGCGAAAGAATGAGTCTGATGAGGGCAAATCCCAGGTCTAAACTAGACCTAACATGCGTTATACTCAAAAATATTGATCAAAACCTGGTTTAATCGACTGTTCCAGTGTGGTACCACATTACTATGTGATCCAAACCAGAAAATAATCCAGGATCTGTTCAACGAGTATGTGAAGTGTGCGAAAGTATGAGCCTGATGGGGGCAAATCCTAGACCTAACCCAGACCTAACATGCGTTGTCCTCTAAAATATTTATCAAGACCAGGTTTAATTGATTGTTTCAGTGTGGTCCCACATTACTACGTGATGCAATCCAGAAAAAGCCCAGGATCTAGGCATCATGTATGAGAAATATGCGAAAGAATGAGCCTGATGAGAGCAAATCCCAGACCTTACCTAGACCTAACATGAATTATTCTCTAAAATATTGATCGAAACCAGGTTTAATTGACTGTTTCAGTGTGGACCCACATTACTACGTGATCCAAATCAGAAAAAACCCAGGATCCGTTCAACAAGTATGTGAAGAATGCCAAAGTATGAGTCTGATTTGTGAAAATCCCAGACCTAACCTAGACCTAACATGCGTTATCCTCTAAAATATTGATCCAAACCAGGTTTAATGGACTGTTTCAGTGTGGTACCACACTACTACGTGATCCAAACCAGAAAAAACCCAGGATCTATTCAACAAGTATGTGAAAAACGCGAAAGTATGAGCCTGATGAGAGCAAATCCCAGACCTATCCCAGACCTAACTTGCGTTGTTCTCTAAGATATTGATGGAAACCAGGTTTAATTGACTGTTTCAGTGTGGTACCACATTACTATGTGATCCAAACCAGAAAATAATCCAGGATCTGTTCAAGGAGTATGTGAAGTGTGCGAAAGTATGAGTATGATGAGGGCAAATCCCAGACCTATCCCAGACCTAACATGCGTTATCCTCTAAAATATTTATCAAGACCAGCTTTAATTGAATGTTTCAGTGTGGTACCACATTACTACGTGATCCAAACCAGTAAAAACCCGGGATCCGTTCAACAAGTATGTGGAGAATGCGAAAGTACGAGTTTGATGAGTGAAAATCCTCGGCCTAACCTAGACCTAACATGCGTTATCCTCAAAAATATTGATCGAAACCAGGTTTAATCGACTGTTTCAGTGTGGTACCACATTACTACGTTATCCAAACCAGTGAAAACCCAGGATCCGTTCAACAAGTATGTGGAGAATGCGAAAGTATGAGTCTGATGAGTGAAAATCCTCGGCCTAACCTAGACCTAACATGCGTTGTCCTCTAAAATATTGATGGAAACCAGGTTTAATTGACTGTTTCAGTGTTGCACTTCATTACTACGTGATCCAAACCAGTAAAAACCCAGGATCCGTTCAACAACTATGTGAAGAATGCGACAGTATGAGTGTGATGAGTGAAAAACCCCGGCCTAACCTAGACCTAACATGCGTTATCCTCAAAAATATTGATCGAATCCTGGTTTAATCGTCTGTTTCAGTGTGGTGCCACATTACTATGTGATCCAAACCAGAAAAAACCCTGTATCTGTTCAACAAGTATGTGAAGAATGCGAAAGTATGAGTCTGATGAGTGAAAATCCCAGAGCTAACCTAGACCTAACAAGCGTTATCCTCTAAAATATTTATCAAGACCAGGTTTAATTGACTGTTTCAGCGTGGTACCACATTATTACGTGACACAATCCAGAAACAGCCCAGGATCTAGCCATGAAGTATGAAAAATATGCGAAAGTATGAGCCTGATGAGGGCAAATCCTAGACCTAACCCAAACCTAACATGCGTTATCCTCTAAAATATTCATCAAGACCAGGTTTAGTTGATTGTTTCAGTGTGGTACCACATTACTACGTGATCCAAACCAGTAAAAACCCAGGATCCGTTCAACAAGTGTGTGGAGAATGCGAGAGTATGAGTCTGATGAGTGAAAATCCTCGGCCTAACCTATACCTAACATGCGTTATCCTCAAAAATATTGATCCAAACCATGTTTAATCGACTGTTTCAGTGTGGTACCACATGACTACGTGATCCAAACCAGAAAAAAAACCAGGACCTGTTCAAGAAGTATTTGAAGTATGCGAAAGAATGAGTCTGATGAGGGCAAATCCCAGGTCTAAACTAGACCTAACATGCGTTATCCTCAAAAATATTGATCAAAACCTGGTTTAATCGACTGTTCCAGTGTGGTACCACATTACTATGTGATCCAAACCAGAAAATAATCCAGGATCTGTTCAACGAGTATGTGAAGTGTGCGAAAGTATGAGTATGATGAGGGCAAATCCCAGACCTATCCCAGACCTAACATGCGTTATCCTCTAAAATATTTATCAAGACCAGGTTTAATTGATTGTTTCAGTGTGGTCCCACATTACTACGTGACACAATCCAGAAACAGCCCAGGATCTAGCCATGAAGTATGAGAAATATGCGAAAGTATGAGCCTGATGAGGGCAAATCCTAGACCTAACCCAAACCTAACATGCGTTATCCTCTAAAATATTTATCAAGACCAGCTTTAATTGAATGTTTCAGTGTGGTACCACATTACTACGTGATCCAAACCAGTAAAAACCCAGGATCCGTTCAACAAGTATGTGAAGAATTCGAAAGTATGAGTGTGTTGAGTGAAAACCCCCGGCCTAACCTAGACCTAACATGCGTTATCCTCAAAAATATCGATCGAAACCTGGTTTAATCGTCTGTTTCAGTGTGGTACCACATTACTATGTGATCCAAACCAGAAAAAACTCAGGATCCGTTCAACAAGTATGTGGAGAATGCGAAAGTATGAGTCTGATGAGTGAAAATCCTCGGCCTAACCTATACCTCACATGCGTTATCCTCAAAAATATTGATCGAAACCAGGTTTAATCGACTGTTTCAGTGTGGCGCCACATTACTACGTGATCGAAACCAGAAAAAAACCCAGGACCTGTTCAACAAGTATTTGAAGTATGCGAAAGTATGAGTCTGATGAGGGCAAATCCCAGGCCTAAACTAGACCTAACATGCGTTATCCTCAAAAATATTGATCAAAACCTGGTTTAATCTACTGTTTCAGTGTGGTACCACATTACTATGTGATCCAAACCAGAAAATAACCCAGGATCTGTTCAACGAGTTTGTGAAGTGTGCGAAAGTATGAGTATGATGAGGGCAAATCCCAGACCTATCCCAGACCAAACATGCGTTATCCTCTAAAATATTTATCAAGACCAGGTTTAATTGATTGTTTCAGTGTGGTCCCACATTACTACGTGATCCAAACCAGAAAAAACCCAGGATCCGTCCTACAAGTATGTGAAGAATGCGAAAGTATGAGTCTGATGACTGGAAATCCCCGGCCTAACCTAGACCTAACATGCGTTATCCTCAAAAATATTGATCAAAACCTGGTTTAATTGACTGTTTCAGTGTGGTACCACATTACTACGGGACCCAAACCAGAAAAAACCCAGGATCTGTTCAACAAGTATGTGAAGACTGCGAAGGTATGAGTCTGATGAGTGAAAATCCCAGACCTATCCCAGACCAAACTTGGGTTATCCTCTAAAATATTGATCCAAACCAGGTTTAATCGACTGTTTCAATGTGGTACCACACTACTACGTGACCCAAACCGGAAAAAACCCAGGATCTGTTCAATAAGTATGTGAAAAACGCGAAAGTATGAGCCTGATGAGGGCAAATCCCAGACCTATCCCAGACCTAACATGCGTTGTCCTCTAAAATATTTATCAAGACCAGCTTTAATTGAATGTTTCAGTGTGGTACCACATTACTACGTGATCCAAACCAGTAAAAACCCAGGATCCGTTCAACAAGTATGTGGAGAATGCGAAAGTATGAGTCTGATGAGTGAAAATCCACGGCCTAACCTATACCTAACATGCGTTATCCTCAAAACTATTGATCGAAACCAGGTTTAATCGACTGTTTCAGTGTGGCGCCACATTACTACGTGATCGAAACCAGAAAAAAACCCAGGACCTGTTCAACAAGTATTTGAAGTATGCGAAAGTATGAGTCTGATGAGGGCAAATCCCAGGCCTAAACTAGACCTAACATGCGTTATCCTCAAAAATATTGATGAAAACCTGGTTTAATCTACTGTTTCAGTGTGGTACCACATTACTACGTGACCCAAACCGGAAAAAACCCAGGATCTGTTCAACAAGTATGTGAAAAACGCGAAAGTGTGAGCCTGATGAGGGCAAATCCCAGACCTATCCCAGACCTAACATGCGTTATCCTCTAAAATATTTATCAAGACCAGGTTTAATTGATTGTTTCAGTGTGGTCCCACATTACTACGTGATCCAAACCAGAA
The DNA here is from genome assembly GCF_051014445.1 of Colletes latitarsis. Classification (NCBI taxonomy): domain Eukaryota; kingdom Metazoa; phylum Arthropoda; class Insecta; order Hymenoptera; family Colletidae; genus Colletes; species Colletes latitarsis. The sequence goes on along the minus strand of NW_027488379.1, from coordinate 32,137 downwards.
AAATCCCAGGATCCGTCCAACAAGTATGTGCAGAATGCGAAAGTATGAGTCTGATGAGTGAAAATACCCGGCCTAACCTAGACCTAACATGCGTTATCCTCAAAAATATTGATCGAAACCAGGTTTAATCGACTGTTTCAGTGTGGTACCACATTACTACGTGATCCAAACCAGAAAAAAACCCAGGACCTGTTCAACAAGTATTTGAAGTATGCGAAAGTATGAGTCTGATGAGGGCAAATCCCAGACCTATCCCAGACCTAACATGCGTTATCCTCTAAAATATTTATCAAGACCAGGTTTAATTGATTGTTTCCTGTGGTCCCACATTACTACGTGATCCAAACCAGAAAAAACCCAGGGTCCGTCCAACAAGTATGTGAAGAATGCGAAAGTATGAGTCTGATGACTGAAAATCCCCGGCCTAACCTAGACCTAACATGCGTTATCCTCAAAAATATTGATCGAAGCCAGGTTTAATCGACCGTTTCAGTGTGGTACCACACTACTACGTGACCCCAAACCGGAAAAAACCCAGGATCTGTTCAACAAGTATGTGAAAAACGCGAAAGTATGGGCCTGATGAGGGCAAATCCCAGACCTATCCCAGACCTAACTTGCGTTATCCTCAAAAATATTTATCAAGACCAGGTTTAATTCATTGTTTCAGTGTGGTCCCACATTACTACGTGATCCAAACCAGAAAAAACCCAGGATCCGTTCAACAAGTATGTGAAGAATGCGAAAGTATGAGTCTGATGAGTGAAAGTCCCAGGCCTAACCTAGACCAAACATGCGTTATCCTCAAAAATATTGATCGAAACCTGGTTTAATTGACTGTTTCAGTGTGGTACCACATTACTACGGGACCCATACCAGAAAAAACCCAGGATCTGTTCAACAAGTATGTGAAGACTGCGAAGGTATGAGTCTGATGAGTGAAAATCCCAGACCTATCCCAGACCAAACTTGGGTTATCCTCAAAAATATTGATCCAAACCAGGTTTAATCGACTGTTTCAGTGTGGTACCACACTACTACGTGACCCAAACCGGAAAAAACCCAGGATCTGTTCAACAAGTATGTGAAAAACGCGAAAGTATGAGCCTGATGAGGGCAAATCCCAGACCTATCCCAGACCTAACATGCGTTGTCCTCTAAAATATTTATCAAGACCAGCTTTAATTGAATGTTTCAGTGTGGTACCACATTACTACGTGATCCAAACCAGTAAAAACCCAGGATCCGTTCAACAAGTATGTGAAGAATTCGAAAGTATGAGTGTGTTGAGTGAAAAACCCCGGCCTAACCTAGACCTAACATGCGTTATCCTCAAAAATATCGATCGAAACCTGGTTTAATCGTCTGTTTCAGTGTGGTACCACATTACTATGTGATCCAAACCAGAAAAAACTCTGGATCCGTTCAACAAGTATGTGGAGAATGCGAAAGTATGAGTCTGATGACTGAAAATCCCCGGCCTAACCTAGACCTAACATGCGTTATCCTCAAAAATATTGATCGAAACCAGGTTTAATCGACTGTTTCAGTGTGGCGCCACATTACTACGCGATCGAAACCAGAAAAAAACCCAGGACCTGTTCAACAAGTATTTGAAGTATTTTTTTTTTTTTTTTTTTTTTTTTTTTTTTTTTTTTTTTTTTTTTTTGTCGTGGGGAAAATCTTCGAAAGACTCCCTCCCACCTCCTTGGGGAGAGGTGGGAGGGGTGTGTGGGATTCCCCGCGCCCGTACAACGACAGGCGCGGGACCTACCCACTAAAAACCCCACGGTGACCCTTCGGCACGCTTTGGGAGGATACCGGGAATCGCTCGAAGCATTCTTCCGGTATCCTCCCCGTGCCCGCGCTTTCGCGCCCATCCCCCGGGGGGACCGGTCCCCCCAGTAGACACACTGCCTCATAGCGGCGGGACGGGGCCACTCCATCCCGCCGCTATCCGTCCCGGGGTCGCGTTTAGTGGCGGCTGCGAGCCCCAACTCGCAACCGCCCGCGACCCCGTTTCCACCCCTCGGCGGCCGGGCGTTCATGGCCGCACCAGACCGCCGAGGGTGCCTCCCCTTGCGTCGGACCGGTAGGGGGAGGCACTCCTACCCCCAACCGGTCCGACCCGGCGCCGCCTGGCGGGAGGAGGGTCCCCTCAGGACCCCCCTCCCAGCCTAGGTCATCCGCCACGCCGAGGCGGCCGCCCGCGACGCCTCGCCACCGGGCGACGACCTCGGGCCACCGCACGAGCGCGCGCTTCAGCACGCCGCTGAAGCTCGCGCTCCCTCCCCGCGGCCTCCTTCTGCAACATTACGTTCTCGCAGAAGGAGGCCACGGCCCTCCACTTCTCCTCGCTGCCGAGCATGGCGCGCACCACGCCCGGCAGCGAGACATCCCGCCCGACGACGCCGACCAGGACACGGCGCTCCCCCTCCCACGCGGGGCATACCTCCAGGGTATGATCCGCCGTGTCCTGCTCAGCGTCGCAGTGGCAGCAACGCGCCGTCGGCTCCTTCCCTATCCGGCACAGGTATCTTCCGAAGCTGCCATGCCCGGAAAATACCTGCGCCAGCCGGTAGGTGAGGCTGCCATGGCCTCTGTCCAGCCACTCCTTCAGGAGTGGCCGAACAGCCCCGACAGTCCGGTGCCCCGCGGTTGGCAGAGCCAGCCGCTCCTGCCACGCGAGCAACACGGACTGCCGGGCCTGGCGCTTCAAATCGCCCCAAGCAGGTTCCTGCCCGCCCGGGACCGCCCCCACCCCCGCGCGACGGTCGACGCGGTGCCGGTACATCACCGCGTGCGACCGCGCGAGCAGGTCCATGGGCGGCATCCCCGCTAGAACCGTCGCCGCCTCATGTGACATGGTCCGATACCCGCGGACGACCCTGAGCGCCATGCGCCTCTGCACCCGACGCAGCATAGTCATGCTGCGCCGGGAGGCAGCCAGGTCGTCCGCCCAGACGGGGGCCCCGTATAGGGCCACCGACTGGACCATTGCCACATAGAGGCGACGAACTCGGCCCGCCGGGCCCCCCAGGTTGGGCAGGATCCGGCCCAGAGCCGCAACCATCCTTTCCAACCGGGGGACCAGGCAGCGGAAATGCTTCTCGAAACGCCAGTGGCTATCGAGGATCAGCCCCAGATACCTGATCTGGGGCTTCACCTCGATGTCAGCCCCACCCACCCGAATCAGAGGGGGTGGCGGATCCTGCCGAGGTGAATGAAACGCAATCACCTCGGTCTTATGGACCGCCACCGTCATCCCCATCCCCCTGATCCGGTCGACGACGCGTTGCGACCCCTCCTCCGCGCGACGCATGGCCCTCCCCCAGTGCGCCCCGACGGCCAGCACCAGTGTGTCATCCGCATAACACACCGTGCTGACGCCGTCGGGGAGGCCGGCCCGCAACACCGAGTCGTACGCGATGTTCCACAGGAGTGGCCCGAGGACCGACCCCTGCGGAACACCGCAGTACACCTCCCTCCGCATATCACCATCCCGGCCCGGATACTCGATCCACCTGCCGCGGAGATAATCCCCGACGACCGCCCTGAGACAAGGGGGGACTCGATGATATTCGAGTCCCCTCCTTATCTCTTCCCAGGGGAGGGTGTTAAAAGCATTGGCAATATCCAAGGATATTGCCAATGCCACCCCTCCCCGGGAGACGGCCGCCTCCGAGAGGGCCCTCACACGACCTATCGCGTCGATAGTCGATCGGCCCCCCCGGAAACCGAACTGGCAGTCGGCCAGACCGGGATCACCCCGCGACAGGTGCTCGACGAGGCGGGCAGCAATCACACGCTCGAAGAGCTTGCCCACCTCGTCGAGGAGACAAATGGGCCGGTATGCGGAGGGAGACTCCGCGGGCCGACCCTCCTTCCGGAGGAGGACCATCCTGGCCACCTTCCAACTGGGGGGGAATCGCCCGTCCCTCAGGCAGCGGTCGAACAACCGCCTGAGGTCGGCCCCAAGGACGCCCTGGGTCAAGACCCAAACCCGGCCGGGCACACCATCCGGACCCGGGGCCGTGTTACGAACCCCGAGCCGTCTGATGGCCGCTGCCAGCTCCTCCTGCGTGACCCCCAGCTCGGCCGTCCACTCCACTGGGACAGCCGCCGCCGCCGGAGGACGCGGTCCCCTCTCCCCAATTGGGAAGAGTGTATTGACCACGTCCTCCAGCAGCCGGGGGTCAAGACCCTCGGTGACGGGGGGCGCCCACGGGCGGAGCTTATTCAGCACCACCTTATATGGGCGCCCCCATGGATCGTCATCAAGGGTCTGGAGGAGCTCCTTCCATGCCTGGGTCTTGGCCCGTTTGATGGCGACCTGCAGAGCAACCCGCGCCACGCGGTATGCTCCATACAGGTCATCAGCTGCCCTCGCTCGCGCCACGCCGTCGCCTGTACGTTGACGACGGCGCGCGCGGGTGCACTGGCGTCGGGCGCGGACAGTCGCGACTCGCAACTCCGCGATCGCGTCCGACCACCAGTACACCGCCCGGCGAGGAGAAGCCCGCCCGACCCGAGGCATCGCCGCGTCGCAAATACCCGCGACCAATGCCCCGAGCCGGGCGACCTCCTCCTCTATGCTCGGCAACTCGGCCGCTCCCTGCGGCCAAGTTGCAGCGAGGGCAGCTGCCATCAGGGCGTCCTTGTCCAGGCGCCGAAGCGCCCAGCGGCGTGGTGGGGTGCCACGCAGGCGGCCGTGTCGGGATGCACTCGCGGCGGCAGAGACCTCCATCCGGATGTACCGGTGATCGGAGAGTGTCTCTGCCCCCGCGACCACGTGCCAACCCGACACCATGCGCACGGCGTTGGGGGTCGCGAATCCAACATCCACGATGGACCCCCCATATCGCCGCACGCATGTGTGCTCCGACCCCCGGTTCAATACCCGGAGGTCGAGCCCCGCCGCCCAATCGCCCAGGATCCCGCCGCGAACGGAGGTCCTGGGGGATCCCCAAGCCACCGACTTGGCATTAAAATCCCCCAGGACCAGCACCGGCCGGGCCGCGCAGCGCTGCACGCATGCCGCGACCTCGGCCAAGTACAGCTCGAACGCAGCGTGACCGCTACGGGGCGAAATGTAGCACCCCACCACAGCGACTCCCCCCCAGTCCACAGCGACGAATCCCCGACCGCGCTCCAACAAGGAGAACGGTGGGGACCCGTCGCCCCCTCCCCATACCGTCGCCACCAAGCCGTCCGCGTCGCCCACCCAATGAGGGTGATCAGGGACGCGGTACGGCTCGGCGGCGACCGCCAGGCCAACCCCCCACTCCGCGAGGACTTGGGACATCAAGTCCTGTGCCGCGCGGCAGTGGTTGAGGTTGGCCTGGAGGAGGAGGCGGGGCGGCATTAATTAATGGCCGCGCCAGCCTCCTCCCGGCCGTCCGTCCCCGTAGCACCGTCCACCTCCATGGAGGACGATGCCACCGCCCTCGGCACCGGAGCCGGTGCAGCCCGCCTCTTCCTCTCCTTCCGGGAGGGGGGGGAGCACTTCTTACTCCCCACCCTGTGATCGGCTGGCCTCCCCATGTCCGCACACAGCGGGCAGTGGGGGGCCGCCGAGCACTGGCTCGCACGGTGCTCTTTGGCACCGCAGCGGTAACACTGACCGCTGCGGTCCACCGGCGAGGTGCACCACTGCCTCACGTGCCCCAATTCGAGGCAGCGGTGACACTGGAGCGGGCGCGGCGCGAGGATTTCCACTCGCGCCGAAACCCACCCCACCAACACCCTCCCGGATTCCGCCACCTTACGGGCGGCGGAGAGGGGGCACCGAGCCCACACCGACCCCAGGCCGGAGGGCGACCTGCGGATCTCTCCGATCCGCAGGTCCTCCACAGGACAGTCCCCCGCCCTCGCAAGGGCACGGGCCACATCCTGTGCGCTGACCGAGTCGTCCAGCCCACAAACGCGCATCTCCGTGCGCTTCGTGGGCCGGGCGACCCGGACACCTCGCTCGCCCAGCTGCTCCCGGAGCCTCTGGGCGAGACGATCCGCCTTCGCGCCGCCTTCTGCACCGGGGATCTCCAGCAAGAGACCCCCGGTCACGGCCCTCTTCGCCCTCACGGAGGCGATGCCCAGCTCTTCCAGGGAGATAGTCTCCCTGGCGAGCCGCATCGCCTCCGCGAGGGTCAGGTCGCCCCCCTGCGCAACGGTCAGCGTCACCGCTGCCGTTTTTGGGGGACGACCTGGTCGTGCCTTCCCGACCTTCGCGGCCTTTACCTTGGCCGCCGGCGGCGGAGGCGGAGGCTGCGGTTGCGAGGCCTTCCTCGCCGCCCGCTTCGCCTTCCGCCCCACCACCTCACTCCACGCCACCCCCCCTTGGGAGGGTGCTGTGGAGGACGCGACCACCGCGACCACGGGTACACCACCCCCCTTGGGGGTCGCGACCCGGGGCCCTGGTGCCGCAACGCTGGGCGGAGCCTTCACTCCGCCCTTCTTTGCCTTCCCCGACTGTACCGGAACAGGTCGGGGAGGCACCGCCTTCCTGCTGACCGCTCTTCCGGCGAGGAGCTCCTCCCGGAAGGCGGCCAGCTTGCCATCAATCATGTCCCCAATCCTCCTCAGAAGATCGTCTTCTGAGGAGGACGGGGACTTCTTCACGGGCGGAGTGCGGGTGGAGGGGCCCGCGGTGCCCCGCACCACTGCCGCCGCACTCCGCTTATTTACTTCCGCCGAGGGACGCGGCGGTGGAGGAGGAGGGAGGATGGGAGGGAGGGCCGCGCTGTTCCACAGCGCCTCTGCCCTCCTCCTCCCCTGTCGCTCCTCCTCCAACAGGAGCTGCAGACGGGCGTTCCGCCCTCTGAGCTCCCGCGCCGCCTCCCTCATTTCCTCCGCCGCGGCCTTCAGGGCCTCCGCGCCACCGCTTTTCTGCCCCTTAAAGGCGCAGGCAGCGGCGACTTTCTCCACCCGCCTCAGGGACGAGGAGATCCTCTCCGATATCTCCTCGGTCACCTCGTCCCTGAGGCAACTCAGCCTCACCGACGGGCTCATCGCCCCGCCCACCTCGACGACGGCCTGCCCCGTCCTCTTCCTCTTAGAGCCTATGTGGCTCGTGCTGGAGGAGAAGGACGAGACCGACGCCGTCTCGTCGTCCTCCTCCACCCTCCACGAAGCCGGACCTGGCGCTGAGTGGGTCGCGAGCGCCGCCACCCTAACCCCAACCCCGTCTCCGTCCTCCCCAACCGACAAAACCCGCCCCATCCCCATTTTATTTTCAGTGTCCATAAAAATCCCACGAGATGGTCGGAAATAAAGGTCCACCCGGGCAGAGCCGCCTTACCCGGGTAAGCCTAATACTCCGGGGGTTCGGCAGGTTCCCCGGAGGTGGTCGCTTGGGATTGGGCCTTCTCCCCCAACCATGCATCCCATCGCCGCGCACCATAGCTTAGGATTGGAGGGCGATTTTATAGAGTCGCCATACTCGTGGCCCAGGCGGTCAAGCCAAGACCCCCGTTCCTCCTGCCGTCACGTACCATTCACAAAACCAATAGGGAATTGTGAATGGGTCGTTGTGACGACCAACAGGAGGCTTACGGTGTGTGTATGACTCGGGTACCCCGGGTTCGTTAAGCCCGTACTGCAGCTGAAAGGCTGGCAGCCCCTGAGGGGAAGTATTTGAAGTATGCGAAAGTATGACTCTGATGAGGGCAAATCCCAGGCCTAAACTAGACCTAACATGCGTTATCCTCAAAAATATTGATCAAAACCTGGTTTAATCTACTGTTTCAGTGTGGTACCACATTACTACCTGACCCAAACCGGAAAAAACCCAGGATCTGTTCAACAAGTATGTGAAAAACGCGAAAGTATGGGCCTGATCAGGGCAAATCCCAGACCTATCCCAGACCTAACTTGCGTTATCCTCAAAAATATTTATCAAGACCAGGTTTAATTCATTGTTTCAGTGTGGTCCCACATTACTACGTGATCCAAACCAGAAAAAACCCAGGATCCGTTCAACAAGTATGTGAAGAATGCGAAAGTATGAGTCTGTGAGTGAAAGTCCCAGGCCTAACCTAGACCAAACATGCGTTATCCTCAAAAATATTGATCGAAACCTGGTTTAATTGACTGTTTCAGTGTGGTACCACATTACTACGGGACCCAAACCAGAAAAAACCCAGGATCTGTTCAACAAGTATGTGAACAGATGAATGAATCCCAGACCTATCCCAGACCAAACTTGGGTTATCCTCTAAAATATTGATCCAAACCAGGTTTAATCGACTGTTTCAGTGTGGTACCACACTACTACGTGACCCAAACCGGAAAAAACCCAGGATCTGTTCAACAAGTATGTGAAAAACGCGAAAGTGTGAGCCTGATGAGGGCAAATCCCAGACCTATCCCAGACCTAACATGCGTTATCCTCTAAAATATTTATCAAGACCAGGTTTAATTGATTGTTTCAGTGTGGTCCCACATTACTACGTGATCCAAACCAGAAAAAACCCAGGATCCGTCCAACAAGTATGTGCAGAATGCGAAAGTATGAGTCTGATGAGTGAAAATACCCGGCCTAACCTAGACCTAACATGCGTTATCCTCAAAAATATTGATCGAAACCAGGTTTAATCGACTGTTTCAGTGTGGTACCACATTACTACGTGATCCAAACCAGAAAAAAACCCAGGACCTGTTCAACAAGTATTTGAAGTATGCGAAAGTATGAGTCTGATGAGGGCAAATCCCAGACCTATCCCAGACCTAACATGCGTTATCCTCTAAAATATTTATCAAGACCAGGTTTAATTGATTGTTTCCTGTGGTCCCACATTACTACGTGATCCAAACCAGAAAAAACCCAGGGTCCGTCCAACAAGTATGTGAAGAATGCGAAAGTATGAGTCTGTTGACTGAAAATCCCCGGCCTAACCTAGACCTAACATGCGTTATCCTCAAAAATATTGATCGAAGCCAGGTTTAATCGACCGTTTCAGTGTGGTACCACACTACTACGTGACCCCAAACCGGAAAAAACCCAGGATCTGTTCAACAAGTATGTGAAAAACGCGAAAGTATGGGCCTGATGAGGGCAAATCCCAGACCTATCCCAGACCTAACATGCGTTATCCTCTAAAATATTTATCAAGACCAGGTTTAATTGATTGTTTCCTGTGGTCCCACATTACTACGTGATCCAAACCAGAAAAAACCCAGGGTCCGTCCAACAAGTATGTGAAGAATGCGAAAGTATGAGTCTGATGACTGAAAATCCCCGGCCTAACCTAGACCTAACATGCGTTATCCTCAAAAATATTGATCGAAGCCAGGTTTAATCGACCGTTTCAGTGTGGTACCACACTACTACGTGACCCCAAACCGGAAAAAACCCAGGATCTGTTCAACAAGTATGTGAAAAACGCGAAAGTATGGGCCTGATGAGGGCAAATCCCAGACCTATCCCAGACCTAACTTGCGTTATCCTCAAAAATATTTATCAAGACCAGGTTTAATTCATTGTTTCAGTGTGGTCCCACATTACTACGTGATCCAAACCAGAAAAAACCCAGGATCCGTTCAACAAGTATGTGAAGTATGCGAAAGTATGAGTCTGATGAGGGCAAATCCCAGGCCTAAACTAGACCTAACATGCGTTATCCTCAAAAATATTGATCAAAACCTGGTTTAATCTACTGTTTCAGTGTGGTACCACATTACTACGTGACCCAAACCGGAAAAAACCCAGGATCTGTTCAACAAGTATGTGAAAAACGCGAAAGTGTGAGCCTGATGAGGGCAAATCCCAGACCTATCCCAGACCTAACATGCGTTATCCTCTAAAATATTTATCAAGACCAGGTTTAATTGATTGTTTCAGTGTGGTCCCACATTACTACGTGATCCAAACCAGAAAAAACCCAGGATCCGTCCAACAAGTATGTGCAGAATGCGAAAGTATGAGTCTGATGAGTGAAAATACCCGGCCTAACCTAGACCTAACATGCGTTATCCTCAAAAATATTGATCGAAACCAGGTTTAATCGACTGTTTCAGTGTGGTACCACATTACTACGTGATCCAAACCAGAAAAAAACCCAGGACCTGTTCAACAAGTATTTGAAGTATGCGAAAGTATGAGTCTGATGAGGGCAAATCCCAGACCTATCCCAGACCTAACATGCGTTATCCTCTAAAATATTTATCAAGACCAGGTTTAATTGATTGTTTCCTGTGGTCCCACATTACTACGTGATCCAAACCAGAAAAAACCCAGGGTCCGTCCAACAAGTATGTGAAGAATGCGAAAGTATGAGTCTGTTGACTGAAAATCCCAGGCCTAAACTAGACCTAACATGCGTTATCCTCAAAAATATTGATCAAAACCTGGTTTAATCTACTGTTTCAGTGTGGTACCACATTACTACCTGACCCAAACCGGAAAAAACCCAGGATCTGTTCAACAAGTATGTGAAAAACGCGAAAGTATGGGCCTGATCAGGGCAAATCCCAGACCTATCCCAGACCTAACTTGCGTTATCCTCAAAAATATTTATCAAGACCAGGTTTAATTCATTGTTTCAGTGTGGTCCCACATTACTACGTGATCCAAACCAGAAAAAACCCAGGATCCGTTCAACAAGTATGTGAAGAATGCGAAAGTATGAGTCTGTGAGTGAAAGTCCCAGGCCTAACCTAGACCAAACATGCGTTATCCTCAAAAATATTGATCGAAACCTGGTTTAATTGACTGTTTCAGTGTGGTACCACATTACTACGGGACCCAAACCAGAAAAAACCCAGGATCTGTTCAACAAGTATGTGAACAGATGAATGAATCCCAGACCTATCCCAGACCAAACTTGGGTTATCCTCTAAAATATTGATCCAAACCAGGTTTAATCGACTGTTTCAGTGTGGTACCACACTACTACGTGACCCAAACCGGAAAAAACCCAGGATCTGTTCAACAAGTATGTGAAAAACGCGAAAGTGTGAGCCTGATGAGGGCAAATCCCAGACCTATCCCAGACCTAACATGCGTTATCCTCTAAAATATTTATCAAGACCAGGTTTAATTGATTGTTTCAGTGTGGTCCCACATTACTACGTGATCCAAACCAGAAAAAACCCAGGATCCGTCCAACAAGTATGTGCAGAATGCGAAAGTATGAGTCTGATGAGTGAAAATACCCGGCCTAACCTAGACCTAACATGCGTTATCCTCAAAAATATTGATCGAAACCAGGTTTAATCGACTGTTTCAGTGTGGTACCACATTACTACGTGATCCAAACCAGAAAAAAACCCAGGACCTGTTCAACAAGTATTTGAAGTATGCGAAAGTATGAGTCTGATGAGGGCAAATCCCAGACCTATCCCAGACCTAACATGCGTTATCCTCTAAAATATTTATCAAGACCAGGTTTAATTGATTGTTTCCTGTGGTCCCACATTACTACGTGATCCAAACCAGAAAAAACCCAGGGTCCGTCCAACAAGTATGTGAAGAATGCGAAAGTATGAGTCTGTTGACTGAAAATCCCCGGCCTAACCTAGACCTAACATGCGTTATCCTCAAAAATATTGATCGAAGCCAGGTTTAATCGACCGTTTCAGTGTGGTACCACACTACTACGTGACCCCAAACCGGAAAAAACCCAGGATCTGTTCAACAAGTATGTGAAAAACGCGAAAGTATGGGCCTGATGAGGGCAAATCCCAGACCTATCCCAGACCTAACATGCGTTATCCTCTAAAATATTTATCAAGACCAGGTTTAATTGATTGTTTCCTGTGGTCCCACATTACTACGTGATCCAAACCAGAAAAAACCCAGGGTCCGTCCAACAAGTATGTGAAGAATGCGAATGTATGAGTCTGATGACTGAAAATCCCCGGCCTAACCTAGACCTAACATGCGTTATCCTCAAAAATATTGATCGAAGCCAGGTTTAATCGACCGTTTCAGTGTGGTACCACACTACTACGTGACCCCAAACCGGAAAAAACCCATGATCTGTTCAACAAGTATGTGAAAAACGCGAAAGTATGGGCCTGATGAGGGCAAATCCCAGACCTATCCCAGACCTAACTTGCGTTATCCTCAAAAATATTTATCAAGACCAGGTTTAATTCATTGTTTCAGTGTGGTCCCACATTACTACGTGATCCAAACCAGAAAAAACCCAGGATCCGTTCAACAAGTATGTGAAGTATGCGAAAGTATGAGTCTGATGAGGGCAAATCCCAGGCCTAAACTAGACCTAACATGCGTTATCCTCAAAAATATTGATCAAAACCTGGTTTAATCTACTGTTTCAGTGTGGTACCACATTACTACGTGACCCAAACCGGAAAAAACCCAGGATCTGTTCAACAAGTATGTGAAAAACGCGAAAGTGTGAGCCTGATGAGGGCAAATCCCAGACCTATCCCAGACCTAACATGCGTTATCCTCTAAAATATTTATCAAGACCAGGTTTAATTGATTGTTTCAGTGTGGTCCCACATTACTACGTGATCCAAACCAGAAAAAACCCAGGATCCGTCCAACAAGTATGTGCAGAATGCGAAAGTATGAGTCTGATGAGTGAAAATACCCGGCCTAACCTAGACCTAACATGCGTTATCCTCAAAAATATTGATCGAAACCAGGTTTAATCGACTGTTTCAGTGTGGTACCACATTACTACGTGATCCAAACCAGAAAAAAACCCAGGACCTGTTCAACAAGTATTTGAAGTATGCGAAAGTATGAGTCTGATGAGGGCAAATCCCAGACCTATCCCAGACCTAACATGCGTTATCCTCTAAAATATTTATCAAGACCAGGTTTAATTGATTGTTTCCTGTGGTCCCACATTACTACGTGATCCAAACCAGAAAAAACCCAGGGTCCGTCCAACAAGTATGTGAAGAATGCGAAAGTATGAGTCTGTTGACTGAAAATCCCCGGCCTAACCTAGACCTAACATGCGTTATCCTCAAAAATATTGATCGAAGCCAGGTTTAATCGACCGTTTCAGTGTGGTACCACACTACTACGTGACCCCAAACCGGAAAAAACCCAGGATCTGTTCAACAAGTATGTGAAAAACGCGAAAGTATGGGCCTGATGAGGGCAAATCCCAGACCTATCCCAGACCTAACTTGCGTTATCCTCAAAAATATTTATCAAGACCAGGTTTAATTCATTGTTTCAGTGTGGTCCCACATTACTACGTGATCCAAACCAGAAAAAACCCAGGATCCGTTCAACAAGTATGTGAAGAATGCGAAAGTATGAGTCTGATGAGTGAAAGTCCCAGGCCTAACCTAGACCAAACATGCGTTATCCTCAAAAATATTGATCGAAACCTGGTTTAATTGACTGTTTCAGTGTGGTACCACATTACTACGGGACCCATACCAGAAAAAACCCAGGATCTGTTCAACAAGTATGTGAAGACTGCGAAGGTATGAGTCTGATGAGTGAAAATCCCAGACCTATCCCAGACCAAACTTGGGTTATCCTCTAAAATATTGATCCAAACCAGGTTTAATCGACTGTTTCAGTGTGGTACCACACTACTACGTGACCCAAACCGGAAAAAACCCAGGATCTGTTCAACAAGTATGTGAAAAACGCGAAAGTATGAGCCTGATGAGGGCAAATCCCAGACCTATCCCAGACCTAACATGCGTTGTCCTCTAAAATATTTATCAAGACCAGCTTTAATTGAATGTTTCAGTGTGGTACCACATTACTACGTGATCCAAACCAGTAAAAACCCAGGATCCGTTCAACAAGTATGTGAAGAATTCGAAAGTATGAGTGTGTTGAGTGAAAACCCCCGGCCTAACCTAGACCTAACATGCGTTATCCTCAAAAATATCGATCGAAACCTGGTTTAATCGTCTGTTTCAGTGTGGTACCACATTACTATGTGATCCAAACCAGAAAAAACTCAGGATCCGTTCAACAAGTATGTGGAGAATGCGAAAGTATGAGTCTGATGAGTGAAAATCCACGGTCTAACCTATACCTAACATGCGTTATCCTCAAAACTATTGATCGAAACCAGGTTTAATCGACTGTTTCAGTGTGGCGCCACATTACTACGTGATCGAAACCAGAAAAAAACCCAGGACCTGTTCAACAAGTATTTGAAGTATGCGAAAGTATGAGTCTGATGAGGGCAAATCCCAGGCCTAAACTAGACCTAACATGCGTTATCCTCAAAAATATTGATCAAAACCTGGTTTAATCTACTGTTTCAGTGTGGTACCACATTACTACGTGACCCAAACCGGAAAAAACCCAGGATCTGTTCAACAAGTATGTGAAAAACGCGAAAGTGTGAGCCTGATGAGGGCAAATCCCAGACCTATCCCAGACCTAACATGCGTTATCCTCTAAAATATTTATCAAGACCAGGTTTAATTGATTGTTTCAGTGTGGTCCCACATTACTACGTGATCCAAACCAGAAAAAACCCAGGATCCGTCCAACAAGTATGTGCAGAATGCGAAAGTAAGAGTCTGATGAGTGAAAATACCCGGCCTAACCTAGACCTAACATGCGTTATCCTCAAAAATATTGATCGAAACCAGGTTTAATCGACTGTTTCAGTGTGGTACCACATTACTACGTGATCCAAACCAGAAAAAAACCCAGGACCTGTTCAACAAGTATTTGAAGTATGCGAAAGTATGAGTCTGATGAGGGCAAATCCCAGACCTATCCCAGACCTAACATGCGTTATCCTCTAAAATATTTATCAAGACCAGGTTTAATTGATTGTTTCCTGTGGTCCCACATTACTACGTGATCCAAACCAGAAAAAACCCAGGGTCCGTCCAACAAGTATGTGAAGAATGCGAAAGTATGAGTCTGATGACTGAAAATCCCCGGCCTAACCTAGACCTAACATGCGTTATCCTCAAAAATATTGATCGAAGCCAGGTTTAATCGACCGTTTCAGTGTGGTACCACACTACTACGTGACCCCAAACCGGAAAAAACCCAGGATCTGTTCAACAAGTATGTGAAAAACGCGAAAGTATGGGCCTGATGAGGGCAAATCCCAGACCTATCCCAGACCTAACTTGCGTTATCCTCAAAAATATTTATCAAGACCAGGTTTAATTCATTGTTTCAGTGTGGTCCCACATTACTACGTGATCCAAACCAGAAAAAACCCAGGATCCGTTCAACAAGTATGTGAAGAATGCGAAAGTATGAGTCTGATGAGTGAAAGTCCCAGGCCTAACCTAGACCAAACATGCGTTATCCTCAAAAATATTGATCGAAACCTGGTTTAATTGACTGTTTCAGTGTGGTACCACATTACTACGGGACCCATACCAGAAAAAACCCAGGATCTGTTCAACAAGTATGTGAAGACTGCGAAGGTATGAGTCTGATGAGTGAAAATCCCAGACCTATCCCAGACCAAACTTGGGTTATCCTCTAAAATATTGATCCAAACCAGGTTTAATCGACTGTTTCAGTGTGGTACCACACTACTACGTGACCCAAACCGGAAAAAACCCAGGATCTGTTCAACAAGTATGTGAAAAACGCGAAAGTATGAGCCTGATGAGGGCAAATCCCAGACCTATCCCAGACCTAACATGCGTTGTCCTCTAAAATATTTATCAAGACCAGCTTTAATTGAATGTTTCAGTGTGGTACCACATTACTACGTGATCCAAACCAGTAAAAACCCAGGATCCGTTCAACAAGTATGTGAAGAATTCGAAAGTATGAGTGTGTTGAGTGAAAACCCCCGGCCTAACCTAGACCTAACATGCGTTATCCTCAAAAATATCGATCGAAACCTGGTTTAATCGTCTGTTTCAGTGTGGTACCACATTACTATGTGATCCAAACCAGAAAAAACTCAGGATCCGTTCAACAAGTATGTGGAGAATGCGAAAGTATGAGTCTGATGAGTGAAAATCCACGGCCTAACCTATACCTAACATGCGTTATCCTCAAAACTATTGATCGAAACCAGGTTTAATCGACTGTTTCAGTGTGGCGCCACATTACTACGTGATCGAAACCAGAAAAAAACCCAGGACCTGTTCAACAAGTATTTGAAGTATGCGAAAGTATGAGTCTGATGAGGGCAAATCCCAGGCCTAAACTAGACCTAACATGCGTTATCCTCAAAAATAGTGATCAAAACCTGGTTTAATCTACTGTTTCAGTGTGGTACCACATTACTACGTGACCCAAACCGGAAAAAACCCAGGATCTGTTCAACAAGTATGTGAAAAACGCGAAAGTGTGAGCCTGATGAGGGCAAATCCCAGACCTATCCCAGACCTAACATGCGTTATCCTCTAAAATATTTATCAAGACCAGGTTTAATTGATTGTTTCAGTGTGGTCCCACATTACTACGTGATCCAAACCAGAAAAAACCCAGGATCCGTCCAACAAGTATGTGCAGAATGCGAAAGTATGAGTCTGATGAGTGAAAATACCCGGCCTAACCTAGACCTAACATGCGTTATCCTCAAAAATATTGATCGAAACCAGGTTTAATCGACTGTTTCAGTGTGGTACCACATTACAACGTGATCCAAACCAGAAAAAAACCCAGGACCTGTTCAACAAGTATTTGAAGTATGCGAAAGTATGAGTCTGATGAGGGCAAATCCCAGACCTATCCCAGACCTAACATGCGTTATCCTCTAAAATATTTATCAAGACCAGGTTTAATTGATTGTTTCCTGTGGTCCCACATTACTACGTGATCCAAACCAGAAAAAACCCAGGGTCCGTCCAACAAGTATGTGAAGAATGCGAAAGTATGAGTCTGATGACTGAAAATCCCCGGCCTAACCTAGACCTAACATGCGTTATCCTCAAAAATATTGATCGAAGCCAGGTTTAATCGACCGTTTCAGTGTGGTACCACACTACTACGTGACCCCAAACCGGAAAAACCCCAGGATCTGTTCAACAAGTATGTGAAAAACGCGAAAGTATGGGCCTGATGAGGGCAAATCCCAGACCTATCCCAGACCTAACTTGCGTTATCCTCAAAAATATTTATCAAGACCAGGTTTAATTCATTGTTTCAGTGTGGTCCCACATTACTACGTGATCCAAACCAGAAAAAACCCAGGATCCGTTCAACAAGTATGTGAAGAATGCGAAAGTATGAGTCTGATGAGTGAAAGTCCCAGGCCTAACCTAGACCAAACATGCGTTATCCTCAAAAATATTGATCGAAACCTGGTTTAATTGACTGTTTCAGTGTGGTACCACATTACTACGGGACCCATACCAGAAAAAACCCAGGATCTGTTCAACAAGTATGTGAAGACTGCGAAGGTATGAGTCTGATGAGTGAAAATCCCAGACCTATCCCAGACCAAACTTGGGTTATCCTCTAAAATATTGATCCAAACCAGGTTTAATCGACTGTTTCAGTGTGGTACCACACTACTACGTGACCCAAACCGGAAAAAACCCAGGATCTGTTCAACAAGTATGTGAAAAACGCGAAAGTATGAGCCTGATGAGGGCAAATCCCAGACCTATCCCAGACCTAACATGCGTTGTCCTCTAAAATATTTATCAAGACCAGCTTTAATTGAATGTTTCAGTGTGGTACCACATTACTACGTGATCCAAACCAGTAAAAACCCAGGATCCGTTCAACAAGTATGTGAAGAATTCGAAAGTATGAGTGTGTTGAGTGAAAACCCCCGGCCTAACCTAGACCTAACATGCGTTATCCTCAAAAATATCGATCGAAACCTGGTTTAATCGTCTGTTTCAGTGTGGTACCACATTACTATGTGATCCAAACCAGAAAAAACTCTGGATCCGTTCAACAAGTATGTGGAGAATGCGAAAGTATGAGTCTGATGAGTGAAAATCCTCGGCCTAACCTATACCTAACATGCGTTATCCTCAAAAATATTGATCGAAACCAGGTTTAATCGACTGTTTCAGTGTGGCGCCACATTACTACGTGATCGAAACCAGAAAAAAACCCAGGACCTGTTCAACAAGTATTTGAAGTATGCGAAAGTATGACTCTGATGAGGGCAAATCCCAGGCCTAAACTAGACCTAACATGCGTTATCCTCAAAAATATTGATCAAAACCTGGTTTAATCTACTGTTTCAGTGTGGTACCACATTACTACGTGACCCAAACCGGAAAAAACCCAGGATCTGTTCAACAAGTATGTGAAAAACGCGAAAGTATGGGCCTGATGAGGGCAAATCCCAGACCTATCCCAGACCTAACTTGCGTTATCCTCAAAAATATTTATCAAGACCAGGTTTAATTCATTGTTTCAGTGTGGTCCCACATTACTACGTGATCCAAACCAGAAAAAACCCAGGATCCGTTCAACAAGTATGTGAAGAATGCGAAAGTATGAGTCTGTGAGTGAAAGTCCCAGGCCTAACCTAGACCAAACATGCGTTATCCTCAAAAATATTGATCGAAACCTGGTTTAATTGACTGTTTCAGTGTGGTACCACATTACTACGGGACCCAAACCAGAAAAAACCCAGGATCTGTTCAACAAGTATGTGAACAGATGAATGAATCCCAGACCTATCCCAGACCAAACTTGGGTTATCCTCTAAAATATTGATCCAAACCAGGTTTAATCGACTGTTTCAGTGTGGTACCACACTACTACGTGACCCAAACCGGAAAAAACCCAGGATCTGTTCAACAAGTATGTGAAAAACGCGAAAGTGTGAGCCTGATGAGGGCAAATCCCAGACCTATCCCAGACCTAACATGCGTTATCCTCTAAAATATTTATCAAGACCAGGTTTAATTGATTGTTTCAGTGTGGTCCCACATTACTACGTGATTCAAACCAGAAAAAACCCAGGATCCGTCCAACAAGTATGTGCAGAATGCGAAAGTATGAGTCTGATGAGTGAAAATACCCGGCCTAACCTAGACCTAACATGCGTTATCCTCAAAAATATTGATCGAAACCAGGTTTAATCGACTGTTTCAGTGTGGTACCACATTACTACGTGATCCAAACCAGAAAAAAACCCAGGACCTGTTCAACAAGTATTTGATGTATGCGAAAGTATGAGTCTGATGAGGGCAAATCCCAGGCCTAAACTAGACCTAACATGCGTTATCCTCAAAAATATTGATCAAAACCTGGTTTAATCGACTGTTTCAGTGTGGTACCACATTACTATGTGATCCAAACCAGAAAATAACCCAGGATCTGTTCAACGAGTTTGTGAAGTGTGCGAAAGTATGAGTATGGTGAGGGCAAATCCCAGACCTATCCCAGACCTAACATGCGTTATCCTCTGAAATATTTATCATGACTAGGTTTAATTGAGTGTTTCAGTGTGGTCCCACATTACTACGTGATACAAACCGGAAAAAACCCAGGATCCGTTTAACAAGTATGGGAAGAATGCGAAAGTATGAGCCTGACGAGGGCAAATCCTAGACCTAACCCAGACCTAACATGCGTTATCCTCAAAAATATTGACCGAAACCTGGTTTAATCGACTGTTTCAGTGTGGTACCACATTACTACCGGACCCAAACCAGAAAAAACCCGGGATCTGTTCAACAAGTATGTGAAGAATGCGAAAGTATGAGTCTGATGTGTGAAAATCCCAGACCTATCCCAGACCTAACTTGCGTTATCCTCTAAAATATTGATCGAAACCAGGTTTAATCGACTGTTTCAGTGTGGTACCACATTACTACGTGATCCAAACCAGAAAAAAACCCAGGACCTGTTCAACAAGTATTTGATGTATGCGAAAGTATGAGTCTGATGAGGGCAAATCCCAGGCCTAAACTAGACCTAACATGCGTTATCCTCAAAAATATTGATCAAAACCTGGTTTAATCGACTGTTTCAGTGTGGTACCACATTACTATGTGATCCAAACCAGAAAATAACCCAGGATCTGTTCAACGAGTTTGTGAAGTGTGCGAAAGTATGAGTATGGTGAGGGCAAATCCCAGACCTATCCCAGACCTAACATGCGTTATCCTCTGAAATATTTATCATGACTAGGTTTAATTGAGTGTTTCAGTGTGGTCCCACATTACTACGTGATCCAAACCGGAAAAAACCCAGGATCCGTTTAACATGTATGGGAAGAATGCGAAAGTATGAGCCTGATGGGGGCAAATCCTAGACCTAACCCTGACCTAACATGCGTTATCCTCAAAAATATTGACCGAAACCTGGTTTAATCGACTGTTTCAGTGTGGTACCACATTACTACGTGATCCAAACCAGAAAAAAACCCAGGACCTGTTCAACAAGTATGTGAAGAATGCGAAAGTATGAGTCTGATGAGGGCAAATCCCAGGCCTAAACTAGACCTAACATGCGTTATCCTCAAAAATATTGATCAAAACCTGGTTTAATCGACTGTTTCAGTGTGGTACCACATTACTATGTGATCCAAACCAGAAAATAACCCAGGATCTGTTCAACGAGTTTGTGAAGTGTGCGAAAGTATGAGTATGGTGAGGGCAAATCCCAGACCTATCCCAGACCTAACATGCGTTATCCTCTAAAATATTTATCATGACTAGGTTTAATTGAGTGTTTCAGTGTGGTCCCACATTACTACGTGATCCAAACCGGAAAAAACCCAGGATCCGTTTAACAAGTATGGGAAGAATGCGAAAGTATGAGCCTGACGAGGGCAAATCCTAGACCTAACCCAGACCTAACATGCGTTATCCTCAAAAATATTGACCGAAACCTGGTTTAATCGACTGTTTCAGTGTGGTACCACATTACTACCGGACCCAAACCAGAAAAAACCCGGGATCTGTTCAACAAGTATGTGAAGAATGCGAAAGTATGAGTCTGATGTGTGAAAATCCCAGACCTATCCCAGACCTAACTTGCGTTATCCTCTAAAATATTGATCGAAACCAGGTTTAATTGACTGTTTCAGCGTGGTACCACATTACTACGTGATACAATCCAGAAACAGCCCAGGATCTAGCCATGAAGTATGAGAAATATGCGAAAGTATGAGCCTGATGAGGGCAAATCCTAGACCTAACCAAAACCTAACATGCGTTATCCTCTAAAATATTGATCCAAACCAGGTTTAATGGACTGCTTCAGTGTGGTACCTCTTTACTACCTGACACAATCCAGAAACAGCCCAGGATCTAGCCATGAAGTATGAGAAATATGCGAAAGTATGAGCCTGATGAGGGCAAATCCTAGACCTAACCCAAACCTAACATGCGTTATCCTCTAAAATATTGATCGAAACCAGGTTTAATTGACTGTTTCAGTGTGGTCCCACATTACTACGTGATCCAAACCAGAAAAAACCCAGGATCCGTTCAACAAGTATGTGAAGAATGCGAAAGTATGAGTCTGATGAGTGAAAATCCCCGGCCTAACCTAGACCTAACATGCGTTATCCTAAAAATATTGATCGAAAGCTGGTTTAATCGTCTGTTTCAGTGTGGTACCACACTACTACGTGACCCAAACCGGAAAAAACCCAGGATCTGTTCAACAAGTATGTGAAGAACGCGAAAGTACGAGCCTGATGAGGGCAAATCCCAAACCTATCCCAGACCTAACTTGCGTTATCCTCAAAAATATTGATAGAAACCTGGTTTAATCGACTGTTTCAGTGTGGTACCACATTACTACCTGATCCAATCCAGAAATAGCCCAGGATCTAGCCATGAAATATGAGAAATATGCGAAAGTATGAGCCTGACGAGGGCAAATCCCAGACCTAACCCAGACCTAACATGCGTTATCCTCTAAAATATTTATCAAGACCAGGTTTAATTGATTGTTTCAGTGTGGTCCCACATTACTACGTGATCCAAACCAGAAAAAACCCAGGATCCGTTCAACAAATATGTGAAGAATGCGAAAGTATGAGTGTGATGAGTGAAAAACGCCGGCCTAACCTAGACCTAACATGCGTTATCCTCAAAAATATTGATCGAAAGCTGGTTTAATCGTCTGTTTCAGTGTGGTACCACATTACTATGTGATCCAAACCAGAAAATAACCCAGGATCTGTTCAACGAGTATGTGAAGTGTGCGAAAGTATGAGTCTGATGAGGGCAAATCCCAGACCTATCCCAGACCTAACATGCATTATCCTCTAAAATATTTATCAAGACCAGGTTTAATTGATTGTTTCAGTGTGGTCCCACATTACTACCTGACACAATCCAGAAACAGCCCAGGATCTAGCCATGAAGTATGAGAAATATGCGAAAGTATGAGCCTGATGAGGGCAAATCCTAGACCTAACCCAAACCTAACATGCGTTATCCTCTAAAATATTGATCGAAACCAGGTTTAATTGACTGTTGCAGCGTGGTACCACATTACTACGTGATACAATCCAGAAACAGCCCAGGATCTAGCCATGGAGTATGAGAAATATGCGAAAGTATGAGCCTGATGAGGGCAAATCCTAGACCTAACCCAAACCTAACATGCGTTATCCTCTAAAATAGTGATCGAAACCAGGTTTAATTGACTGTTTCAGTGTGGTACCACATTACTACGTGATCCAGTCCAGAAATAGCCCAGGATCTAGCCTTGAAGTATGAGAAACATGCGAAAGTATGAGCCTGACGAGGGCAAAGCCTAGACCTAACCCAGACCTAACATGCGTTATCCTCTAAAATATTTACCATGACCAGGTTTAATTGATTGTTTCAGTGTGGCCCCACATTTCTACGTGATCCAAACCAGAAAAAACCCAGGATCCGTTCAACAAGTATGTGAAGAATGCGAATGTATGAGTCTGATGAGTGAAAATCCCAGGCCTAGCCTAGACCTAACATGCGTTATCCTCAAAATTATTGATCGAAACCTGGTTTAATCGACTGTTTCAGTGTGGTACCACATTACTACGTGACCCAAACCAGAAAAAACCCAGAATCTGTTCAACAAGTATGTGATAAACGTGTAAGTATGAGCCTCATGAGGGCAAATCCCAGACCAAACTTGCGTTATCCTCTATAATATTGATGGAAACCAGGTTTAATTGACTGTTTCAGTGTGGTACCACATTACTACGTGATGCAATCCAGAAAAACTCCAGGATCTAGCCATCAAGTATGAGAAATATGCGAAAGAATGAGCCTGATGAGAGCAAATCCCAGACCTAACCTAGACCTAACATGAATTATTCTCTAAAATATTTATCAAGACCAGGTTCCATTGATTGTTACAGTGTGGTCCCACATTACTACGTGATGCAAACCAGAAAAAACCCAGGTTCCGTTCAACAAGTATGTGACAAACGCGAAAGTATGAGCCTGATGAGGGCAAATCCCAGGCCTAACCTAGACCTAACATGCGTGGTCCTCTAAAATATTGATGGAAACCAGGTTTAATTGTCTGTTTCAGTGTTGTACTTCCTTACTACGTGATGCAATCCAGAAAAAGCCCAGGATCTATCCATCAAGTATGAGAAATATGCGAAAGAATGAGGCTGATGAGAGCAAATCCCAGACCTAACCTAGACCTAACATGGATTATTCTCTAAAATATTGATCAAAACCAGGTTTAATTGACTGTTTCAGTGTGGTACCACATTACTACGTGGTCCAATCCAGAAATAGCCCAGGATCCAGCCATGAAGTATGAGAAATATGCGAAAGTATGAGCCTGATGGGGGCAAAGCCTAGACCTAACCCAGACCTAACATGCGTTATCCTCTAAAATATTTACCATGACCAGGTTTAATTGATTGTTTCAGTGTGGACCCACATTACTACGCGATCCAAATCAGAAAAAACCCAGGATCCGTTCAACAAGTATGTGAAGAATGCCAAAGTATGAGTCTGATGAGTGAAAATCCCAGACCTAACCTAGACCTAACATGCGTTATCCTCTAAAATATTGATCCAAACCAGGTTTAATTGATTGTTTCGGTGTGGTCCCACATTACTACCTGATCCAAACCAGAAAAAACCCAGGATCTGTACAACAAGTATGTGAAAATCGCGAAAGTATGAGCCTGATGAGGGCAAATCCCAGACCTATCCCAGACCGAACTTGCGTTATCCTCTAAAATATTGATCGAAACCAGGTTTAGTCGACTGTTTCAGTGTGGTACCACATTGCTACGTGATCCAAACCAGAAAAAACCCAGGATCAGTTCAACAAGTATGTGAAAAACTCGAAAGTATGAGCCTGATGAGGGCAAATCCCAGACCTATCCCAGACCTAACTTGCGTTAACCTCAAAAATATTGATCGAAACCAGGTTTAATTGACTGTTTCAGTGTGGTACCACATTACTACGTGATCCAATCCAGAAACAGCCCCGGATCTAGCCATGAAGTATGAGAAATATGCGAAAGTATGAGCCTGATGTGGGCAAATCCCAGGCCTAACCTAGACCTAACATGCGTTGTCCTCTAAAATATTGATCGAAACCAGGTTTAATTGATTGTTTCAGTGTGGTCCCACATTACTACCTGATCCAAACCAGAAAAAACCCAGGATCTGTTCAATAAGTATGTGAAAATCGCGAAAGTATGAGCCTGATGAGGGCAAATCCCAGACCTATCTCAGACCTAACATGCGTTATCCTCAGAAATATTAATCGAAACCAGGCTTAATCGACTGTTTCAGTGTGGTACCACATTACTACGTGATCCAAACCAGAAAAAAACCCAGGACCTTGTCAAGGAGTATGTGAAGTGTGCGAAAGTATGAGCCTGATGAGGGCAAATCCCAGACCTATCCCAGACCTAACTTGCGTTATCCTCAAAAATATTGATAGAAACCTGGTTTAATCGACTGTTTCAGTGTGGTACCACATTACTACGTGATCCAATCCAGAAATAGCCCAGGATCTAGCCATGAAATATGAGAAATATGCGAAAGTATGAGCCTGACGATGGCAAATCCTAGACCTAACCCAGACCTAACATGCGTTATCCTCTAATATATTTATCAAGAACAGGTTTAATTGATTGTTTCAGTGTGGTCCCACATTACTACGTGATCCAAACCAGAAAAAACCCAGGATCCGTTCAACAAATATGTGAAGAATGCGAAAGTATGAGTCTGATGAGTGAAAATCCCAGACCTATCGTCAGACCTAACATGCGTTATCCTCTAAAATATTTATCAAGACCAGGTTTAATTGAATGTTCCAGTGTGGTACCACATTACTACGTGAACCAAACCAGAAAAAACCCTGTATCTGTTCAACAAGTATATGAAGAATGCGAAAGTATGAGTGTGATGAGTGAAAAACGTCGGCCTAACCTAGACCTAACATGCGTTGTCCTCAAAAATATTGATCGAAAGCTGGTTTAATCGTCTGTTTCAGTGTGGTACCACATTACTATGTGATCCAAACCAGTAAAAACCCAGGATCCGTTCAACAAGTATGTGAAGAATGCGAAAGTATGAGTGTGATGAGTGAAAAACCCCGGCCTAACCTAGACCTAACATGCGTTATCCTCAAATATATTGATCGAAACCTGGTTTAATTGACTGTTTCAGTGTTGCACTTCATTACTACGTGATCCAAACCAGTAAAAACCCAGGATCCGTGCAACAAGTATGTGAAGAATGCGAAAGTATGAGTCTGATGAGTGAAAATCCCAGACCTATCGTCAGACCTAACATGCGTTATCCTCTAAAATATTTATCTAGACCAGGTTTAATTGAATGTTTCAGTGTGGTACCACATAACTAAGTGAACCAAACCAGAAAAAACCCTGTATCTGTTCAACAAGTATGTGAAGAATGCGAAAGTATGAGTGTGATGAGTGAAAAACGCCGGCCTAACCTAGACCTAACATGCGTTATCCTCAAAAATATTGATCGAAAGCTGGTTTAATCGTCTGTTTCAGTGTGGTACCACATTACTATGTGATCCAAACCAGAAAATAACCCAGGATCTGTTCAACGAGTATGTGATGTGTGCGAAAGTATGAGTCTGATGAGGGCAAATCCCAGACCTATCCCAGACCTAACATGCATTATCCTCTAAAATATTTATCAAGACCAGGTTTAATTGATTGTTTCAGTGTGGTCCCACATTACTACGTGACACAATCCAGAAACAGCCCAGGATCTAGCCATGAAGTATGAGAAATATGCGAAAGTATGAGCCTGATGAGGGCAAATCCTAGACCTAACCCAAACCTAACATGCGTTATCCTCTAAAATATTTATCAAGACCAGGTTTAATTGAATGTTTCAGTGTGGTACCACATTACTACGTGATCCAAACCAGTAAAAACCCAGGATCCGTTCAACAAGTACGTGGAGAATGCGAAAGTATGAGTTTGATAAGTGAAAATCGTCGGCCTAACCTAGACCTAACATGCGTTATCCTCATAAATATTGATCGAAACCAGGTTTAATCGACTGTTTCAGTGTGGTACCACATTACTACGTGATCCAAACCAGTAAAAACCCAGGATCCGTTCAACAAGTATGTGGAGAATACGAAAGTATGAGTCTGATGAGTGAAGATCCTCGGCCTAACCTAGACCTAACATGCGTTGTCCTCTAAAATATTGATGGAAACCAGGTTTAATTGACTGTTTCAGTGTTGCACTTCATTACTACGTGATCAAAACCAGTATAAACCCAGGATCCGTTCAACAAGTGTGTGAAGAATGCGAAAGTATGAGTGTGATGAGTGAAAAACCCCGGCCTAACCCAGACCTAACATGCGTTATCCTCAAATATATTGATCGAAACCTGGTTTAATTGACTGTTTCAGTGTTGCACTTCATTACTACGTGATCGAAACCAGTAAAAACCCAGGATCCGTTCAACAAAAATGTGAAGAATGCGAAAGTATGAGTCTGATGAGTGAAAATCCCAGACCTATCGTCAGACCTAACATGCGTTATCCTCTAAAATATTTATCTAGACCAGGTTTAATTGAATGTTTCAGTGTGGTACCACATAACTAAGTGAACCAAACCAGAACAAACCCTGCAACTGTTCAACAAGTATGTGAAGAATGCGAAAGTATGAGTGTGATGAGTGAAAAACGCCGGCCTAACCTAGACCTAACATGCGTTATCCTCAAAAATATTCATCGAAAGCTGGTTTAATCGTCTGTTTCAGTGTGGTACCACATTACTCTGTGAGCGAAACCAGAAAATAAACCAGGATCTGTTCAACGAGTATGTGATGTGTGCGAAAGTATGAGTCTGATGAGGGCAAATCCCAGACCTATCCCAGACCTAGCATGCGTTATCCTCTAAAATATTTATCAAGACCAGGTTTAATTGATTGTTTCAGTGTGGTCCCACATTACTACGTGACACAATCCAGAAACAGCCCAGGATCTAGCCATGAAGTATGAGAAATATGCGAAAGTATGAGCCTGATGAGGGCAAATCCTAGACCTAACCCAAACCTTACATGCGCTATCCTCTAAAATATTTATCAAGACCAGGTTTAATTGAATGTTTCAGTGTGGTACCACATTACTACGTGAACCAAACCAGTAAAAACCCAGGATCCGTTCAACAAGTATGTGGAGAATGCGAAAGTATGAGTTTGATGAGTGAAAATCCTCGGCCTAACCTAGACCTAACATGCGTTATCCTCAAAAATATTGATCGAAACCAGGTTTAATCGACTCTTTCAGTGTGGTACCACATTACTACGTGATCCAAACCAGTAAAAACCCAGGATCCGTTCAACAAGTATGTGGAGAATGCGAAAGTATGAGTCTGATGAGTGAAAATCCTCGGCCAAACCTAGACCTAACATGCGTTGTCCTCTAAAACATTGATGGATACCAGATTTAATTGACTGTTTCAGTGTTGCACTTCATTGCTACGTGATCCAAACCAGTAAAAACCCAGGATCCGTTCAACAAGTATGTGAAGAATGCGAAACTATGAGTGTGATGAGTGAAAAACCCCGGCCTAACCTTGACCTAACATGCGTTATCCTCAAAAATATTGATCGAAACCTGGTTTAATCGTCTGTTTCAGTGTGGTACCACATTACTATGTGATCCAAACCAGAAAAAACCCTGTATCTGTTCAACAAGTATGTGAAGAATGCGAAAGTATGAGTCTGATGAGTGAAAATCCCAGGGCTAACCTAGACCTAACAAGCGTTATCCTCTAAAATATTTATCAAGACCAGGTTTAATTGACTGTTTCAGCGTGGTACCACATTACTACGTGACACAATCCAGAAACAGCCCAGGATCTAGCCATGAAGTATCAGAAATATGCGAAAGCATGAGCCTGATGAGGGCAAATCCTAGACCTAACCCAAACCTAACATGCGTTATCCTCTAAAATATTTATCAAGGTCAGGTTTAATTGAATGTTTCAGTGTGGTACCACATTACTACGTGATCCAAACCAGTAAAAACCCAGGATCCGTTCAACAAGTATGTGGAGAATGCGAAAGTATGAGTCTGATGAGTGAAAAACCTCGGCCTAACCTATACCTAACATGCGTTATCCTCAAAAATATTGACCGAAACCAGGTTTAATCGACTGTTTCAGTGTGGTACCACATTACTACTCGATCCAAACCAGAAAAAAACCCAGGACCTGTTCAACAAGTATTTGAAGTATGCGAAAGAATGAGTCTGATGAGGGCAAATCCCAGGCCTAAACTAGACCTAACATGCGTTATCCTCGAAAATATTGATCAAAACCTAGTTTAATCGACTGTTTCAGTGTGGTACCACATTACTATGTGATCCAAACCAGAAAATAACCCAGGATCTGTTCAACGAGTATGTGAAGTGTGCGAAAGAATGAGTATGATGAGGGCAAATCCCAGACCTATCCCAGACCTAACATGCGTTATCCTCTAAAATATTTATCAAGACCAGGATTAATTGATTGTTTCAGTGTGGTCCCACATTACTACGTGATCCAAACCAGAAAAAACCCTGGATCCGTTCAACAAGTATGTGAAGAATGCGAAAGTATGAGTCTGATGAGTGAAAGTCCCAGGCCTAACCTAGACCTAACATGCGTTATCCTCAAAAATGTTGATCGAAACCTGGTTTAATCGACTGTTTCAGTGTGGTACCACATTACTACCGGACCCAAACCAGAAAGACCCAGGATCTGTTCAACGAGTATGTGAAGAATGCGAAAGTATGAGTCTGAGGAGTGAAAATCCCAGACCTATCCCAGACCAAACTTGCGTTATCCTCTAAAATATTGATCGAAACCTGGTTTAATCGACTGTTTCAGTGTGGTACCACTATGCTACGTGATCCAAACCAGAAAAAACCCAGGATCAGTTCAACAAGTATGTGAAAAACGCGAAAGTATGAGCCTGATGAGGGCGAATCCCAGACCTATCCCAGACCTAACTTGCGTTATCCTCTAAAATATTGATCGAAACCAGGTTTAATTGACTGTTTCAGCGTGGTACCACATTACTACGTGATACAATCCAGAAACAGCCCAGGATCTAGCCATGAAGTATGAGAAATATGCGAAAGTATGAGCCTGATGAGGGCAAATCCTAGACATATCCCAGACCTAACTTGCGTTGTCCTCTAAGGTATTGATGGAAACCATGTTTAATTGACTGATTCAGTGTTGTACTTCATTACTACGTGATGCAATCCAGAAAGAGCCCAGGATCTAGCCATCAAGTATGAGAAATATGCGAAAGAATAAGCCAGATGAGAGCAAATCCCAGACCTAACCTAGACCTAACATGAATTATTCTCTAAAATATTGATCGAAATCAGGTTTAATTGACTGTTTCAGTGTGGTCCCACATTACTACGTGATCCAAACCAGAAAAAACCCAGGATCCGTTCAACAAGTATGTGAAGAACGCGAAAGTATGAGTCTGATGAGTGAAAATCCCAGACCTAACCTAGACCTAACATGCGTTATCCTCTAAAATATTGATCCAAACCAGGTTTAATGGACTGTTTCAGTGTGGTACCACACTACTACGTGATCCAAACCCGAAAAAACCCAGGATCTGTTCAACAACTATGTGAAGAATGCGAAAGTATGAGTCTGAAGAGTGAAAATACCAGGGCTAACCTAGACCTGACATGCGTTATCCTCTAAAATATTGATCGAAACCAGGTTTAATGGACTGTTTCAGTGTGGCACCACATTACTACGTGATCCAAACCAGAAAAAACCCAGGATCAGTTCAACAAGTATGTGAAGAATGCGAAAGTATGAGTCTGATGAGTGAAAATCCCAGGGCTAACCTAGACCTAACATGCGTTATCCTCTAAAATATTGATCCAAACCAGGTTTAATGGACTGTTTCAGTGTGGTACCACACTACTACGTGATACAAACCAGAAAAAACCCAGGATCTGTTCAACAAGTATGTGAAAAACGCGAAAGTATGAGCCTGATGAGGGCAAATCCCAGACTTATCCCAGACCTAGCTTGCGTTGTCCTCTAAGATATCGACGGAAACCAGGTTTAATTGACTGCTTCAGTGTTGTACTTCATTACTACGTGATGCAATCCAGAAAAAGCCCAGGATCTAGCCACCAAGTATGAGAAATATGCGAAAGAATGAGCCTGACGAGAGCAAATCCCAGACCTAACCTAGACCTAACATGAATTATTCTCTAAAATATTGATCGAAACCAGGTTTAATTGACTGTTTCAGTGTGGTCCCACATTACTACGTGATCCAAACCAGAAAAAACCCAGGATCCGTTCAACAAGTATGTGAAGAATGCGAAAGTATGAGCCTGATGAGTGAAAATCCCAGGCCTAACCTAGACCTAACTTGCGTTATCCTCTAAGATATTGATGGAAACCAGGTTTAATTGACTGTTTCAGTGTGGTACCACACTACTTCGTGATCCAAACCAGAAAAAACACGGGACCTGTTCAACAAGTATGTGAAAAACGCGAAAGTATGAGCCTGAAGAG
The DNA here is from genome assembly GCF_051014445.1 of Colletes latitarsis. Classification (NCBI taxonomy): domain Eukaryota; kingdom Metazoa; phylum Arthropoda; class Insecta; order Hymenoptera; family Colletidae; genus Colletes; species Colletes latitarsis. The sequence goes on along the minus strand of NW_027488379.1, from coordinate 1,295 downwards.
GGCAAATCCCAGACCTATCCCAGACCTAACTTGCGTTATCCTCTAAAATATTGATCGAAACCAGGTTTAATCGACTGTTTCAGTGTGGTACCACATTACTACATGATCCAAACCAGAAAAAACCCAGGATCCGTTCAACAAGTATGTGAAGAATGCGAAAGTATGAGCCTGATGAGTGAAAATCCCAGGCCAAACCTAGACCTAACTTGCGTTGTCCTCTAAGATATTAATGGAAACCAGGTTTAATGGACTGTTTCAGTGTGGCACCACATTACTACGTGATCCAAACCAGAAAAAACCCAGGATCAGTTCAACAAGTATGTGAAGAATGCGAAAGTATGAGTCTGATGTGTGAAAATCCCAGGGCTAACCTAGACCTAACATGCGTTATCCTCTAAAATATTGATCCAAACTAGGTTTAATGGACTGTTTCAGTGTGGCACCACATTACTACCTGATCCAAACCAGAAAAAACACAGGATCAGTTTAACAAGTATGTGAAGAATGCGATAGTATGAGTCTGATGAGTGAAAATCCCAGGGCTAACCTAGACCTAACATGCGTTATCCTGTAAAATATTGATCGAAACCAGGTTTAATCGACTGCTTCAGTGTGGTATCACACTACTACGTGACCCAAACCAGAAAAAACCCATGATCTGTTCAACAAGTATGTGAAAGACGCGAAAGTATGAGCCTGATGAGGGCAAATCCTAGACCTAACCCAGACCTAACATGCGTTATCCTCTAAAATATTTACAAAGACCAGGTTTAATTTATTGTTTCAGTGTGGTCCCACATTACTACGGGTCCCAAACCGGAAAAAACCCAGGATCCGTTCAACAAGTATGTGAAGAATGCGAAAGTATGAGCCTGATGAGAGCAAATCCCAGACCTAACCTAGACCTAACATGAATTATTCTCTAAAATATTGATCGAAACCAGGTTTTATTGACTGTTTCAGTGTGGTCCCACATTACTACGTGATCCAAACCAGAAAAAACCCAGGCTCCGTTCAACAAGTATGTGAAGAATGCGAAAGTATGAGTCTGATGAGTGAAAATCCCAGGCCTAACCTAGACCTAACATGCGTTATCCTCTAAAATATTGATCGAAACCTGGTTTAATCGACCGTTTCAGTGTGGTACCACATTACTATGTGATCCAACCCAGAAAATAACCCAGGATCTGTTCAAGGAGTATGTGAAGTGTGTGAAAGTATGAGTCTGATGAGGTCAAATCCCAGACCTATCCCAGACCTAACTTGCGTTATCCTCTAAAATTTTGATCGAAACC